>NC_050080.1:7743580-8046611 GCF_009764565.3 Dermochelys coriacea
AAGCTGCCTTCAGGAGGCTGCTAGGGATTCCTTTGTTATAGGGGAATCCCCTGGTAGCATAAAGGGCCATGCCATCCACTCCACCCTCATTCATCTAGGGGATGTATTGCGGTGCTAGGCATGGGAAGAATGCACTATGCGTTAGCAATTCTGGACCAGCAGAATGACCCCTCTGGGGCTATTCCAGCTGAAATGAGTTAGAGCAACCCTGCACCTGCTCTAACTTGCACCAGGAATCAGGGTTGAGTCCATGGTTTCTATGTGACCCCCAAAATGGAAGAAATTTTAAAACAACAATTTTTAAAATATCTTAATGTTTTAAATTTTGACTTGAGGTGGTTTTCTGGGAAGGGTATATGTAGGAACAGAAAAGGTAAGCACTTTTGGGAACACTTATATTTCTTTATCAGGTGCTATTCTCGTTTATCAGACTTCTATAGTTTGTATTTATTTTACTATATCTTTGACAGCTAGCAAAATAAAAGTCCTATCTCATTGCCACAGTGTGTCTCGAGAGATGTATTTCACAAATGTGAAATTGTATCTCTGGAAATAAAGAAAAATACTTTTGCTAAGAATTTCTTCAGACAGACCATAACAAATCCTTATGTATCTCCTTTGAAAAAAACAAAATATGATCTTGTTCTCTCAACATGTAAACTACCTCCTTTAAAATCAATTAAAAAACCCTTAAGTGTTACAAGTTCCCATTTCTTCTTACACCTGTTATCATTAAAAAGAAACTGTATTCAGTTCCCTCAGTTTGCCATTCTGCAAGTTTGCATGGTAAAAAGTTTTTCATGCCACATATAAAATATACATTATATTTTAAAATTAGGGGCTAAGTCACCCCTGGGATAGATCTATGTAAATCAGGGGGATTACACAAGGAATGGAATTGGCCTAATGTGTTTAATTACAATGGGAATTTCAAAGACTAATCTAGATGCGTGCCATCCTTCTGAAAAGTAAAACACAATACAATTAGAATAAAAAATGTTTTGCACTTATATTGCGCTCCAACTATGGATCACAATAGTTTTTAAACTTCATTAAACCCCTAAAAGACAGCTAAATACAATGGCATTACTTTTTGACACCAGCAATATGGAAATCTTGTGTAAAAGGTTAGCTAGCCTCTGTCCAAACAGAGGTTTAACATCAGAAAAACTTTTCTGTGTAAATATTAAAAGTTTTGCTTAAACAGTCCACCCACTTACCTCTCTGTCTTAGGTATTTCCAATGCAATGGCCACTGTAGAAACTAAGGACATCGTGCAAACCCCAATGAAGTCGATTACAGACTTTCCATTGACTTCAGAGGACTTTGAATCAGTTCTTATGTCAAATCAGTATATTTCCTATCATGATCGCTAAAGTAGGATGGACATATTTGACTGAGAGTTGTAATTGGATGGAGTCTTTGACTCCTAGTAGGTCATTGTTTCATATGGTGATAAATATGGCAAAGACTGAATATCATGGCCAGCGAGTAGCTTTTCAGTGGCCTGCATGAAAGAGTTGGGGGTGGGGAGGTTGCTCCATCCAATTTCTAATGGGCAGATGTCCACATCATAGAAACCATCATAACAATGGGTCTGATCCAATATCCTTCCGTGGACACTAATGGGCATTGGATTAGGCCCAATATGGTAGCTGAGGTACATTGGCAGAGCAGTGTATGGAACTTTGAATTGTCATTGCTTTTGCACATCTCACTCTGAAGATAAAGGACTTAAGACCAAGATCCTCACAGGCATGTATGTGCCTAATTCCCTTTGAAATCAGTGGAAGTTAGGAGCCTAAATATCTTTGAGGATCTGGGATTAAGATTCTGGTGCTGTCACTCTGGCATCTTTCATGGGCTCTAAATTCACTAAGGCCAGAATGGAGCTATGACAATTTATGTCACCTGAGCATTTGGCTCTAAATTGCCTTAATAACAACAACAACAACAACCAGGAAAGAGAAAGTGGTTCAAAGATATTAAAGGAGCACACGATAGGCCTGGTCCTACTACCATTGAAATAAAAATTAAAACTCCATTTGACTTCAAAGGCTGTCATCCTGAAATGCCTGCTAGGGGGGACTTTGTAACTAGTACGGAGTGTGGTTTTTCAGACCCACTTTAAAGTAACAGCACTGAAAGGACGTGATCTTACATACTATAAAGGCTGCAGGGGCATCAGGCTATGAAGGGAGTAGGGTGACTAGATGTCCCGATTTTATAGGGACAGTCTCAATTTTTGGGTCTTTTTCTTATATAGGCTCCTATTAACCCCCACCCCCTGTCCCAATTTTTCACACTTGCTGTCTGGTCACCCTAGAAGGGAGAGAGAGCATTAAAAGGGGAATCTTTCCTTTGATATCATACTCTATTTGGCTAACCACCAAGCCTGCAACAAACTAAATAAAAGCATTGTGATTCTTCCTATTAGAACAAATACAGTGTCAGCTCTTTGCTAAATATTTGCATAGCAGGATCTCACTAAGCATTACTATATTATTATATTAACCAGAATTCTACATAATGGAAAACCCCTCTCATTGCATAATCATCTTACTTCACACCTCTCTGACAGGAAGATGGCATAGTGGTTAAGGAACAACCTGGAAAAGTCAATGTTCTATTCATGCTACTCCAGTGTGTTCTGTTCACGCTACTGAAACAGAATTCAAATACAATGCCCAAATACTCAGTTTGTACTCCTACAGTAACTGTGCCTGCATAGCAGGGACTCAGTCCTGCAGGGGTCTGGAGGAGGTCTTGTGAGAGAGTGAGAAGTTGCTGAACACGGGGCTTCGTTACTCAAAATCAGGGTGGATAAAAATCAATGATTTAAAAAAAAAATAAAAAAATCGGATTTTTTTAATAAAATGCTTTTTGGGAAAAAAACCTATCTAAAGATAATTTTAATTAAGATACATTATAGCTCCACAATATCTCATCATGAAATAGGGATTATAAATTCTAATTCTACAGTATAAGACAATATATTCATGTAATGTTTAAGAAAAGTTTTGTAAATGAGTTCCAATAGTTCATGGATTAGGGACCCAATCTTATCGGGTTCCAGGGGCTTCTGTATAGATTATTTAGGTTAATCTTTCTAGCTATCCAATGGGACTCAGTGCTCAGTCTAAAAGATACCATCAAAGATGCTTAGTTTTGCATTTCTCAAACTGTAGATTTGTGTCTCCAGAGATAACATGCTTGTTAACAGCAAAAATGGTTTTAAATAAATAAATAAATGATATATAGAGGTGAGAAATAACAGACCTCAACCCTATTGTCCCTCTTCACATTTTTTTACACAGAATCAATCCCTTACCTTTCTCTAAAAGTACAAAGTTTCAAAAAGTTCAATGAATAGAAGAGTGTTGGAGGCAAAATAGATCTGGACAAGCAGAAGAAGTCTGGAGATAAATGTGAGAAGGGAGGGACAGGCATTAGAAACAAAAGTGAAACGGTTTGAGCAGAATATTCCAGAAGTCTTGAGGTCTTTCCGACTGTAGCCGTCATTGATTTGAGATCTACCATACCATTCTCTCACTAGAAGGGAAAACCTATAATGGCAGCAGGCCATAAAAGAGACCCAGTTTGGGTCTCATCTATCTCTGAGTTGTGAAGAATATGTATTAAGGTTATAACAACTCACAAGAATACACTTTTATGTAGAAATCCATGATTAAATCGAGTCTTCCTGACTAGTGATTTAAATCAAATCCTCCCTGCTCATAATAAAAGTGAAGTAAACCAACGAGAGTGATCACTGCTGCATGTTGGCTTGACAAGAAGAGTACGATCAGCCAAGATCATTCTAAAGCGCTATGCCATCCACTCCACCCTCATTCATCTAGGGGATGTGTTGGGGTGGATTAGGCATGGGAAGAGTGCACTATGTTCTAGCAATCATTCTAATTCATTTATGGTGCTGCGGTAGTGCCTAGCAGCCCCAACCACAAACCAGGGCCCCATCATGCGAGGTGATGTACACATACATAATAAAAATACAGAGCTTGCCTTGGTGTGTTTGCAATCGAAGGCACTGAGTAGTTGGATGCTAATTTCTTTGCATCCTGGGGTGCTTTTCCATCAGTGACTGACCCCCACACTCTGTCTGCTAAATGTGTCTGCTAAATGCAGCTCTAAAGTAGTAGCAATTACTCCTGGTTGGCAGTAGGAGAGATTGAAAATTCTAGCTGCTACGCATGTGAACTGAACTCACGGGATTGTACTCACTCTCTTTGCCATGGTCACCCTGTGGGCCAGATTCTCTTCTGGTGTAAATCACTGTAGCTCTAGTGACATCAATGAAGTTTCCTTATATCACACCAGCTGAAGATCTGGCCTTCCATCTAAACCTTCCCTCCGCAGCATGCCAACTCCTCCCCAGTCATCAGTTCTCATTTCAGAGCACACACACCAGTGTCAACTCGGGTTGCTGAGCTCATTGTCCTGCACTACATGGAAGCCTCTCTGCACTTTTGAGGGCTGAGTCCTAGAGCTTTGGCTTTGCACTTCTTTCAGCAGTACTGAGCCCTAGGTAGGGTGACTAGAGAGCAACTGTGAAAAAGTGGGACGGGGGTGGGAGGTAATAGGCACCTATATAAGAAAAAGTCCCAAAAAACAGGACTGTCCCTATAAAAATGGGACATCTGGTCACCCTAGCCCTAGGTATACGTCTACATTCATTGCAATCATCCCAGCACCATGTGTTGCCAAAACCCTGGACACATTCTTTTCTGCGCTTCCATTCCCATTATTGCTGATTACCAAGATCTATGCCGTATATATACAGGAGTACTTGTGGCACCTTAGAGACTAACAAATTTATTTGAGCATAAGCTCATCGGAAGTTCCGATGAAGTGAGCTGTAGCTCACGAAAGCTTATGCTCAAATAAATTTGTTAGTCTCTAAGGTGCCACAAGTACTCCTTTTCTTTTTGCGAATACAGACTAACATGGCTGCTACTCTGAAACCTGTATATATACAGGGCTCACTTGTATCTCTTTCTACTCAAGTGATTCTGCACAATGAAGGGATAGTGGGGGTTTTTTAACATAAATTCATGACCAACACAGCAGTGTATATGCCAGGAAACAAGATATGAAAAAAGCTGAGCGTCGTGTTAGGATATCCCCATGCCTGGGTGAAAATGACCAATCTGTACAAAGATGCTAATTGCCATGCTAACCTACCTCACTGGAAGTAGCGTGGAGCTCACTTTGCTAATGCTAAAGGCCACTGAGATCTCAGGAATGCAAAATATGATATGAACATAATTATGATTAATAATATTCCAACAAATAGACTAGCTTTGCAAAGTACAGCTAGAAAAATCATTTGGCAGCTGCTGCACTGCGATCACTGCTTATCACACTGAAATAACATTTCCCCCACCTGTTGTCTCTCATCTTATACTTAGATTGGAAGTTCTTTGGAGCAGGGACCATCTTTTGTTCTGGTGTTTGTACAGTCCCTAGCACAATGGCATACTGATTCCTGATTGGGACCCCTAAGCAAAAAGACAACAATAACACACATCGTAATTGATGTGGGTCAAAAATATCAAATGTCAAGATTTTAGCGAAAATAGGACCTTATTCTGAAAATCCGGTGACGTTTTTTCGTGGAAAATTATCAACATTTTTCTTTTTTCTTGTGAAAAACATCATGCTTTTTTAGATTTTTTTTTCATTTTTAAAATAAAAAATGTGATTGAAATGCAGTTAATTTTGTTTTCAGTAAATTACAAAAACTGAGAAACAGTTCAAGAATGTTTTCAATAAAATCAGAGGAGGGGATTTCGATTTGCGAAAAATTTTGAAACCATTGGAAAACAGATGAAACAAAAACAACTTAAAAATTTGATTTTTGTTCATGAGAAAAGGTTTTTCTTGCATGACAAGCCCTAATAATAACAGATTTTGTCCCTTTCCATTGGGAAAATTACAAAGGCTGAAGCCGGGAATTCCATGAGATTCAGCTCAGGGAGTTCGCAGTCAATTATATATTTGAAGAGAAGGGTATTGGGTGAAGTGAAATGGGCAGGAGTCATGGCCTCCACTTCCAATGGATTCTGATGTTCCAAGACAGAGGAAGGCAGAGCAGAGTGTAATGGTGTGTCTGCATGTAAGTCTGGCCCCAATTTTCCCTTAGCAGTGTAGTTTTTTTGTGGCAATCGCAACTGTAGAGGGGCCAAGAAGGAATTAAAGCCACTGAAACAGCATTAATTTTCAATCAGGTAATCTACTCAGATTTCTGTAGGATCAGCCAGGGATGACACTGCCTAGAGCAGCTGGTCCACTATTCCACTCCCTCCTTCTTCCAGCAGCTCTAGAATCCCATCAAGCAACATCACTGCATGCCCCTTCAGGAGTTTATATGCTCGCAAGAAGGCATGGTGCAGTGAAGTTTTATATTTAATATTTATATATATTTATATGCCCACAAGGACAGCCACTAGATTGGCATCCCCTCTACCCATGGAAGAAAAGCAAATGATCCAATTCATGCTCATTATAAAAATGGTGTTGTGCTCTGATTGACAAAGTACAACAAGGAAAGAAAAGATAATAATAAAATAACAATAGTAATGCATTTTATTCTTTATTTAACTATAGTTATCGTTGACTTAAAATTTGGATCATTTCAATGGTACCTTGTGATACCATTGCATTGATAAAAATATTGCTTAAAAAAATCACAGAAAACATCATGGAAATTGAAAAATTTCAAGAGTTTTGACAAATTTTTTGCCAGAAATTTTTTTTGGGGTGGGGGGAAGCCATTTTTCAAGTTAAAAAATGTTATGCAAAAAAGTCAACTAGCTCTTTGAAAAGCATTAATTATTAATTATTATTATTACAATAAGATAAAACGCCTTCATTATTGCACTACAGTATTTCTACTTTCTAGGAGATCATATCCTTTGATTAATACCAAGCTCAAAACATGCTGACATCTCAGTGTGACATGCATTGTGCCTGATTTGCCTGCTACTGTATCAGCCCACGTATGAGGTAGTAAAATGTTCTGTGCTGCTCATAATGGTGTGAGTTGAAAGGGGACCTCTAGTGAGCCATTAGCTCCCACATATTACTTGGCAATGCGCAATAATGCTAAAAGAAATAGAGAAAAGGGTGCGTAACATTTTAATGTGATTTGGGTGATGTATCTTAGAGCTGAAAGTTTCCGAGTGGGGCAGTGATCTTTCATGATTCATGTTCTGGATTTTTTTCTTATGCCACAGGATTAAATTTAGGGCCAGATGCTGCTCTCACTTACACCAGTGTTAATCTGGAACTAAACTAAGGTCTGGTCTACACCTAAAGATTACATCGACCTAGCTACCTCGCTCAGGGCTGTGAAAAATTTCACTCCCTGTGCAACATGGTTAAGTTCACCTAGCCCCCCACTGTAGATGCCCCTATGTTGATGGAAGAATTCTTCTATCAGCCTAGCTACCACCTCTCGGGGAGGTAGATTAACTACATCTATGGAAAAACCCCTTCTGTAGATGCAGGACACATCTACACTGCAGCACTCCAGCGGTTTAGCCGCAGTGCCGTAGGTGTACCACTTTGGTGTAAACATACCCTGATTTACTCCGGTGTAAGTGAAATCAGGATTTGCCCCTTTATGGGCAAGTTTTTAATGTGTCTGGGTTAACTCCATTGGGCTCCACACAATTACTCCTAATGTACACTGGTCTAAGCAAGAGAAGGATCTGGCCCTCTATGGGAAGCTTTTCAGCTTAATTTGATCATTAAATCAAGGGGGGGAGGGCGGGAACTGCAGAGTACATAGAAAAAGAGACTCATTTCCTGACAGAGGCTGAGATAGGAGATTGCCTCGCAGCAACAGCAGGTGCATGACCGAGAATAACCCGACAGACACTCCTCTGCCAGGGGCCAGCGAAGCACAGGCAAGGCTCCCTCCCTTGCCTCAATTAAATAAGCCATTAGGCCCCTCCATCTCCAGTCCCTTCTCCGCCATCCTCTTGTCTCCTGGAAAAACAGCTTAGAACCCCCCAGCCCCCGCCAGGGCCCAGCGCCTGGGCTGAGTGTACACTTACCACACGGACGTGCTGCGGGAGGAACAATGCTGCACGCTACAGAAGCAGGCGGCTTTCAGAGCATGTGGATGCAGTGCTGCGTCTCCCATGCACCCTCACCTGGCTTCAGCGAAGGTTTCTGAGGAGAGGTGAATTTCAAACCATAAGGTCACCCAGCTTAACATTAATTCAGCTCAAATATCACTGTCCCGCATCTTTGCCCCCCAAGCAGAACACAAAACTGCCCCATCAGCATGTAGGCGAGTGGCAAAATGAAAAGAAGCAGAGCTTAAAAGACCAACATATGCCTATCGGCAGCCCCTTCCCTCCTGTTCTATTCCCCCAAAATAACCCACAGCCAACGATCAGAAATTATAACAAAACACTGCTGCTGGTGGGGATTTTTCCCCGCTGTCTCTTTCATAACATGTCCTCCTCCTCCCCTGAGGTCTCAGCCCATCCCATGTGCTTTGTGCTCCCTCCCAGACACGTCCAAAATTGAGCTATTTAGTGACCAAAACAAAAATCAATAAACACCAAACAAGCCAGGATTTTGCCCAAATTGTGTGGCCTGATCATGCTGCTATAAAAACAGGGAGAGAGGTAACACGACATCAAGTGCTCATTCATTTGGTTTTTTACTACAACTTTGTCCGTCACCCCAGTTCCTGAGCCATGTTAATACATTATTTAAATCTACATCATTTAAATGGGGTGCCTATGCTGTGCCGATGGCTGTCTGTTTGTCTGTGTCCCCAGAGCTAAGTACATTCCCAGACAGACCAGGCTATGGCCCTGCTATCCTGTGGAGTAACTGCTGCGCATAACCTGACAATGAGAACACACAGCTCCCATTCATTCTGCACTGCCGCACTTGATCAGCCATTGAAAGCAGAATAAATATAAACTCATCCATGCTTATTCCATACTTCTCCCCAGCCTGTATTTCCTGCCAGCCCTTAGCTGCCACCCTCCTTCCCTAAGGCTGCACACCTTGACCATTAACCCCACCAGGGAACTGAAAATCATATTCAGCAGAATAGATGATCAGACCTCTGAGTTTTGCAATAAACCTCATCACAAAAAGGACCTAAATGAAAACAGGGAAGTATAATCTGGATCCCTAAAATCATTATTACATAGTCACTATATAGACCATTTATTACCTTACAATCTATTACACTGTCTCTCTGCATTATTCTATAGGCGCAGTCCTGAATACCCCATTCTCCCCGGCTCCCCACCCAGCCAGCCATCCACATGTACCTCCTCCTGGCCTCTGGCAGCTGCTCTCTCCCTCTGTGCACCGGTTTCTATTTCTCCCTCCCTCCTTCCCCATTCAGCCCATCTGGAGTCCCGGCTACTAGAAATGATTGATGAAGAGCCAAACCAATCCAGGAGGATTTAAGGTGGTGGCCTTATACCCAGCTGGACCAATAGAAGCGCATCCCCAGCACAGGGTGACTTTAAAATCGAAAGTGGCAGCGAGAGAGAGAGAGAGAGACGAGCCAAGACGCCAGGAGTGGGGTGGGATGGGATGGGATGGGATGGGATGGGGGCAGGCAGGCAGGCAGGCTTGTGACTGGGGGTGGGGTGGGGGTCACCTTAGGGAGAGAGGATGGGAAAGGGGAGAAGGAAGAGAGGATGGGGAAAGGGAAGAGAAAGTTGGTGAAGGGAGGGAAAGGGGATGGGGAAAAGGAAGAGAAGAGAGGCTGATGGGGGAGAGGAGAGAAGGATGGGGGGCAAGGGGAAGGGAAGGGGGTGGACTAGTTCAAGGGTGCTGGTCAGTTCTATTTCCCGACCCCAGACACTGAAAAAGATTCTCTCTGTCTGTGTGTGTGTGTCCGTCCATCCTTTTGGGCATCCCCCTTTGTGTGTATGTATCCCCCTGCATGTCCCCCTTTGTGTACAAGCATCCCTGTGTGTGCGTGTCTGTGTCTGTGGGTTCACATCCTTTGTGTGTGTGTGTGCACGCGCACGCATATTCTTCTGGATCCCTTTGTGTGTGTGTTTCTGCCCCTCTGCATCTTTGGGTGTGTCCCTGTTTGCATGGATGTGTTTGTATCTTTCCGTTTGCCTTCGTGTGTCTGTGTGTGTACGTGTCTATATCTGTGGGTGTGTTTGGGTGTATGCATGTCTGAGTTGGTGTGCGTCTGTTTTGTATGAAGTGGGTGAGGTAAAATGCATAATTTCCTGTCCTGGCCGAGGAAAAAAAAGTGCCATGGGGCATCTGTGTTTATGAAGAGATTCTTCTTTTGGTTTTATTGAAGCCCAGGCTCTCCAGAAGGGGACAATGAATCAATGCTATTTTCCAGTAAAGGCCAAGGCAGGGGTTGGCTGCAGCTATTGACACACTCCAGCATACCCATTATGCACAGCTGGAGAGTTCAGAGCCACACTTCGCAGTGCCTGTTCCTTCTGAAATGTACAGTACTAGGAAACAAATGAAAGAAACAATTACTGGTGAAAGAGACAGTGGTGGCCTTGCTGAAAAGTAACAAGGCTGCAACCAGCAATGACAGATTTTTAGTCTTTACCACCTTATGTTACGACAACGGAACTCAAATAAAAAAAAATAAATATTTTCAAAGTTTGTTATTATTTTCTTTTCATGATTATCACATTTATCTTTATGAATAAAATAGAGGGGGAAATACACAGAGCAATAATTCCCTCAGAGCTAAGATTCCAGCTGAAATGCCACTTTACAATTAAAATGTCTGAGGAATAGCTCTGTGTGGCTTGAAAGCTTGTCTCTCTCACCAACAGAAGTTGGTCCAATAAAATATATTGCCCTACTCCCTGATCTCTAAATAATCATAGGAAGAAACAAGGGAAATTAGCCAAAGGGAATGCATCAAAAGCCCTATAGGCAGAATGGGCCAAGTTTTCAAAATGTGGGCCCTCTCCTCCCCAGTTGTTGGTGTAAATAACTTACATATGCAATTATTTTTTTGCATTGTCACTTGCATTCTCAAGTGATGGATTTTATACACATGTGGGTCCTGGTCTGAATTATTATACATGTGAGTTGCTTGACCCAGCAGAGATGTCTGTGCACACCACCTCATTCATGTTATTCATGCTGTTGGCTAAAGTAATCTATGCAAGGGGGTTGTATGCATGTGAGGTTGCTACCAGCCAAATCACGGGCACACATCAGTGTTTCAGCAGTCCGCATGGACTCCCATTTTAAGGGCCATTTTGTTAGGCTCTGATAGAGGCCTCCCTACAGGATGGGGGAGCAGGCAGATAACAGACACAGTGTTAGTTCATAATATTCGAAATATTTTTATTGATTACAGTATAAACCCCACTCACTCCACATTCACACTCCTTTCATACTACACCAGAATCTGAAGATCCGAAGGAAACCCCGATGGCCAGTCAAAATTCAGTCCGATCACAAGGCGTGGGGAGTCGCATGTTACATGCCTCTTCTTTTTCAGGACTCTGGGTCAATGTCTGATTCCAACTTCAGCTATAGCAAACAACCTTTTTCTTAGACCAGTCCGTCGCATCGTTAGCTCTTTGTCTGTTTACTAAGCCTTTCATCCATAACTCCAGAAGAGCAGTTCCGGGCAGGCTGCCATAATCCAAAACATTCCGTTTCCTCTCATGACATGACCACGTTTGTTTTGCACAGACAATTCTTGACCGCTCATAACCTTAAATCCTTGCTTCAGCTGCCAGCAGGCAACTCATGTCCTCATGTCAAGCATACAGCATTTATACTAGGCCCATACGGCCTATAGCATATTACAACATACACATCACAACAATTTCATATTGTTTAAGAATTTGGCCTTGTGTTTGCATTTTAAAAGCTAAATCATTCCATAATCTTACACGTGCCTGTTTAAAGTGTAAGCATAACTTAAAGTCAGCCATGCTGTCCACACATAGATTCATAGATTCATAGATACTAAGGTCAGAAGGGACCATTCCAATCATCTAGTCTGACCTCCTGCACAGCGCAGGCCACAGAATCTCACCCACCCACTCCTATGAAAAACCTCACCCATGTCTGAGCTATTGAAGTCCTTAAATCATGGTTCAAAGACTTCAAGGAGCAGAGAAGCCTCCCTCAAGTCAACCATGCCCCATGCTACAGAGGAAGGCGAAAAACCTCCAGGGCCTCTCCAATCTGCCCTGGAGGAAAATTCCTTCCCGACCCCAAATATGGCAATCAGCTAAACCCTGAGCATATGGGCAAGACTCACCAGCCAGATACCCAGGAAAGAATTTTCTATAGTAACTCAGATCCCATCCATCTAATATCCCATCTCAGGGGATTTGGCCTATTTACCCTGAATATTTAAAGATCAATTACTTACCAAAATCCCATTATCCCATCATACCATCTCCTCCATAAACTTATGAAGTAGAATCTTAAAACCAGATAGATCTTTTGCCCCCACTACTTCCCTTGGAAGGTTTTTCCAAAACTTCACTCCTCTGATGGTTAAAAACCTTCGTCTGATTTCAAGTCTAAACTTCCTGGTGGCCAGTTTATACCCATTTGTTCTTGTGTCCACATTGGTGCTGAGCTTAAATAATTCCTCTCCCTCTCCTGTATTTATCCCTCTGATATATTTATAGAGAGCAATCATATCTCCCCTCAACCTTCTTTTAGTTAGGCTAAACAAGCCAAGCTCCTTGAGTCTCCTTTCATAAGACAAGTTTTCCGTTCCTCGGATCATCCTAGTAGCCCTTCTCTGTACCTGTTCCAGTTTGAATTCATCCCTTTTACACATGGGAGACCAGAACTGCACACAGTATTCCAGGTGAGGTCTCACTAGTGCCTTGTATAATGGTACTAAAACCACCTTATCCCTACTGGAAATACCTCTCCTGGTGCATCCCAAAACCGCATTAGCTTTTTTCACAGCCATATCACATTGGCAGCTCATAGTCATCCTATGATCAACCAATACTCCAAGGTCCTTCTCCTCCTCCATTACTTCTAATTGATGTGTCCCCAGCTTATAACTAAAATTCTTGTTATTAATCCCTAAATGCATAACCTTACACTTCTCACTATTAAATTTCATCCTATTACTATTACTCCAGTTTACAAGGTCATCCAGATCCTCCTGTATAATATCCCGATCCTTCTCCGAATTGGCAATACCTCCCAGCTTTGTATCATCTGCAAACTTTATTAGCACACTCCCACTTTTTGTGCCAAGGTCAGTAATAAAAAGATTAAATAAGATTGGTCCCAAAACCGATCCCTGAGGAACTCCACTGGTAACCTCCCTCCAACCTGACAGTTCGCCTTTCAGTAGGACCCGTTGCAGTCTCCCCTTTAACCAATTCCTTATCCACCTTTTGATGTTCATATTGATCCCCATCTTCTCCAATTTAACTAATAATTCCCCATGTGGCACGGTATCAAATGCCTTACTGAAATCTAGGTAAATTAGATCCACTGCATTTCCTTTATCTAAAAAATCTGTTACTTTAACAGTAACAGTAGGCATGCTGCAGCGATGTAGCCTTTCCCGTTGCAGTTTGGCTGCAGTGATATTAAACAATGGCTTGTTGATGTCCAGACTGCATAGGACACTGCTGCCTTTCTGCTCTGGGCTGTTCACTCTGCCCAACAGCGATTTGGAGATGGATCTATCAAGTTTTGCTCACTCTTAAGAAACTAAATCAGAAGCTCCTGCTTAAGCTTCTTAGGTGGAAGTTAGATGAGGCCTGATGTCTGTGACATGCTGATGGCAGTAGCAAAGGGAAGGATGCATTCAGGGAACCTTCAAGGCTTTGGGCTTCACTTTTTGCCAAATCTTGGTTTATATTATTATTATTTATAAATAGGTCCTGGAGGTCACAATGGAGATTGAGGCCCCATTGTGTCAGGTGCTGTACACACACATGATGTTTGTCTCTCATCATGTGAAAAAGACAAGGCAGTCTCCGAGCCAAAGAGCTTATATTCTAAATAAACAAGCACAAAGGAAGGGGAAGCAGAGAGATTAAATGACTAGCCCAAGGTCACACAGCAGAACAGAAATGAAGTTTCCTTGTCCATTGACTCATCTACTACTAGATCACATTGCTTCCTTTTTAACTGGTCACCCAGCCTGCATTCAAGATTGCCTCCTCCCTGAGCGTCACCATGAGAGATAACTGTGCCCAGACACCACTGGCCTTTTCAGGCTGTCTTGGCTGCAGGGCTGCTGGGATGCAGAGCTTACGTCCCCGGGAAGTCCACTTCAGTGCAGACCTCCCTCTACTAAGCCTTTCAACAAAGGCTTCTTTTGAACATTATTTATTTTGCTAAATTTCCTTATAGCGTCCAAAATCGGGTGAGGTGTTTGTCTGCTATAGACTAGAAGACAGGGACCCGGTCACTAACAGCTCTGCAAACTATTGTTCGATGTGGCACAAAGAGGTGCCACACGCAGCAGGGAGGGAGTGGGGTGAGGAAGGGCATGGGCAACCTAGAGGAGGTAAGGTTTTTATGCAGGGATTTGAATGAGGAGCAGTAGTGGCTTGGCAGACCCAGTGGCACAAACTCTATTGATAAAAGCACAGCTTTGTTGATCAAATAACTGCATCTACACTAGGGACTTCCCCAGCACAGGTCTGTTGGGCAAGGAACGCCTCTCTTCCCACCCCTGACTGGCAAACCTGTGCCGGGAAGTAATCAGTGTAAATCAAGTACACAAGGCTATGAACTGGATAGCAGCTTCAGTAGAGGGGACACATTTGGTAGGTATGTTTAATGACCAAAAGATTAAAGAGCTAACAATTTTACAATTCCTGGGTGTCTCTCACAGCCCTCACCCTGACAGGTTCTCTGTTATCATCTCAGGTTCTGTGTGATACACCCTATGGCAGTAAAATGTCTCTCCTGTACAACCCTTTGGGTTTACATGCGTGTCTACTGACCCCAATACAGTTACATGTGTTTATGCCAGCTGAGGATCTGACCTAATTCTTCAGACATTTAAGAGAGTGAGCTAGAAATAAATAAAGGAATTTTTCACCCCAAATGCCATATGCAGCTCAAAAGCCACAGCACATTGGACCCCTATTATTTTGGAGAAGTCCTGCAGGATTCATCATTGCCTCAGGAGTTTTGATTGAAATTGCTTTGGTTTTAGTCACTGATTTCAATAGATGTCTAGAGAAAATTTCTCTCTCTCTTTGTTTGCAGTGAGAGCTGCAGAATGGAAAATGTATTTTATATCTTCTCTGAAGGAACCAAAATATCAAGCTAGATGCTTAACTACAAAGCTTGACCCTGAAAGTGGCTAAGCACCCTCATCATCAGGATCATCAAACGTGCACAGGCTACTGAGAACAGTTGCACTGACCAGAGTGATCATGGCTGGTGGCACTGCACCAGGCATAGTGAAGTGAAGTTCCCAGAAGTTCTCAATCCTGCAAATCCACAAAGCACCTTCAGAGCCCACAGAAATCAATGTCTTCCAGAAGGTATTCAGCACCTGCCAGGATTGTTCCCATAAAAATGGTGGCTGATAATAACAATTTGATGCTAGAAGGTAAGAACCTGAGAGTAAAAATGGCCGTAAACAAAAGTGATAATGACTTTATTGACTTTCATGGCAGAAGATGAGAAAAATATGAACAAAATAAACAAACAGCGCATAAAGTAAAAAATAAATAGAATTTAATTACTCATTCAGTTTTAACAATCTATGGTGTTATAACAAAATAGCTCAAGAAAAGCATTTCTTTATGCTATTTGATATTTTATAGAGTCAGTATCATTTTAATATACTTCCTTTCCCAGATGGGTTCCTCCGACAGAGTTATATCCCAGAGTTTTTAAGAGATTTGTGAAGTTCTTAGGTCATCTTTGTCACATTTGCTGATTATATCTTTGTTTACAGAAGGAGGGACAGTATGGCAACTTTGATTCACAGAAAGGCCAGAAAGGACCACCTATTCTAATCTCTTGCGTAGCCCAGGCCAGAGAACCTCATCCAATAATTCTTGCATCAAGCCTATAACTTCTGGTTGAGCTGCAGCATATATCTTAAAAACATCTAGTCTTGATTTAAAGACTTCAAGTAATGGAGAATCCACCATGGCCCTAGATAAGTTGTTCCAATAGATAACTACTCTCGTTGTTAAAAATGTGTATCTGATTTCTACTCTGAATTTGTCTAGCTTTTGCTTCCAGACACAAGATTTAATCATGCCTTTTTCTGCTACATTAGAGAGCTACCTACTGTCAGAAATCTCCTCCCCATGTAGGCACTTCTAGACTGTGATCTAGTCAACCCTTAACCTTCTCCTGGATCAATTAAATTGATGACTTGTATAGTCTGTAGTTTATACATTTTTGGTCTTCTTGTCCTTCAGTGCTCTGATAGTCTGAAAGTCTGATTTTCTCTCTTCAGCTTACAAACCTATGGAGAGGAAAGGTTGAAATGTAAGTGAATGAAAAGGCAGAATGTAGAAAATTAAAAGTGTGAACAACCTACCATAATTCTCAGATTAAATAATGCATTCACGTACTGGTTCTTCACTTTCAGAAGGACGGTAAGAAAACCAAACAACGGGCACAATAATCAGTCTTCTTCTTCTCTTTTTCTTGGGGGGGGGAGGGGATCAAGAGCTAAATTCTGACCTAGATCCCTATATGTGGCCCAATGGGATCCCTGTATGTATGTGCATCCGATGGGAAAAAAATTGGCCAAAATGAGGAATGGTTCAGCCATAAACTGTTCTCTTTATAATCTCACGATTGTCACCAAGCAGTGATGATTCACATTTGTTTTCTCTGAAAGTATCTGGCCTAACTCTTTCTCACCTTTGCCAGTATTTATTTTGGAGACTATCAGTGAGATTCCCATGTCAGGCTTAGCCAAGTTGAATGATTCAGCGTAACTTTTAGCCAACACCAGTAATAGCTGCTCTTTCTAAAATGGTTTAAAGGGTGCACGGTTTCTGGCTGGCTGAGGCCTGACTTTCTATTTAGGGGTTTAGAGGTACAAATGTTGTGCCTGCAAAGAACAGCAGCCCAATATGTGGATCTTCAAACCTGAAAATCATTCACTTCCCCTTTTCAAAAAAAAAAAAAAAGTGTAATGAATAGCTAGTAATGATCAGGTTTTGTAAAGCACTGTCGAGCATTGATTTACAGTGGGAGTTGTGTAAACAACTTCCATATGTGTTTTTGAAAACAACACTCTAAGGCTATGTCTATACTACAGCTTATGTTGGCAAACCTATGTCGCTCAGGAGTGTGAATAAACCATCCTCCCCCTGAGCGATGTAAGTTACTCCGATATAAGGGATCGTGTGCACGGCTCTATGTTGGCAGGAGAGCTTCTGCTGTTTGCAGAGGTGGTTGTATTACGCTGATGGGAGAACTCTCTCGTCCACATATAGCATCTTCACCCAGCATCGGTATGGCTGCGCTGCTGCAGTGCTGTACATGTAGACATTCCCTAAATCTTCATTGGACCCTATATAACGCTTCCCATTGTGATAACTCAGTAAGACCACATTGGGTTTCGGAAATGCAACATCATAATATATTCTATTCAGACTCTTGAACTCTGTCCATCACTATGGTATCCGAGGCTCAGATCACCTGGGAGTTAGCTGTCTAAATACCTTTTAGGATCAGGGCCTCAGTCTCTTTCAGGAGATCATAAAGGCATGTGACTAGTAATTATCATCTGTATTATTATGGTATATCACTGATGATTTTGACAGGCTCAAGATTGTCTAAAGTCACTAATGATTCTGGGTGCCTCCATTGTAGGGTGCCCAACTCGAGACACCTGATTTGCAGATGCTGGATGCTTAGAACTTTATGCAGTTTTTGACCAAGGTCTGTAGATGCAAAATAATGATACTGAATAGATTGGCACTCTTTTTGCATTACATTACACATTATGTTCTCCTTTATGAGAAGCTGTTGTACACATTCTTTTAGCTTATTCTCTTTAATCAATAAGGTCACTCACACAATCCGGCATGACTTTAGTTGTAAATACCTAGGTTATGGAATCTCCATTGTTGGAGATTTTTAAGAGCAGGTTAGACAAACACCTGTGTCAGGGATGGTCTAGATAATACTTAGGGCATGGCTACACTTGCAGATGTAGAGCACTTTGAGTTAAACCAGCCTTCGGAGAGCACAGTAGGGAAAGCACTGCAGTCTGTCCACACTGACAGCTTCAAGCGCACTGTCGTGGCCACATTTGCAGCACTTGCAGCGGCATTGGGAGTGGTGCATTGTGGGCAGGTATCCCAGCATGCAAGTGACTGCAACATGCTTTTCAAATGGGGTGGGGGTGGGGTGGAGTGTGACAGGGAGTGTGTTGTGTGTATGTGAGGGGAGAGAGAGTAGGTTTTTGGGGGGCTGAGAGCATTTCAGCATGCTGTCTTGTAAGTTCAGACAGCAGCAGAAACCCCCCCCCCCCGCGCCTCTCTCTCTCACGCACAGCATTCCACACTAATGGTTGCTTTGTCTCGGAGCAAATAAGCAGCTGGATGTCAGAAAAGGAGCTTTCAAAGGGCATATCCGCATTCCTGCAGTGATTCAAAAACAATGACAAGAATGGCCACTTGACTTAAGGGGATTATGGAACGTTTCCAGAGGCTTGATCAGAGTGCAGTAATGCAACACCTCATTCACACTGGCGCTGCGGCGCTGCAGTGGGGGTGAAGCCAACGTTATTCCACTCGCCAAGGTGGAGTACCAGCAGCGCTGTAGCCACGGAGTCAGAGCGCTCTATGTACTTTGGCAGTGTGGACGGGTAGTCAGCTAGTGCACCCGGGGCTCCTTTATTCCACTGTAACTCGCAAGTGTAGCCAAGCCCTTAGTCCTGCCATGAATGCAGAAGACTGGACTAGATGACCTCTCAGGGTCCCTTCCAGTCCTATGATTCTATAATTCTATATTGTTTGAAAAGGTAAAAAAGATGAGCAGGGATAAAGTTTTCTCTCAATGACAGATTTTTCATGCATAGCTGTTATGGGACTCCTTGTTACCCTTACTCCATATATATAAACTATTGTACTGCTTGACGTACAAATAATAACTATGACATACTCTAACATTAGTGAAAAGAGTGCAATGAGGAAGATTTATCTTTTCTTTTAGATATTTTTATGAAAGATTCCTCCGGGGCTTGTCATCTTTTACACAAGTCTTCTATGAAACGATGCCTCGGGCGCCCACAGCCCAATAAAATAAGGAGAGATTTAGAATGTATCAAAGCAGCACTTCAGTTGTGTTAAAGAGCATTATTGGAATTAAAAGTGGCATAACATTGAAAAATGCCATGGAAGAGCCAAAGGAATGCATCACCCAAACAACCCAAAGACAAAACTCCAGTGCATCAACAATAGATAAAATCCTGAACTATTTGATGAAATGTGCACAAGGTATGGCAGTTTGGAGTGAATTTAGGGGCATTTCGGGCTCTCCTCTGCTTCTTATTGCAGATCTGTGGTCTCTGTTTAAGTGCTTAGTTTTCCCTGCAGTGGTAGAAAACAAACTGTTAATAATTCTTGCTTTAGCCTGAAAGCAGCCCTGACTGCCAGAACAGCACAGAAGGAATGTATCTTGCAGACATGAGAAAAGCACAGCTATAATGGAAGGGCACTGGTTTTCCTCATCTGAATGTTCTGGTGTCCAAAAATATTCCTGTTTAGACAATTAAAACATTGGCGCAAGGGACAAGCCACCTCTAAGAATCAGATTCACAGCCTTATGCAATCTGTTCAGCCAGTCGACTGCAGGGTTCTCCCAGGCTGCAAAACTTTAACCTCTTTTATATCTCTCCTTGAAACCCACCTCTGCCACGAGGCCCAGGAAAACACTGAATCCTGGCACTGGCAAGCAAACCACGAACTGTGAGTTCTGTTTGTCTGCAGATTTTTCTTTATTTTGTTACAGTATCCTCCCACGCTTCCCCACCCTATTGGTCTCATCTACCCTCCTGTCAAGTCCTATCTGTCACGTGGACCGTGAGCCCTTGGAGGCAAGGTCAGCCTTTTTGTTATATGTTTACACAGTGCCTAGCACAGTCAGGCCGTAGGCCTTGATTTGGATTTCTAGGCAATACACTCATGCAAACAGCAAATAATAACAATAATAATTAAAGACATGAGCAGGATCCTGGCATGTGGTAAACCCTGCACAGCTCCAAAAACTGGGAACTGTTGGCACTTTTTTCTTGGACACAACAGTAACCATCCTCTGCTACCAAATGTTGGCACCAGGGGGCTACTACCCCTGAAATGGATCTTTAATGGCTCCCAGCAGAGCAGATTACCATCATACCAGTGGAAAAGGTCCACAGTAATTATCTTACATACACAGCAGTTTATTTGAGAAGGAATTACACAAGGGGTAAAGGGTTACATTAAGCATATAACTCCTATGTCAGACATTTAAGAACTATACATTAAGAGCTATACATTCCTCTTAGCCAGCCTCTCTTTCACAAACATAAGCGAACAGCCCCTATGCTAGCCTCACACAAGTCCTGCTTGGCAAACAGAGAAGGTGGTTACCATTTCTATGGACGATTTCTTCTCTCCAGGTCTGGTCTCCTCGGCCCTCTGATCTGCCTCGGATTCCCTCAAGGCCAGGCCTTGGCTTCCTGGAAACCCCTCAGGCTCACAGTCCTACACGAGCCCACAGAGCAGAGTTACTCTGGCTACTCTGTCTAGCAGCATTGCTTCTTTAAGCATTAATTAAGGAATTCCCCCAACAGTAATTTAATTTGCTTGATCTTTATACTCTTTTTCCTCAAAGGAGTCACATGCCTTAAAAGCATGTCCAGTGGGCATGTGGCTACTAATTTATACCTAATCAATACTTTAGGAGGAGATTGCAGAGTGGTGCCAACTGAACATTAGCCCACATTCACTCCCTTATCAATCATTCACTTCAGCTCCTTGCATGGGTCCTTCAACAGGGTCGAGATGCCCCGATCAGCCCAGGCCCCACTCAGGATGTTCTACATGTGTTGTCTGCTTTCAAGTGGACATACCTGCTGACTCCAAGATCAGTATTGATCATACACGCAGCATGGAGCCATTCAGTTTCACCTCTAGCATCTGCCTGATGCTAAGAGAAAGATTCTGCTCCCAGAATCCTCTTTCACAGTTCAGTCATGTCAACCCATGTTCTCACACCATTCATTCAGTATGGCCACACCAATTCGGCACCATCCCAACAGTCCCTGATTCGATATTCAATTACCAAAGATAATTGTAATATCACATCAATCATACCCGCAATTTGTACGCTAACTATTAAATCATATGTCTCTTTTTCTGGTTTCTATAAAACTTAAAGCATTATCTTACAATTTTTAGTAGCATAATCTAACAACTCAATTTTATAAGTTTTTCGCTAAGCTTGTTTTTTTTTATATTGCTTACACATTTGATATTGAAAAACAGAAACATACAAGGAATAATGCTGCAGTTTCAGAAATTTTAAATAACATGGCCCATTTAACTTTATTTTATACTGTTACTTGACATACAACATTATAACAAGTACACATTTGAGATCTTAGTTTTTCTACAGCTTTTTTAACAATTTTAAATTTTCGAGCAAGCATACCATTTACAGATATTATTAGTCTATTTGACTGGTCTATTTGGTCTAGTGTGCCTTGATTCATTTGTATTTTCATATCCCAATCTGTATTATTCCACTCTATTTTCCTTAAATTTGGCAATGTTAATTCAGGCTGAGTCATAAAGTTAATTATTTGAGGATGTGTTTGATATTGTTCATATTGGAAATGAGTTACATCTTCACAAGTAGATTACATTCCTTGGTCCATAGGTCAGGCTATTTATTACTACATTATCCTTTCCCATTTGATATCAACATATATCTGGGTTTAGTTTATGTAATTCCCACCAACCCTTTTTTTATTGTAAATTCATGGTGTGGTTACCCCCTTTTTAATTCAAATTTCAGTTTCCTCTTGTGATTAAGGTGCCCTGTTTTTACCATGTGCCTATTATTTGTTTCCATTTCACTTTGGGTATTTACCATAATCCATTTCCTTCTGGTACTATTCCATAATACCCTGTTTTATTTTCCAAGTGCTGGCATATATTACCTGGTACATTTTTTGTTGTAAACGAGTCTATGTGAGTTTTGACTGTTTTGCATAAATACTATATGTGGTGCCTTAGTTTTCCTGTGTGTTGCACCAATGCTTAGGTGGTAGGAACAAAGGCGTGTGACTTGGTAAGACCCTTGAGGGCATGTAAGATTACTTCAGTTGCCTGTACGTAAGCTATAGAAGATGCTATGTGCACCAATTACATTTTTATTGACACATTTTCATATTCTCAGTGATGTTATACAATTTTACAGCTGATCCTATATTTATGACTGGAATTTTAGTTTAATTTTAGAACCAAGCCCCTTGAATTATATATTCTTGGGTTGCTTAAGATCTTCAGAAAGTCTTTGAACCCTTACTGAAGGTTTTTAGGCAAGGTGAGCTGTTATAGGATAAGAGAGAAAGTCCTTTATGGATCAATCATACTCCGTATGAAGCCAGTCAGGACTCTGGAGGAGCATGCCTCCTCTCTCTGAGCATAATGTCTCCAGAGCAAGAAGCTTACACAGCTCCGACCTTCCTGGGTCTGACCTGGAAGCATTCAGCATCCCCTTCCACACCATGAGCTTCCTGCTGCGAATCCGCCCGGAGGGAGCTCCTCGGGAAGTCAGAGGGCCCTGCACCCCACCTCCGCAGTCAGACATGACTCTCAGCCAGCCAGTAAAACAGAAGATTTATTAGTCAACAGGAACACAGCGTTGGACAGAACTTGTTAGCACAGAAATAAGTGACTTTCAGCCAAGTCCATCTTGGGAGTCCTGGGCCAGACGCCCTGGACTCCCCCTCTTCCAATCCTCCCATGCAGAATGCCAGCTTCCAGCCACCCAACCCTGAAACCCCCCTCCATCTCTTTGTCTTGCTTCCCAGGCAAAAGGTGTCACCTGGTCACATCCCCCCTCCTGGGTCTCAGGTTACATAGGTGGAGATAGCTGGGCAGCCTCACCTGCCCCAAGGGCCTCAGCAAAAATCACACACCCAATTCCCACCACTGAAGTATTGGTGCAGTACACAGGGAAACCAAGGTACACACAGTACAGGTATAGGATAGTAGGACTCGCATGCAACATAACAAGAGGAATAAAACCCAACTTTGTCACATCTCTCCCCTCTCTGAGACAGAACTGAGTGGGGCCACTTTAGCCCATGGCCTGGGGAAGTTCCGGCCCCCCTCTCCAGGAAAAGCATCGGCTATAACATTGGAACTCTGCTTAACATGGAGCACCTCCATATCATAATCCTGAAGCTGGAGACTCCACCTCAGGAGCTTGGCATGGGCCCCTTTCATCTGATGTAGCCATGTCGGGGCAAATGGTCAGTGTACACAGTGAAGTGCCGCCTAAATAGATATGGCTGCAACTTTTTAAGGGCCCATACCATGGCCAGGCATTCCTTTTCTATGGCTGCAGAGTTCTGCTCCCTGGGCAGCAGCTTCCTGCTCAGGTACATGATGCGGTGTCTCTCCCCCTTTCCGCCAACCTGCATTAACACCGCACCCAGCCCGGTGTCTGAGGCATTGGTGAACACCATAAAGGGCTTGTCAAAGTCTGGGTTTACCAGCACCAGGCCTTGACCAGAGCCTCCTTCAAAGCACAGAGAGCCCTCTGGCACTGCTCTGTCCAGACCACCTTATCTGGCTTACCCTTCTTACATAGCTCAGTGAAGGGGGTGGCTATGGAGCTAAAGTGGGGCACGAACCTCCGGTAGTAGCCCACCATCCCAATGAAAGCCTGAACCTGCTTCTTAATCTGGGGACCGGGCCAATCTCTGATCACCACCACCATGGCTGGCTCTGGCTTTAGGCAGCCGCTCCCCACTTTGTGGCCCAGATATGACACCTCTGACATCCCCACCTTGCACTTGCCAGCTTTTATAGTCAGACCGGCATCCCAGAGCCGGTCCAGCACTTGTTTAACCTGGGACACATGATCCTCCCAAGTCCTGCTAAAAACACAGATATCATCAATATACGCTAGGGCAAAATCCTCCATCCCCTTGAGTAACTGGTCCACCAGGCGCTGGAAGGTGACAGGTGCCCCCTTTAGGCCAAAAGGTAGGACCAGGAACTCGTATAACCCCAGAGGGGTGATAAAAGCAGATTTCAGCCAGGCCTCTGGATCCAAAGGTACTTGCCAGTAGCCCTTGGTGAGATCCATAGTAATTGGATAACAAGCACCCCCTAGCTTGTCTAGGAACTCATCAGGCCTAGGTTTGGGGTAGGCATCGAATTTGGCGATGGCATTAAGCCTCCAGTAATCCACACAAAACTGGATTGACCCATCCTTCTTGGGGACCAAAAGCATGGGAGAGGCCCAAGGGCTTGAGGACTGCTGGATCACCCCTAAAGCCAGCATGTCCTTGACCTCTCTCTCCAGGTCCTGGGCTGTTTTCCCAATGACCCGGAATGGGGAGCATCTTACAAGAGGGTGGGCTCCTGTCTCCATCTGATAGACAGCCATGTTAGTGAGCCCAGGATGATTGGAGAACAGCTGCTGGTAGGAACCCAGAACCCCTCAGAGCTCTGCCTGCTGGTCAGGGTTTAGCTGGTCAGAGAGGGGAATTGATTCCAGCGAAGGGCCGGCCTCTGTCTCACGGAATAGATCCACCAGGAGATTGTCTCCCTGCTCCTCCCACTGGCCAGAAACGGCCAGTACCAAATTCTCCCTGTCAAAGTACAGCTTCATCATGTTGACATGGTACACCTGGTGGCTGTGAGCCTGGTTAGACAGTTCCATTACATAGTTCACTTTATTCAGCTGCTTGATGACCTTAAAGGGCCTGTCCCAGGCAGCTTGTAGTTTGTTCTTTCTCATGGGAATGAGAACCATCACCTGGTCACCAGTGGCATATGGCACTAGTGGCAAAGCGGGCATGCACTGAGCGGTTATACCAGACCTTCTGCTTCCCTTGGGCCCTGGCGAAATTCTCCCCGGCCAGCTCCATGAGCAAAGCAAGCTTTTCCCGGAAAGTCAGTACAAACCCCACCACTGATTCTCCATCGGGGGAGGTCTTCCCCTCCCATTTGTCCCTCATCAAGTCCCTCTCTCTCCTCCCATATAGCAACTCAGAAGGGGAGAACCCAGTTGATTACTGGGGCACTTTCCAGTATGTGAACAGCAGGTGTGGTAAATGCTTGTTCCAGTCCTGCGGGTGCTGGTTCATAAAGGTTTTCAGCATCATCTTTAGGGTCCCATTGAATCTCTTCACCAGCCCGTTGGACTGAGGGTGATACGCTGAGGCCCAGGTGTGTTGGGTCCCACACTTCTCCCACAAGCATCGAAGCAGAGTTGATATGAAATTGGAGCCCTGGTCTGTAAGGACCTCGTTGGTTAACCCCACATTGCTGAAAATGGTCAGCAGTGCGTCTTTCACAGTGTCTGTCTCAATAGAGGACAGACCCACTGCCTCGGGATAGCGAATAGCGAAATCTACCACCACCAGAATGTATTTTTTCCCTGTCCGAGTTGCCTTGCTGAGGGGTCCCACTATATCCATGGCCACCTTCTGGAAAGGTTCATTTATGATGGGCAGAGGCCTCAAAGCTGCTTTCCCCTTCTCCCGGGTCTTCCCCACCCCACCTTCCCCACAGGGGTTGCAGGACCTGCAGTACTAGTGGATGGCATCAAAGACCCTGGGCTAATAAAAGTTATGTGGCAGCCTTTGCCTGGTGCGCTGGATTCCCTGGTATCCTGAGAGAGGGACATCATGGGCCAGGTACAGCAGCCTGGGGTGGTACTTCTGGGGGACCACTAGCTGTCTCCTGATCCCCCACAGTTCCACTTTCCCTTGGGGAGCCCATTCCCTTCTCCCACGGGAATCTTTCCCGGCAGCCTTCCCCCAGGGGTTTTGCCCTGCTGTGGCCAGCAAGTTCCCTCTGGTTTTCTAAGGAGGGATCCTTCCACATCTCGGCCTGGAATTCAGCGGCTGGGGAAAGGGTGGGGACCTGTTCCCTCTCAGTGGCTAGGTACGAGGCCACAGCCCCGCCAAGACCTGTTCCCAGTGGCTCCTTTCCCGCTGGGGTAGGGACCTGTGCCCCTGATAGGGCACCACCCCTGGTGTCAGCGCAGAGTGCCCTTCGCTGGCTCTGGCTAGGGGTGATGACTAGGGCACTCTGGGGGCTGCCCAGCCAATCCGCCTGGTCACCCCCCATCAGCACCTTGGTTGGCAACTGATGGTGCACCCCCACATCTTTGGGCCCCTCCTTGGCCCCCCCATTTCAGATGTACTCTAGCCATGGGTATCTTAAATGGGGGCCTGCACACATCCAGGGTCAGGTAAGTGTTGGGCACCACCCGGTCTAGGGCCACCACCTCGGGCCGGGCCAATGTCACCTCAATACCCGTGTCCCAGTACCCTGTGACCTGCTTCCCATCCACCTCCAGAGGAATGAAAGACTCGATCCTCAGGGGCCATCCCGCACCCACCTTGTAGATTGAAAACTTTGAATCCAGAGCATCAAGCCTCCCCAAGGAGATGGCCTAGGAGACTCCTTGCTCTTGGGCCATTGCTAAACTGCCAACCCCTCCTGCCTGGGTATCCAGCCTCTCCTCCAGCTCGGCTCCCACCCAGTTAACCCTTTGAGGGCTCAGTTTGCTCATCCTGTCCCTGAGCTTTTGGCACCGGGCCCATCTGTGGCCCCTCTGCCCACAGAAATTACACCTCAGGTCCTGTTGGTCCCCTGGGGCAGGTCGGTCAGCTTGGGTATTGGCTGTGCCTCTCGGGAGGGAACTATCCGAAACTCCCTTCAGGGAAGCCCTTGAGTTGCCCCCCTTCTGCACTGATGTGGGCCTGTCCCCTTGGGACTCCATTCCATATCCTGACCTGCTGTCTACAAACTCATCAGCCTTCAGCCCTGCATGACGCAGGTCCTTTGGCCTTTTGTGCACCAGCCACATCCTCAGGTCAGGGGAACAGAGTTCATATAGTCATTCCAGCCCCATCAGTTCAATCACATCCTCCTTGGTCTGGGTCCCATCCGCATTCACCCACTTGGGGTGTATTCCCCAATCAGTGTGACCAGTTCCAGATAGGTCATCTCCTGGATCTTCTGCATACTCTAGAACTCTTTCCTGTATGCCTCGGGGGTCAGCTCAAACTTGTGCGGCAGGGCTTGTTTGAACAGTTCTTAGTCCCCTGCTTCCACCTAATCCATCTGGCTGAACATCTCTATGGCTTTGGGACCCAGTAAGGGGGTAAGATGCCAAAGCCTGTCTGCAGGGTCAACCTGGTGCACACTGCAAGCCTTCTCAAAGGCAGAGACGAAGGCATCTATATCATCCCCTTCCTTAAATTGAGGCAGAACTTTTATATCAGAGTTCCCTGCGGGCTTAGCAACCCTGGGACCATCCCCACTCAGCACAGTAGGGGTTTCTCTCCTCAGCTCCGCCATGCTGCATCTGTCTCTCACAGTCCTCTAGCTCCTTCAGTTTCAGTTCCATTTTCAATTCCAACCATCTCAGCTCCACCAACGGGGAACTTGGCCATGAAGATCCCCTGCTGGTTGGGTAGGTGGATCCTCAAGCTGCCTGGCTGCTTTCAGCTCCTCCCACGTCCCCAGTTGTGTGGTGGCTGGGGTGACCCCTAGGGCTGCCTGGCTGCTCCCAGCTTCTCTTGTATGAAGCCAGTCAGGACTCTGCGGGAGCATGCCTCCTCTCTCTGAGCATACCGTCTCCAGAGCAAGAAGCTTACACAGCTTCGACCTTCCTGGGTCTGACCTGGAAGCATTCAGCATCCTCTTCCACACCATGCACTTCCCCCAGTGAGCCCGCCAAGGCGGGGCTCCTGGGGAAGCCAGAGGGTGGTCCTGCACCCCAACTCCACAGTCAGACATGACTTTCAGCCAGCTGGTAAAACAGAAGATTTATTAGTCGACAGGAACACATCATTGGACAGAACTTGTTAGTACAGAAATCAGTGACTTTCAGCCAAGTCCATCTTGGGAGTCCTGGGCCAGACGCTCTGGACTTCCCCTCTTCCAGTCCCTCCATGCAGACTACCAGCTTCCAGCCACCCAACCTCTGACACCACCCTGTTGCTCCTCCGTCTCTTTGTCTTGTCTCTTTGTCTTGCTTCCCAGGTAAAAGGTGTCACCTGGTCACCTGTAACCTGAGACCCTGTCCTGGGTCTCAGGTTACATACATGCAGACGGCTGGGCAGCCTCACCTGCCCCAAGGGCCTTAGCAAAAATCACACACCCAATTCCCACCATCGAAGTATTGGTGCAGTACACAGAGAAACTGAGGTACACACAGTAATAGTATAGGACAGTAAGACTCACCTGCAACATAACATGAGGAAAAAAATCCCACTTTGTCACATCCAGATGATACAAAACTTTAAGGTAGTCAAGTCCAAAACAGACTTTAAAGAGTTGCAAAGGGATCTTACAGAACTGGGTGACTAAGCAGATGAAATTCAATGCTGACAAATACAAGCTTCAGAGTAGCAGCTGTGTTAGTCTGTATCTGTAAAAAGAACAGGAGGACTTGTGGCACCTTAGAGACTAACAAATCTATTAGAGCATAAGCTTTGGTTAGCTACAGCTCACTTCATCGGATAAATTTGTTAGTCTCTAAGGTGCCACATCTCCTCCTTTTCTTTTGACTAACGCAAAGTCATGCACGTTGGAAAAACATAATTTCAACTATACGTATAAAAGAATGTGGTCTAAATTAGCTGCTACCACTGAAAGGAAAAAGAGTTCTGGAATCATTGTATATAAATCCCTAAAAACCATTCACTTAATATGCAACAGCCATATCTGAAAAAAAGCACAGAAAAAGAAAAGCAACAAAAATAATCAGGGGTCTGGAACAACTTTCTATAAGAAAAAATTGACAAGACTGGAACTTTCCAACTTGGCGAAGAGATAACGAAATGGGGAATACAATAGAGGTCTATGAATCCTGACTGTTGTTGAGAAAGTAAATAATAAAGTGTCATTTACTTCTCTTTTTTTTATAACACAAGAACTAGGGGTTACCAATAAGATTGCTAAACAGCAAGTTTAAAATAAACAAAAAGAAATAAACACAGGAAAATTCGCCTGTGGAACATCCTGTCAGAAAATGTTATAAAGGCCAAGACTAACGAGGTGGTATTATTTTTCATAAAAGAAAGAGATAATTTCATTGAGGCTATTAGCCAAGATGGTGTTAACAAAAACTCAGGAGTTCTTATAATGTAGCCTGTGATTAATTCAAAGAGATTAATAACATAATAAAGAAACAATTAACAAATTCAATACCAAGAACCATTTAGCCCTGGCCTTTGCTCTGGCCATTATAGTTGGAAGGTTGACCACAACAGGAATAGGTTTACAATGATATTTTTATAATATAATCATAGAATACCAGGGTTGGAAGGGACCTCAGGAGATCATCTAGTCCAACCCCCTGCTCAAAGCAGGACCAATCCCCAATTTTTGCCCCAGATCCGTAAATGGCCCCCTCAAGGATTGAGCTCACAACCCTGGGTTTAGCAGGCCAATGCTCAAACCACTGAGCTATCCCCCCCCCAATCATGGGATATCATCTGCCATCCGGTTTCTATACAACTCAGATTGGGGAGTTGCAGGGGCTTTGACACTTTACTACTACCCCTTGTGCTTTTAGATACTGCAACAGGTTTTTTTTAAATGTGGGGGACAGTTCTGCTGGATAGGAATAGTGAGGAGCTGGCTGTACCCATTTTTCCCCGCACTATCTTTACCACTGCCTTTTCTTTCTAGCCCATACCATGAGAAATTCCCTAATCCACTTATTGTCTGGCATTGCCGCAGCTGCCATAACTTTACAGGCTCACTTTCTTAATCCTTTTGAAATAACCTGGTTATTTACAGTCTCTTTCTTCACAACCAGCCTTTCTGCCAAATCAATCATTCACTTTTCCTGCTGTACCAGATCTACTTTTAATATAGCTTTTCCAGTTATGCTGTTACAAACCACTGTATGTATTTAAAATTTAGTTTGATTTACTACCCACGGCAGGTGTTTTAATACTTGAAGTTGCCTTTGCTCCTGTATTAATTAATGCCAGCAACTATTATATGTTTCCTTCTGTCCCCTCTTCCATGGAAGATTTACTTAATTGGGCTACTAACATTTACCTTTGGGACAGGGGTTGCTAAGGGTGAGGCATTTTTACTGAAATGTGGAGCCAGCCTGACGGAGCTGCCAGTTTCATCTGAGTGAATTCCAGAGATGATAAATCACAAGAACTCGCCAGCAGATCTTCTGTGCCTGTTCCCACGATCTCAACAGCCTTAACTCCTGGTTGCAGCATTGACTGTGATCTAGTCCTTGCCATCAAATCACTTAAAGCAGCTAGCAAAGTCTCCAGAGGTTGCCCATCCAAACAGGCCATATCTGTCCCTCTTTCCTGAAGTGTGATATAAGATATGAGCCCATATCTGCGCTTGCAATGATCCTCCACTAAACACTCCATGTTTCCTACCATCCCGTCCTCGACCTGGTCCTATTTCATTGCAACCACCATGTCCCATATCAGCGTGGTTGGAGCCATTATATCCTGCTTGATTGCTGTAGAGAGCCTCACTAATCACTTTCCGAGAACTACCTGCTCCACTTACTACCCTTTTTGCCTCCCGAGCTGCTTTAATCAATTCAACCTGACCTAAATCCAGCCTGGATCCTATGACCACCTTAATAGTTTTCCTTAAACCATCATAGATCAAATCTGTCAGCTGTTTCTCCTCGATTTCAGCCAGGGAACATACCAACAACAACCTAGTACAATAAGCCATAACAGATTCTTTTTCCTTCTGATGTATTAACAAAGCTGTCCTTCTCAATTCAGAGGGGGTCAGAAAGTATCGGGCTACCTTCTGGAAAACACCATCTCTGTCACCTTTGTTTAACTCTGCGTCAGTTTCTGCCAGCAAAGCTGTTCCTTCTGTAAGGCCAGCACAAGTTATGATCAGTTCTCTTAAATCTTCAGGAGTTTAATGTTTTCTAACCATGTATTCCAACAGCCAAGACAAACACATTCTCTTAGTATCCATTTGTTTAGCCAGTGCTTGTTTTTTAGTTTCAGTCAGAGGCCGATTGACTTCCTCTTATATTTGCGGTGAAGGCTGAGGCATTTTTGCTATCACTACTGGTTGGGCTGCCAGAGGCCCTGGAAGGGACTCCTCTTCCTCTTCCACCTGTATATTTATTCTTTCCAGACATGTATGGGTTAACACTGTTATCCACTGAGCCTTGGTTACATTTTTGTTCTCCAACAATTTCCAAGTCATGTTTCAGGCTTTCATTCTGCAATTTTAGTTTTTCCAATTCCTGTTCCAAACTTCTTTGCACAACATCTTGCTGATGTTCCAAAACATCTTACTCTTTTGCAAAATTATCTACAGCACAATACATAACACAGATGACATGTGCTTCTGTATGGGCTTTCTCGGGAGTGTAACACTTTCGGTACCTCAACAGCAAGTTGTCTACAACTTTCTCATGCGGTGTAGGGACTGCATCAGCCAGACTTGGATCAGACCCCCTCGCTTTTAAACATCTGTCTTAACAAATGCTCATCAACCACACCTGGACGTTTCGGGGCATCCCCCCTCTTCCTCTGGTTCGTCGACCCTTCCCTGTCCGCGTTTGCGAAACATCATCGACCCTAGGAATGACCAATACAACCCCACTCACCGATATATTTTCCACTCTGCATACTGTAACTAAATCCAAGCTAAAATTAATATAAGTCTGAACTGATTCAGAACAGTATTTAAATTAGTCGGTTAACACCAGTGATTCAGGATACCAAGCTCTTCACGGGCAATAAGTTCAGGAACAGTTTGATTCAGTTTAAAGACCTTTTTTCCTTGGACACAACAGTAACCATCCTCTGCTACCAAATGTTGGCACCAGGGGGCTACTACCCCTGAAATGGATCTTTAATGGCTCCCAGTGGAGCAAGTTACTGTCATACCAGTGAAAAAGGTCAATAGTAATTATCTTACATACACAGCAGTTTATTTGAGAAGGAATTACACAAGGGGTAAAGGGTTACATTAAGCACATAACTCCTATGTTAGACATTTAAGAACTATACATTAAGAGCTATACATTCCTCTTAGTGAGCCTCTCTTTCACAAACATACACAAACAAGTCCTTTGCTAGCCTCACACAAGTCCTGCTTGGCAAATAGAGAAGGTGGCTATCAATTCTATGGACGATTTCTTCTCTCCAGGTCTAGTTTCCTCAGCTCTCCGGTCTGTCTCAGATTCCCTCAAGGCCAGGCCTTGGCTGCCTGGAAACCCCTCAGGCTCACAGTCCTACTCGAGCCCACAGAGCAGAGTTTTGGCTACTCTGTCTAGCAGCATTGCTTCTTTAAGCGTTAATTAAGGAATTCCCCCAACAGTAATTTAATTTGCTTGACTTTTATACTCTTTTTCCTCAAAGGAGTCACATGTCTTAAAAGCACGTCCAGTGGGCATGTGGCTACTAATTTATACCTAATCAATACTTTAGGAGGAGATTGCAGAGTGGTGCCAACTGAACATTAGCCCACATTCACTCCCTTATCAATCATTCACTTCAGCCCCCTGCATGGGTCCTTCAACAGAGTCGAGATGCCCTGTTCAGCCCATGCTCCACTCAGGATGTTCTACATGTGTTGTCCACTTTCAAGTGGACATATTTGCTGACTCCAAGATCAGTATTGATCATACACGCAGCATGGAGCCATTCAGTTTCACCTCTGGCATCTGCCTGATGCTCAGAGAAGGATTCTGCTCCCAGAATCCTCTTTCGCAGTTCAGTCATGTCAAGCCATGTTCTCACACCATTCATTCAGTATGGCCACACCAATTTGGCATCGTCACAACAGGAACCACCTGTGTGGCTTTAACCTGTAGGTTATTGCTTAGAAGGGAGCACAAATCCCTATCAAAGTCTTTTTAATCTTCTGAAGTTCAGCCAATGCATAGACACACCTTCAACCTTATTGTTCAGAACTATTTCCTGAGCCCAGAGTCCTACCCAAACGGACATGGATCATAAACACTTGAGAGCTACTGTTGTGTCTGGAGCTGCAGCAATCCCTTAGCTCACAATGTACTATTATTTAACCAGGAAGAGAGATGTAGTTCTCAAAGAGGTCAAAAAAGTGAACAGAATATTGAGAATCATTAAAAAATAAGGCAGAAAATATATTGCCTCTATATAAACCTATGGAAGGCCCACATCTTAAATACTGCATGCAGATGTGGTCGCCCCATCTCTAAAAAGATATATTGGAATTGGAAAAGGTTCAGAAAAGGGCAACAAAATAATTAGGGGTATGGAACAGCTTCCATCTGAGGAGAGATGAATAAGATTGGGACTTTTCAGCTTGGAAAAGAGAAGACTAAGACGGGATATGATAGAGGACTATAAAATCATGACTGGTGTGGAGAAAGTGAATAAGGAAGTGTTATTTACTCCTCATAACCCAAGAACTAGGGTTCATGAAATGAAATTAATAGGTAGCAGGTTTAAAACAAACAAAAGGAAGTATTTCTTCACACAACACACAGTCAACCTGTGGAACTTTTGTCAGAGGATGTTGTGAATGCCAAGACTCTAACAGGGTTCAAAAAAGAACTAGATAAATTCATGGAGGATATGTCCATCAATAGCTATTAGCCAGGATGTGCAGGGATGGTGTCCCTAGCCTCTGTTTGCCAGAAGTTGGGAATGGGCAACACGGGATGAATTGCTTGAAGATTGCCTGTTCTGTTCATTTCCTACGGGACACCTGGCATTGGCCACTGTCAGGAGACAGGATACTGGGCTAGACAGACCTTTGGTCTGACCCTGTATGGCTGTTCTTATGTTCATCTGTTATCTCTTGTCTGATTCTTAGGTTGTAAGCCCTTTGAGGCAGGGACCGTCTTTTTGTTCTGAGTTTGTACAGCACCTTGCACAGTGAGGCCCTCATCTGTAACTATGCCCCATATGCTATGGTAAAATAAATAATAAATAATTATAAATAATTGACCAAATACTGTGTGAGCTTTGGCATGTTAATTGAGCTCTCCGGACCTCAGCGTACCCATCTCTTAGAAAGCTTTCTAATCGCTTCATATTCCAAATGCTATAAAAGGTATCATCATGCTGTAAGAATGCAAACTATTATCATTATTATAAACTTGTAGGCACTGGGAGTCAAGTGGGCTGTAATCACATTTATGGCCCTTCAGCTTCAGGAAGGCTTGACTTCTCTTGCTTCTTTCCTTTTAGGCTTGATCAGAAGATTCTATGATTCTATTGGGATGATTTAGTTGGGGATTGGTCCTGCTTTGAGCAGGGGGTTGGACTGAGGTCCCTTGCAACCCTGATACTCTATGATTCTATGAAGATGAGATAATGGACATTCCTCAATAGTCAGTGAGGTCAATGGGCCCAGCTGTCTGCTTCCTTGCAGTTTGTGCAGTCATTTATACCAGTGCAAAGCAGGTTACAATGCTACCATTCACAGCATTTCCCACTCAGCTTTGCCCTAGGGTAAATGACAAAGTCCAGGGAGGAGCAGGGTGTTAAACTGGTTGCATGATCAACATGGACTTGTCTGCATAGCAAGATGGATGGCAGTAGGCAGCACAACACACCCTTCTTCTTGACCTTTGCTTTTGAAGAGAGGTTGAGCATGCTATGTGCATGTCCCTTTGCTGTTTAATACTGCTCCTTAATTTTCGGATTGGACGTATAACTTCTTTGCTAGGGGGTTAGAGAAGGAAGGCTAGAAAAAGGACTTTTATCCAGCCACCAAACATTTTGTGGTTTCTTTTTAATACAATCTGACAAAAATCCATTGTAAGTGATACATGAACTTTAAATGACTTCGGCTCATATTCTTTAAAAACAAAAACAAAAAATGAAGATGACTGATCTAATCCAAGCTTTCAATTTTTCCCATCCATTCTTAAGTGTCAGCACTTGAGTCTATAGTTAATCGCTGAAGCTCATGAAAGTTTATGCTCAAATAAATTTGTTAGTCTCGAAGGTGCCACAAGTACTCCTTTTCTTTTTGCGAATACAGACTAACACGGCTGCTACTCTGAAACTAGTTAATCTTGCTGGCTGTGTCATTCATTATCCTAGGCCTGTCACAAGTGATTTTGATGAACTTTACCCTTGTAACGTAATGAAATAAAAACACTCATCTATGATTAGGCTTGGCAGGATTTGATTTTTTTAAATAATGTTGACGAATAATATCAACATTTATCTTTAAGCCTTTTTCTCTATTTTTATCCATTTAAACTTTCCCAGTTGCACAAAATTATAAGTTTTAAGTATTTCCCCCCGATTTTTATCTATTTAAATTTTCACCATTTCAGGAAATTATAGGGGAGATAACAGAGTGGGTCAGACAATAATTATTTAATGACAGTAGTCATCGATTTCAAAAAATTAAAGATGTATAACCATTAAAAAACAAATGATCAAGATCACATGTCAAATATATAAAGTAAATATCCTTAATCAAACTCTAATGAGTTCTCAAGCAGCAGTTTTCTTACTTTGCCTATCTCTAAAGTTCGATTATTACCAGTGGAAATATTTTTTCATCAGTTTGTGTGTGTGTGTGTGTGTGTGCAGTGAAAACTGATGTTTATTGACATTTATTGACATTGACATTACCATTAAAAATCTAATCCTTCCAAGCCTATCTACAATGATATTGTCTATCGTATGTGACGATCATGAGTTTCAAATGTACAATTGGAAATATTCCAGCATGGTATGCTGCAAATTTAGTCAACTGTATTGAAAAGAGCTGCAAATTGTTATTGATGTTCCAGTCCTTACATTTAGATTATAAGGACTGAAAATATCCCCCAGGAAATCATTAAAAAACTGTGTTGTGTAAAAAAGTTACAACATGTTTACCAAAGTTTTACAGCAAAAGGACTTTGACAATTTAGAAATTGTTGCAGGTGTAAATTCCAAAAGTGCAATCACATAGCTAATTATTGGACTATGCCAACTAGGATCTTGATCTTGCAACTGGTTTGATGCAAGTTCAGAGGTCCATCTTCATGAGTACCTTTGGAGGATCAGGGCCTAAATGAGTTCTTGCATATTACAAATGCAATATTACTCTGCAGTCAAAAGATGCCCGGGGCCAAGCTGTCCACTACATGAGAATTATCCATGTAGAGACCAAGAACTCTGCAAGTTTCAATTCAGAGAGTTCTCTTTAGATTTTAGATCATTTCTAGCTGCTGCAAGTAAGCCTCCCTGACTAGAGTCATGGTTACAAGGCTGTTTGCACATCTGTCCCCTTTCTGGTCACTCTGTGTGCAGAGTCTATGTATCTGCTTATTGCCACACAAGTCGGATTGCCATACAAGTCCTGAGTATAATTGCTATCCAAATCACTGGATGTTGAGCTTCTTCCAGGAAGTGCTCAGCATCTTGTAGTGTCCAGCTCGTAATTTATTACAGTTAGTCTGAATTTAGTGCAATCCTGGTGCAATTAATCGTTTACTCTCCTGGGGCCAGTCAGTCTTCTGGGGAATGTTCCAGACCAACTAGAATCAACAGCAATCTTCCCATTGATTTCAGTGGGCTCTGACTGGGGTAGGAGGTGAACCCATGTGAATGCATCCCTGAATTGTGAGACTTCGCTGGCTTTGGATAACCAACTGTAAGTGGGGTGCACAAGAGGGAAAGGCAAGTGGTATGTAAAAGGGGCATTTATCCAGAAGACTTTGACACCACAAGATGGGAAGCTGAGACAAAGGACTGATGTTTACTTACGTTGGCATACATTTGAATTGTTGTTATGATGTTTTTCCAAATTAATGCTGAGTTCCCCTTCCCATTAAATACATTTTCTTTTGTTATACAGAGTCTCGGTGCTTGCAAGTGGAGAAGTGTTGCCTCCTAGAAGAGTCCACATATGATATTTAGTTTTCCAAGATTTCTGGATGGGGATGTGATGCTGGCAAACCAGGGGCCAGCTCACGCCAAGGCCCCTGGGCTGCACTGACAAATGCATAGCTGGAAACCAGTCTGGCACTCCTTTTTGTCAGTATTATTAAAATAGCTATTAGAGTTGTAAGAATGTGATTAGTGTTTTGGACTTTATGAAATGCTTGTGGGATGCTGCATCTTTTAATCTTACTTATAATATTTGTATCCCATGTTAGGAGATAATATTTAAGTGTTTGCTCTGTAACTATAAAAATGTTTGCTAATGAATGGCATGTCTACACTTACTGAGCTGCAGTGATGCAGCTGTACCGGTACAGCTTTACTGTTGCAGCTCATGTGGTGAAGACACTCTGTGCCAATGGGACAGACCTCTCTCCCTGGCATAAGAAAACCACCCGCATGAGCAGCAAAAGCTACGTCGACGGGAGAAGCTCTTCCACCGACATAGCACTGTGCACACTGGTGCTTATGCCGGAGTAATTTTGTCGCTCAGGAGGTGGAATATTCACACGCCTGAATGACATAAATTTTGCTGACATAAGTTGTAGTGTAGACATAGCCTAAGACTGTAAACTGGATAGGGGATGGATCACTTGATGATTACCTGTTCTGTTCTTTCCCTCTGGGGTACCTGGCACTGGCCACTGTTGGTAGACAGGATACTGGGCTAGATGGACCTTTGGTCTCACCCAGTTGGGCCACTCTTATGTTCTTATGGACTGTCAGGAGAGAAGCATTTCTAAGTGTGACATCCTAGTTTACCACAAGAGGTGTCATCTCCTCCCCCAAAAAAGAAGGCCTATAGACACCAGACCATTCTGGAACATCAGTGGACAAAAGACTTTGTTGACTGAATCCCCCACACCCATGAAGAGGGTATGTGCCCAAGCCCTTGTCCCATCACAACTTGAACACTGAGGGAAGGGATTAAAAGAAATTATCATTAGTGTGCTGCTTGGAATTTGGAGAGGGCAATATTTCTAAGCATAAGCAAGGGATCCCCAAGCTGCTTAGTTTGGGTTAGTCCTAAAGGACGTACAGAACTTGCATGTATAGCAGGTACTATCACCTTCTGGAACCTAAGACTGTAACTTGTTTGTGTGTGTGTACGTTCACCTGCTTTAACCTTGTAAACAACTTCTATTTCTTTTCTTAGTTAATCAATCTTTAGTTAGTTTATTACAGGATTGACTACAAAATGTTGTCTTTGGTGAGCAATCTGAGATATAGCAGACCTGAGGTAAGTGACAGGTCCTTTGGGAATGGGAGTCACCTGAACATTGTTGTGATTTTTGGTGTAAGGGACCTTCTGTCACAAAGGCATGCTTGCCTGGGTGGCAAGACAGCCTGGAGTGCCCAAGGGAACAGTTTGCGACTCCATAGTAAGGCTGATATAGTGCTTATGGAGCTCACACTTGTTACGGGGTTGGTGAAATCTAATTAGAGAACATATAGCCACTTTGGGGTTTGTGCCCTGCTTCTTAACAGTCTGCCCTGAGGTTGGCACCCATGTTCATGAGCTTCTCCAGATGGCTTGACGAGGGCTCTAGCCAGTTCTCTTTGGTAATGGTAAGAGGAACCCCTAGATATTGAATTTGGCCGTTGTTGCTGTCAATGCCACCTGGCAGAATGGTTCCATCTCCATCTGCAGAAACTCCAAAGAAATCATTGCTTGACTCAGCACAGCAGTGGGACATCCCTACCAGAGGGAAGAGGGCTAGTGGGTTAATAGGAAGGGACTCAGGTAATAGTCATCTCTGTTCTGGATGCAAACCAGCAATGACCTTCAGAGGAAGAGGGCTTTATAAGTTCTGCTTCAGCTGAGCTGAAACCCCCAACCCCATGGAGTATATACCATACTCGTCGTATCTGTGCGTGCACTGGGCTTTCCTGCCGTCATCCCCAAAAACCAGGTAAAAGTGTCATGGATGTCATACCCCACCCCCGTCAGGGATGGGTTTTTGGAGTGGGAGAGTCCTTCTGTCTCTTTTCAGAGCTCCATTTGCACTCTCTGACCCCAGAGCTCCAGCAGGCTCCACGCTGCAGAGCCCACCTGAAAATCAGGCAAAATGCAGGCCTCATTCTGCTTTATATTTTAACAGCTACTATTCTACGGCACATTTCTGACATAACTCTCTGTTTGTCCTTTTCAGAATAAATAACCTAACTGGCCATTTGTAACACAAGAGTGATCCAACCAACCACTGTATCATGATGTAGCCCTTTGGACACAGAGAGCCAGATTCCAGCCCCTCACCTGTTGCTGGCATAAACAGCCAGCTGGAATTCCCCTTGCATGGCGGAATCCCAGGGTGGCATAGAACAGGTGTCACCAGTTCCTGGGGAGGGGCATGTTAGGAGCATGGCCAGACTATTGCTGCAATCCCCACTGTCCCAACAGCTCCTTAGGGCTGTTACCAGGGGTCCCAAGTTAGAACAGCCTTGAAGCAGATATAACTTGTAACAGTGGCTGAACTGGATGCCCACCGGGCCCCAAGAAAGGGGACAGGAGAGGGCCAAAAAAGTGCAGAGCCATCTTTGCCTCCCCACAGATGTTGCAGTGGGTGCAGCTCAGCTGGACCAGAGGCTCGAGCCCACGGCATGTAGCATACCACGCATGACATGGCTAGCTTTGGCCAGGCTCGCTCTGTGGTGGGCAAGCTGCCCTTGTACAGTTGAAAGTGAAGGAGAGAATACCTGTTGCTGACATGCTATTCTCTTTCGACCTCTGCTTGACACGTTCCTGTAAGCACATTCGGAAATCTAAGGAGCCTGAACTTTAGACCTTTTTTGGCTGAAGGCTGAGAAGTTGTTTGACGTTGTAATGAGCACTGGGTGGGTGTGGGTAGATATGCTGCATTGGACTCTGAATTGTTTTGTCATTACAACTGGCTGAAGTTTACAATGCCTGATTTCTAAGAATCTCAAGGAATAATAAACTTGTTGATCTCATCTCCATCTCCTAGCTTTGTCCCTGCTTTCTTGCTTACATCCTCTGTCTCTCGATGAAACCATCTATCTGTCTCTTAGCTTCATTTTATATACTGTAGGATGACCAGATGTCCCGATTTTATAGGGACAGTCCCGATTTTTGGGTCTTTTTCTTATATAGACTCCTATTACCCCCCACCCCCTGTCCCGATTTTTCACATTTGCTGTCTGGTCACCCTAATTTTATATCACCTCTGGTTTTGTTCCATAAGTACAAGTACATCTTCTCCCCCATCCCACTCTGTTCCCAGGGCAGCAAAAATTCAGACATCATGCATATATTATATAAAGATTATGCACGGCACAGAGAAAAGTATCCTGGACTTGGCATGATTCTTGCCTGTTCTTTGCATTAAGTGATCCTTCCATGTCTTGCAGTTCCCGGTGGGGTTTTATACTTAAACAGAAACTCAACCACCCCTACAGCTTTTAATCAATTAAATCTGAAATCATATTTCAAATACTGATAGCACTTAGATTCACTAGCTCTACCCAAGGAGTGAAGTCATCCCAAGCTGTCTCCTATACATTTGGCAGAGGTTAGATGTCTTTGTCTCAGAATGACAGGTTTCAGAGTAGCAGCCGTGTTAGTCTGTATTCGCAAAAAGAAAAAGGAGTACTTGTGGCACCTTAGAGACTAACAAATTTATTAGAGCATAAGCTATCGTGAGCTACAGCTCACTTCATCAGATTTTCCACCAAATGCATCCGATGAAGTGAGCTGTAGCTCACAAAAGCTTATGCTCTAATAAATTTGTTAGTCTCTAGGGTGCCACAAGTACTCCTTTTCTTTTTGTCTCTGAAGTAACTTTTTGTCAGTTCTTACTTCATCTCACTGATACTACTTCTGTGTTTTTGGTGATTCTCTTCCTTTTTTTAGTGCAAGGTTTTTTTCCCCAAAGATGATAAGAATATATATAACATAGAGGGTACAGAATCCAGGGGGAAAATACATGAGATGAGAATAAGAGCAGCAAAATGTCTTTGCAAAGAAAGATCTTATTTATGTCATCAGTATGGGATATTCTAAGCTTACCTACTGTGACGCATGTCTAGAAAGGGTTAAACATCCTGCATAATTCAAAGGTCAAAAGAACATCCTATCATGTAAATGAATTGTAAATACGGAATATCTCAGTGTTCATCTCTCTTTGAAATGTACTGTGAATGGTGGAGGACCAAGCAAATTCTTATAGCTAAGCACCAGTGATGGACCTCCTTCAAAGTCATCCTAAAGGAACTCTTTGCAACTATGAAGCTCACCATCTCTGTTATGAATCTGCACCACAATGAATTGAACTCTTGTCTGTATGTATATTGATATTTTAACCATACTCTCTCTTTTTTGTTTTTTACTGAATTAGTTAATAAGAATTGGCTGTAGCATGTGTTTGGGTAAGATCTGAAACATTCATTAACCTGGGAGATAATGTGTATGATCCTTTGGGATTGGTAGAACCTTTTCTTTTATATGGCGAAATAAGATTCACAGAAATTTTCATCATATTTGATGTGGGTACCTGAATGGAGGCCTGAGGCTGGATCACTTTAAGCAGGGGTCTCAAACACATGGGCCACGAGTTATTTCCTGTGGCCTGCCATAGGTGCTGACTTTGCCAGCAGCCAAGCTCCTCTCTTCCCTCCCTACCCTCCTCCTCCCCCTCCAGTGCGCTGCGTCACTGCTCCTCCACCTACCTCCCAGCTGTTTGGCAGCGCTTAGGACTTTCCAGAAGGGAGTGGGGAGGAGCGGGGATGCCACACACTCAGGGGAGAAGGCAGAAAAGAGGTGGGGCAGGGGCAGGAATTTGGGGAAGGGGTTGGAATAGGGGTGGGTAGGGGGCAGAGTTGGGGTGGGGACTTTGGGGAAGGGGTTGGAATGGGGGCAGGAAGGGGTGGGAAGAGTTGGGGTAGGGGCGGGGCCACATGTTTGAGACTCCTATGAAAGACTATTAGTTAGGGGTACTGGGCACCATCCCCCATCACCCAGGGATCTCTCTGTTAGGGGTGCTGGGCACCCAGAGGTTCCCCTCCTCCATTGCCCAGGGGTCTCTCCACTGGGACACTGGACAGTGTCTGTGATGAACTAGAAATTTTCTGTAACATTTTTATAATTCTTAGGTGAGCCTCAGTTTCCCTCTTGACTTTGTGCTGTGACCAGGGAGGGTGGAAAGGGTTATGCAGTGCAGGAGAGAGTCAGCGCCTATGGCAGGCTGCAGGCAAAGGACCGTGGGCTGAGTGTTTGAAACCCCTGATGTAGAGCATCATCAGTGTTACTGACCACATAAGGAATAGTTACAGGTGTTTATATTTTATTAAAACCCCTCTTCGCATTACAGTTTTAAAAAAGTTAATACATTGACTTTTAATAGCATACTGTATTATTCTTCATTTTTTTCATTTTTGACTATACTTTTGTATCGTTGTATGAAAAGGTTTCAGTGATGCTCCTCATGTGGCCCTCATGGTGATTTGAGTTTGAGATCCCTGACTTTAAGGGAACTTGTTGTTTGGACTTCTGAGTAACCAGTAAGGTAATAAAGAAGCTGTTTTATGCTGTCTTGGTAAATCTAAGTATTGGAATATCAACCAGCTTTATGGGAATTGTCTTCTTTGCAGTTCACCCTAATTGAGTGACCACACCTGGCTCCCCATTAGGACCTCAGTCACAGTGGCATAGTCGGCAGGATACACATTACCACAGGTTAATTGGGTTTTTGGATCAGAACCACACGCTTGCCAAAAAATTTAATTTTGATATTGGAGAGTTTAAGGGTTAAAAATAAGTTACAATGAGTGTGAAACAATTATAGAAGAACTTGATGGAAAAAGCCTTGAAGATTTGTGCTGACAGAGAGGGTTGTCTTAAGAAAAAAGGCCCAGATTAAGAACTGAAAAATCTGCTAATGGCAAATGATCATAGAATCATAGAATATCAGGGTTGGAAGGGACCTCAGGAGGTCATCTAGTCCAACCCCCTGCTCAAAGTCCTAATCCCCAACTAAATTATTCCAGCCAGGGCTTTGTCAAGCCTGGCCTTAAAAACCTCAAAGGAAGGAGATTCCACCACCTCCCTAGGTAACCCATTCCAGTGCTTCACCACCCTCCTAGTGAAAACGTGTTTCCTAATATCCAACCTAAACCTCCCCCACTGCAACTTGAGACCATTACTCCTTGTTCTGTCATCTGGTACCACTGAGAACAGTCTAGATCCATCCTCTTTGGAACTCCCTTTCAGGTAGTTGAAAGCAGCTATCAAATCCCCCCTCATTCTTCTCTTTTGCAGACTAAATAATCCCAGTTCCCTCTGCCTCTCCTCATAAATCATGTGCTCCAGTCCCTTAATCATTTTTGTGGCCCTCCACTGGACTCTTTCCAATTTTTCCACATCTCCCTTGTAGTGTGAGACCCAAAATTGGACACAGTACTCCAGATGAGGCCTCACCAACACCAAATAGAAGGGAATGATCACGTCCCTCAATCTGCTGGCAATGCTCCTATTTATACAGCCCAAAATGCCGTTAGGTTTCTTGGCAACAAGGGCACACTGTTGACTCATATCCAGCTTCTCATCCACTGTAACCCCTAGGCCCTTTTCTGCAGAACTGCTGCCTAGCCATTCGGTCCCTAGTCTGTAGCAGTGCATGGGATTCTTCCGTCTAAAGTGCAGGACGCTGCACTTGTCCTTGTTGAACCTCATCGGTTTTCTTTTAGCCCAATCCTCTAATTTATCTAGGTTCCTCTGTATCCTATCCATACCCTCCAGCATGTCTACCACTCCTCCCAGTTTAGTGTCATCTGCAAACTTGCTGAGGGTGCAATCCACGCCATCCTCCAGATCATTAAAGAAGATATTGAACAAAACTGGCACCAGGTCCGACCCTTGGGACACTCCACTTGATACTGGCTGCCAACTAGACATGGAGCCATTGATCACTACCCATTGTGCCAGATGATCTAGCCAGTTTTCTATCCACCTTATAGTCCATTCATCCAGCTCATGCTTCTTTAACTTGCTGGCAAGAATACTATGGGAGACCATATCAAAAGCTTTGCTAAAGTCAAGGAATAACACATCCACTGCTTTCCCCTCATCCACAGAGCCAGTTATCTCATTGTAGAAGACAATTAGGTTAGTCAGGCATGACTTGCCCTTGGTGAATCCATGCTGACTGTTCCTGATCAGGAAGCAGACCCAGTGAGAATGCTTGCAATAAGAAACAAACAACAACTTGAATTTGAACAGAAGCTTACGGATCTTTGTTTACTGGAGAAGCGAAAGATAGCTCATATGGAAAATGAGGCTAAAGAAAGGATTGATAAAATGGAAAAAGAGGCCCATTTAAGGCATATCGAACGGCTAGCTGCTGAGGAGAAGGCTCACCAGATGCAATAGGAATCTGCCAAATTTCAGCTCCAAGTGTTGGAAGAGTGGAAAAAGCTGCCACAATCTTGAAATCCATCCACTCTGGAAAACAAAAATTGGGAAAGAATTGCCCCACTTACAAAGGTACTGAGGACATAGAGGAATATCTGTCTATCTTTGAACGTCTTTGTGAAATTCACCATATCCCAGAGGATCAGCGTTTGCCTGTCCTGCTGACTAGGTTAACTGGGAAAGCAAGGGAAGTGTTCAATGAAATGAGTGTGGATGAAACCTTGAATTACGTAAAATATAAAGATACTGTGTTAAAATGTTTTAAGGTTACCTCTGAAACTTACAGGTTGAAATTTAGAAATTTTAAAATGTCTAATGGTATTTCTGATGTGGAATGGGCTCATAAACTGTTAGGTTTTGTCAGGAAGTGGACTACTGGTGAGAAAGCTTGAGGTAATTTTGAACAGTTAATGCAATTAATTACACTTGAACAAATGTTAAATTTGGTGCCAGATGAGGTCTGGGCTCCAAAATGCGATGGAAATCCCAATTCTATTTTGCAGGCTGCTGAAATTGCAGATGAATTTGTACAGAATCAAAGTCATGAAAGAAGTAGGCCCCTAGGAAAGAATACTAACTATTCACCCCAGTTTAAAAGAAAGGAGTAAACCTAACCCCAACGTGGATAAAAAAGCTCATGGGAGCCCAGAGTTCAAAACCTCTTACTCTAAAGGGAGGCCAGTTAACTATTACCAATGTGGAATGCCTGGATACATAAAGCCAAATTGTCCAAAATTCCAAACCACCCCACGACCTGATACCCCTGTGAGTGCCAATGCCATAACTATGAGTGCAGATGCTAACCCTGTACATGTTAACGTTGTCTCCCTAGCCCCAAAGGAGGATGTAGGAGAAGGACAGGGTCTCGTGAATTAAGTCAGAACTGAATCTTGGAGGGGTAGTGATGAATTTATTAGAAATGCAAAAGTGAATGGTGTGGATTGTCGTGGTTGGTGCGACACATCATCAAACATTACTTTGGTTAAGGAGTGTTGTGTTCGAGAGGAGAACAAACTGGCAGGCAAGAACATAACTGTTCTAGCTTTAGCCGAGTTTTCTGTAACTGTTCCTTTAACTAAGATCCACCTGGAGTGGGGGGATTTTAGTAGTGAACTGATGGTTGGCATTCGAGATGAACTTCCAGCAGATGTTCTGATAGGGAATGACATTATGACTAAGTTTAATACAGTTAATGTCATAACAAGGTCTCAAGGGAAGTATGGCGCTGATGTCTCTGGCTTGCCTGATGTCAGTGGAAAGAGCAGTGAAGGGGAGGAGATGGCCTCCAGCTGGGTCCCCACTAGGACCCCGGTCACACCTACTAGACTGTTTTCTGTATGGCTTGATCATTTAAGCTCATATCCAAATGTATTCTATTAACTTTTGAAATGTAGATGTATTGTACTCAATCAAGCTGTATCTTGGCAATGGGTTTTTTAAAAATGTAAATCCCCCAAGAGTTGGGGGAATGGACTTAAAGACTCCTGTGTTCTACCTTGAGCTCTGCCTTAGCCTCACTGTGTGATTTTGGGCAACTCACTCAAGCTCTCTGTACCTCACCAAATACAAAATGAGGTAATAATGTGGCCTCTTCTTTCAGCATCAGCAGTGTCCCACTTCTGACACCAGTGCTGCCACTCTGCCAAACTACATCAGAATTCTGGGTCCTTGCAGGCCAGCTTCCAAGTGGAGGAGAAATCAATGACATGGAGTCTGGGTATACTCTGGCTGTAACATGCTTTATTTATACCATGGGCAGTCACAAAGAGCATGTAGGCTTTCTTCTTTTCCAGAAATCTCAGCCACACACCAATGCCTGGTTCCCAGGAAGCCTCTCTCTCCCAAGAATGGCCTCCATATAGACAAAATGAAGCATTTTGGTTCTGACAAATTGGCATATTCATCGGATAATTCCCTGCCAGCTCTAATCGTAATGTACATGATTCAAAGCAGCATTGGCAGAGAAAGGATGATCCTGTAGGAAAGTCACAGGAACAGGACACAATTCCCAGCTCTGTCACTGACTTTGTGTGTGACCTTTGGCAAATCACTTAATTTCTGTAATATGGAGAAAATAACCCTTCCTCTTTCCCACCCTTTCTTTGTCTTGTCTCTTTAGAAGCAGGGATTTTCTAATTCTGTGTTTGTGCAGTGCCTGGCACAGACGGGCCCTGTTCTCAGTAGGGTGCTCGACATTAGTGGAATACAAACAATAATAGTGACGTTTCCCACACTGAAGAGCCTCCACTGTCTACGTGGAGTAGTCTGACTCTACTGTAATGCCATCTTAGTGATTCCACTGGAAAGCACACAGCATTATCCTAGCCAGAGGGGGATAGTGGACTCCTTTAAAGGTGTGCGTTTGTCAGGATATGCTTGCTGCTCACTCTTTCCATGCCAGAGCAACAGCCTCCTGCAACCAGGATGCAAAACGATCCAAAATCCCCTCCTGAAGACCCGAGTAGTCATCCTTTTCAGCTGTTAATTACAAGAGAGACTAATGTGGCATGAGAGAAAACAAGGCAAATGCATTCCATACATTGGCAAGTGCACTTTTAATTATTACTATTTACTCCATCAATAATTTCTGCCCCACATGCCAAGTCAGGAGTTGGCCACCTGCACAAATAGACCCTGCAACCACCTGGGATAGTCTTGTGAGCATCATTGTAACCATGTCAGCCTGTTGGGACACAGAGGCATCACCTCACAGCAACTGGAGGCAAAGAGAGTTTCAAGGCACCTTAGCACCTCTCCGGATCCTGGGAGTAGCTGGGCATGAACTGCCTCTGGTGTAGTTTAGAGCATCCATAGGGCTACGCTAATGTACACTGGCTAAAATGTTAGACCCGCAATAGAGGTCTCCCTACGGAATGGGGAGCAAGCAGATACCAGACACAGTGTTGGTATACAATACTCTGAATGCTCTTTATTGTTTACAAAACAAGCCTTAATCACTCCACATTCACACCCCAAACTATACCAGAGTCCAAAGGTCAGAATGGTCCCAATGGCCAGTCGAGGTTCCTTCCAGCGGGATAAGATCATAAGATGCAGCGAGCTGGCAAAACCACATCTATATTCACACGGGACTCTGGATCAATAAACAACTATGACCTGCAGAAATCATAGGCATCTATTTATATCTATTTATAGTCCATTCCATCACGCCATTCATTCTTTGTCTTTGCTTACTAGGTCTTCTACCCACACAATTCCAAAGGGACAATCCTGGGCGGACCGCCATGATCCAAGGTGTGCCATTTCCTCCAATTCTTATACAATTTTATACAGTCCAGCTGGGGTTGTTTCCTTTTTTTTGATGATTTTCAGTATTTTTCTCAGAACATAAGATTGTTTTTGCACAAAAGAGTTCTAATAGTTCTTGATCTTAAGTCCTTGCTTTGGTTGCTAACTTGCAATGCACACATTCATGTCAAGCATGCGTCATTCATACCAGGCCTCAATGACCTGTAACATCTTACATGGATATATGAATCACAATGTATATTGAGATACATATATATATATATATACATACATACTAACAAAAATAGTCTCCTAGAGATCAGTTCGCTGGTCAGGGATCAATGCATTGTGTTGCACCCACAGCCCCGTCACATCCCCAGGCAGCCTCAACGTGCTGGTGAAAACTAAAGCAAACTACAACTGCTTTAAAGCATACTAGGGAACTTTATAAAGAGATCACTCATTACAGTATATAACATATATTACTCATTGCCATATATACAAAGAGAAAACCCTTTGTCTTCCCAATTTTTTGACATCTATATAAAACTCAAAAATTGCTAAACAATAAACCCTGAAAAATGAAATGAACAAACCCTGAACAACAGAAGCCTTATTCATAACCACGTGTTTTCTGAGTGCAAATGAAACTTGCTTAAAATATCAGCTCCACAAATGTGTAGCTGTCCTAGACAGAAATTTTTCCTTCAGAATTATGCACTTCTGCAGACACACACTCCATTTCCAAGGTCGGTGGCCTGCAAAATATGCCTTGCAGTAGGGCAGGAAATTCAGGGAATAACTGGATAATCAGCCTAAAGGGTGAGCGGAGCTCTGTGCGCTTCTCTGACACCTGTGCAAATTACTGACTTGTTCCAGCCAACAAGGCCCTCTTGGGTACTTTTCTCAATGCTCATCTCAGCTAACAGGTTTCAGAGTAGCAGCTGTGTTAGTCTGTATTCGCAAAAAGAAAAAGGAGTACTTGTGGCACCTTAGAGACAAATTTATTTGAGCATAAGCTTTTGTGAGCTACAGCTCACTTCATCGGATGCATTTGGTGGAAAATACTGTGGGGAGATTTATATACACACACACAGAGAACATGAAACAATGGGTTTTATCATACACACTGTAAGGAGAGTGATCACTTAAGATGAGCCATCACCTGCAGCGGGGGTGGGGGGGGAGAAAAACCTTTCATGGTGACAAGCAAAGTAAGCCATTTCCAGCAGTTAACAAGAACATCTGAGGAACAGTGGAGTGGGGGGGAGAAATAATATGGGGAAATACAGGTTTCAGAGTAGCAGCCGTGTTAGTCTGTATTCGCAAAAAGAAAAGGAGTACTTGTGGCACCTTAGAGACTAACAAATTTATTAGAGCATAAGCTTTCGTGAGCTACAGCTCACTGTGAGCTGTAGCTCACGAAAGCTTATGCTCTAATAAATTTGTTAGTCTCTAAGGTGCCACAAGTACTCCTTTTCTTTATGGGGAAATAGTTTTACTTTGTGTAATGACTCATCCCTTCCCAGTCTCTATTCAAGCCTATGTTAATTGTATCCAGTTTGCAAATTAATTCCAATTCAGCAGTCTCTCGTTGGAGTCTGTTTTTGAAGCTTTTTTGTTGAAGGATAGCCACCCTCTGGTCTGTAATCAAGTGACTGGAGAGATTGAAGTGTTCTCTGACTGGTTTTTGAATGTTATAATTCTTGACGTCTGATTTGTGTCCATTTATTCTTTTACGTAGAGACTGTCCAGTTTGACCAATGTACATGGCAGAGGGACATTGCTGGCACATGATGGCATATATCACATTGGTAGATGCGCAGGTGAACAAGCCTCTGATAGTGTGGCTGATGTGATTAGGCCCTATGATGGTGTCCCCAGAATAGAAATGTGGACAGAGTTGGCAACGGGCTTTGTTGCAAGGATAGGTTCCTGGGTTAGTGGTTCTGTTGTGTGGTGTGTGGTTGCTGGTGAGTATTTGCTTCAGATTGGGGGGCTGTCTGTAAGCAAGGACTGGCCTGTCTCCCAAGATCTGTGAGAGTGATGGGTCATCCTTCAGGATAGGTTGTAGATCCTTGATGATGCATTGGAGAGGTTTTAGTTGGGGGCTGAAGGTGATGGCTAGAGGCGTTCTGTTATTTTCTTTGTTGGGCCTGTCCTGTAGTAGGTGACTTCTGGGTACTCTTCTGGCTCTGTCAATCTGTTTCTTCACTTCAGCAGGTGGGTATTGTAGTTGTAGGAATGCATGATAGAGATCTTGTAGGTGTTTGTCTCTGTCTGAGGGGTTGGAGCAAATGCGGTTATGTCGCAGAGCTTGGCTGTAGACAATGGATCGTGTGGTATGATCTGGATGAAAGCTAGAGGCATGTAGGTAGGAACAGCGGTCTGTAGGTTTCCGATAGAGGGTGGTGTTTATGTGACCATCGCGTATTAGCACCGTAGTGTCTCAGCTAAGATTTTTAAAGAAAAAGGGGGAAAGAAGGAAACAGCAAGTCTCACTGCTCCACCTAGTGGAGGAGAAAGGGAAGTTGGTTCATTTGAAAACAAGTCCAATTTTTGTGGCTTTGGGGAGAAAAATAATCTGGAACGCGCTATTTAGTAACTATTAATTAGTAGTAGTATTAGTAATATTTTCCTGCTTCTGTAGGCTGAGTTCATCGTGCATCTCAGGGGCTCCTTGCATTCCTCTATTCTCCCACTCAAGCACCCTGTGGGACTCCCTGAACCCCCTCATCCATCCCCTCCCTTCTCTCATGCCAGGGGCTCTATTCCCCTCACACACATTTGTTCTTCCCTCATGCCAGGGGTTGTTATTAATTATGATTATTATTATTGTTGAGCCTAGAGGCCCTAATCAAGACTGGGATCACCATTACGCTTGGCGCTGTACAACCTAAAGAAGGTGAAGAGCTTTCAGGAAGCAGTGGAAATGAGTTCTCTAAATCCTGAGAAAGGAGCAAAGTTCAAGGCTGACAAGTACCTGATCCCTTATGGCAAATTGCAGGCTCCAGACTTCTTAATGAGTTTCTTGTTAGCTGTGTCATATAATCTACTACCTCTCCACAAATATATGGGCATCCCCTGTTCCAGCACTGCTCTGTAAATGACAGATATCTGTAAATAGCTTGTAGGTATAGTGCCAGTAGATGGTGCTCAAGAATATGTTCCTGGGTTTTTGTAGGTCTAATTGACATCTTGCATTCAGCTCTTTCCACCTGGGAACCAGCCTGGCTATTCAACAGTGCTCCATTTTTTACCTTAAAATAATACCCTCTACTTTTCTAGTTTGGTTTATTTGGTGATCTGATGGTGCTTTGCAAGCAATTGTTGACTACTCCTCACTACACAGCAACCTGCTTATTCAGACAGCTGCTAACTGCACCAATTAGAAACCTCCATCATGTCATCCTCCAAGCTTAGCCCTAACCAGAGTGCAGTACAGTGGACTACCCTGGACTAGCTCAAGCAGATGTGAGGGGTAAGGTTCACTGTCAAGTTTCTCACCCACATGGCTATGCGGATCATGATCACTCAGGAAATCCCACCTTTCAAAATAGCACATCCTGAAATAGCTTCCTATTGATTCTGCATAGGGTGATTCAGAAGAAACAACTAGTGACCCATAGGCATCTTATTCAGGAAATGAAAAGTCAAATGTGGAACGCTGGCCTTCTTGCGACGTGTCTATGTCAATTTAATTTAATAATCAGCCATCCTGGACACATCCTCACACACACACAGTTGGAACTCCAAACATTGCACACAATGTACTCTTCTCTGTGAGTCATTTGGTAAATTCAACCCTTCTAACGTTACTCAGTTACACTGAAAGAACATGAACGCAATCCAGGCATTGACAGAGCAATCCAGGCCAGTGAGGGAGGTATGCAGTCAGCTGCCTATGCTTTGTAAGTCTACATTTAATTTTAACGCAGCTGGTGGAGTCCTTGAAACTGATTTATCATTTTCAGGTTACAACGTTTTCCGAAGCAGAGTGGTTAAGCCACAAAGGAAGCACACTGTTCTAGGCCACATCACAAAAGCCAGAGTGGCAGCCTCCTTCCTCTTTCCTGTTGCTAAAATTAAAAATTATTTATGTAGCACTGTAAATCTGCAGAGTGCTTTACTAATATGTAAGGGGACTGTTGCCCCCTTACTAACATTCAGTGGGCGTGTTTTGGTTGGCTAGCTCCCAGTACTAAAATGGGAAGGTTCTATGGGAAATCAGGACCCTGAGACTGATAGACCCCAGGAACAATGGGGAGAGGCCAAAGCTCCAGGTCAGCCTGAATGACAGGGTGGGTAAGCTAATCAGGGAGTCAGGAGGCCAGGAAGGTATCATCCTCAGTGTGAGCTGGATTTGCCTGGGTCAGGCAGAGTGGGGTTGAGCTAAGGAGAAAGCAGGGGCCCAAGCTGAACTGGGGAGCAGAGCTGGGCCAGATCCAGAGGGACCAGAAAAGCAGCCCAGAAAGAGCAAATCCTGTCCTGGGAGCAGAGCTGCAGCAATCAGAGCCAGAGGGGCCAGAAAAGCAGCCCAGGAAGCAGGTCAGTGCTGGGGGCAGAGTGACAGAAGCAGCCTGCAGAGCAGACCTGTCCTGGGAGCAGAGCTGTAGCAACCAGAGGCAGAGGGGCCAAAGAAGTAGCCCAGGGAGCTGGAGGCAGAGCAGCAGCAGTGCAGAGACCGAGTGGTGGAGCTGGGACTGGAGCAGTCCGGAGCTGGGTGCGGTGAGCAGCTGGAGAGAGTGAGGGGGACCCTGGGCAGCGGGCCCAGCACAGGGAGACACCTCAGCCAAGAGGCTCTGCAGGCCAGGCTTGGATCGTAACCCCGACAGGGCAGGGGAGACACTGGGAAGAAGGGTCCTACCACTTAGAGCCTGAGAGTGTGTGGCCACCACCAGAGCAAGTGTCCAACCCACAGCATCCCTGCAGCACAGCCAGGGCCTGAGAAGAAGGCCTGGGACTTACAAGAAACAGACTGTGAACTGCCCTGACGTTCCAGAGACACTGTTTGCGATGTTCCCCGCCACAGAGCGGGGTGATGTGTTTCCTTTAACGTCCCATTTTCCCTTATTCTTTTTAAAATTAATTGTTGATTAAATAACTTGCATTTGCTTTAAATTGTATGTAATGGTCAGTGGGTCAGAGAAGTGCCCAGTGCAGAGAGAGTACCCCGGAGTGGGGACACCCTAGCCCCTGTCCTCGGTGACCACAGCAGGGTTGGGGGTTGAGCCCCCCAGGAATCCTGGGCCCAGCCTCGTTAGGGTTATGAGGACTCTGCCAGACAGGAGAATGGAAGGGGTGTCCTCAAGGGCAGGGAGGCCACTGGGTAAAGGAAGTGGGAGCGAGGACTCAGATCTTTTCGCTAGCCCACTTCACCGGGGTAGTGCAGAAGCCAGGAAAGTTCCCCACAATAGTGGGACTATTTCCCTGCTTACAAATAGTCAATCATGTGACATGCCCTGGAAGAGTCTGCAATCTATGGACCTCATCCTGAAAACTCTTGTCTACATGCCATTCATTTTTACTCATCCAAGTACTAAAGAGAACAAAAGCTGTGATGGTGATGGGAAATTAGAAATGGCTAAACCTGGTTAGCTAGAATGAGAATACGAACCAGAACAAACCAAAGAAGTTGTCTTCCACCAGCCTGGTTGGATTCCTAGTGACACTCAAAATAAAATTGTAAAAATATATTAATGGACACAGGAAACCACAATCTTGATTCCAAACCTTTAGTCAGCAGGATCCAGGGAACAGGGCACTGGGCTAGGAGTCAGGAGGCCTAATCCTGGCTCAGCCACTGATGCAACACATGACATTTGGCAAGTCACCCGCTCCGGGCCTGAGTCTGCCCATCTATAAAATGGAAACAATGAGGCTTATGCAGCTTTTCAAAATATTTTGAGCTCTACAGACAAGAAGTGTTAAATATCTTTATCACTATACAGTACTGTGTCCAGACCCTGCTCCATTGCGTTTTTGCTTGCTTGTTTTCCAGATACAGATAAAAACCATTTGTATTACAATCGTTATATCCTGAGCGCTATGTTGGGCCAATTTCACCAAAGACTCTTTTCCTTATACAAATAAAGATGTGTTTTATAGGAATATACACAGGGCATTACACATACTCTTTTATTATGTTTCTACTTTCTGTTAACAGAACAAGCAGTCATTGGTAAAGGCAGGACCACCCATCAGTATTTTGCTACAATCCAAACCCCTCCAGCCACCGTCACTAACAATTTCGTGAGTCCTCTGTCTGCCGCTCAGACTGTGAGCTTTACTTACGTGGCAAGTTCTTAGGCGCAGGGATCATCTTTTTGTTAGGGGTTTGCACAGCATGTAGCACAATGGGGTTTTGATTGATGGCTGGGGTCGCTCACAAGACAGCTGGCCCCCCTCTGAAGGGGTCAGGCATCCATTAGGGAGAATGAGCCAAACTGTGACAGGCTCCACTAGGGAGAACGACCCAACCCAGATCCCCCTCTGGCTAGTTAATTGCCTGGGTGGGAATTAATTAGTTAAAGAACACTGGGCTTAGTAAAGGATTCTGAGGGCTCAGTCAAGAGGAGAGGGACTTCCCAGAAGAGCTGGTTAAGGAGTTCGGTGTCACACTGTCTAGAGTGGCTTACGACTGTGGGCAGCAACCTCAGGCAGACTGTCAAAAGGCAGGGCAGAAATGCCAAACCGGTTGTGTGTTCTATAATTAGGTTTCAGCAACCCAGTAAAAAGCATGAACTCCTAAAGCACTATAACAGTCTTACCATGGAGACACAGACAGTCCCCTTGGGCATTCCAGTCTATCTTGCCACACAGGCAAGCTGGATTGTGTGATAGTCACTTTACATCAAAAATCACAACAATTTTGGGAGAATCTCTCACTATAGTCAGTGTAGTATGTCGATTGCAATGGATTTTTTACCTTCAGTCCATTTGGTATGATATCCATCTGTTTGAACTTGGAGATACAGACTAACATGGCTATCCCGATACTTAACAATTTTGGGATTATTCCCAGTCCCAAAGGACCGGTCACTTACCCCAGGTAACATTTGTATAGTTATGGAGCAAACATTTCAACATTACCTGAGAACATGGGATACAGATGGTATAAGCAGGATTAATACATGCGGCGTTTGACAAGCATTTCATAAAGTCTAAAAATTAAACACATTGTTATAACTCTAATATCTATTTTGATAACGCCAACTCACAGGTAAGCCAGACTGATCCATAGATTCATAGATATTAAGGTCAGAAGGGACCATTATGATCATCTAGTCTGACCTCCTGCACAATGCAGGCGACAGAATCTCACCCAACCACTCCTGCAATAAACCTCTCACCTGTGTCTGAGCTATTGAAGTCCTCAAATCATGGTTTAAAGACTTCAAGGAGCAGAGAATCCTCCAGCAAGTGACCCATGCCCCATGCTACAGAGGAAGGCGAAAAACCTCCAGGGCCTCTTCCAATCTGCCCTGGAGAAAAATTCCTTCCCGCCCCCAAATATGGTGATCAGCTGAACCCTGAGCATATGGACAAGATTCACCAGCCAGATACCCAGGAAAGAATTCTCTGTAGTAACTCAGATCCCATCCCATCTAACATCCCATCACAGGCCATTGGGCCTATTTACCATGAATATTTAAAGATCTATTAATTGCCAAAATCATTTTATTCCATCAGACTATCTCCTCCATAAACTTATCGAGTTTAATCTTGAAGCCAGATAGGTCCTTTGCCCCCACTGCTTCCCTTGGAAGGCTATTCCAAAACCTCACTCCTCTGATGGTTAGAAACCTTTGCCTAATTTCAAGTCTAAACTTCCCGGTGGCCAGTTTATATTCATTTTTTCTTGTGTCCACACTGGTACTGAGCTTAAATAATTCCTCTCCCTCTCTGGTATTTATCCCTCTGATATATTTATAGAGAGCAATCATATCTCCCCTCAACCTTCTTTTGATTAGGCTAAACAAGCCAAGCTCCTTGAGTCTCCTTTCATAAGACAGGTTTTCCATTCCTCAGATCATCCTAGTAGCCCCTCTCTGTACTTGTTCCAGTTTGAATTCATCCTTCTTAAACATGGGAGACCAGAACTGCACACAGTATTCCAGGTGAGGTCTCACCAGTGCCTTGTATAACGGTACTAAAACCTCCTTATCTCTACTGGAAATACCTCGCATCCCAAGACCGCATTAGCTTTTTTCACGGCCATATCACATTGGCGGCTCATAGTCATTCTGTGATCAACCAATACTCCAAGGTCCTTCTCCTCCTCCGTTACTTCTAATTGATGCATCCCCAGCTTATAACTAAAATTCTTGTTATTAATCCCTAAATGCATAACCTTACACTTCTCACTATTAAATTTCATCCTATTACTATTACTCCAGTTTACAAGGTCATCCAGATCTTCCTGTATGATATCCCGATCCCTCTCTAAATTGACAATACCTCCCAGCTTTGTATCATCTGCAAACTTTATTAGCACACTCCCACTTTTTGTGCCGAGGTCAGTAATAAAAAGATTAAATAAGATTGGTCCCAAAACCGATCCCTGAAGAACTCCACTGGTAACCTCCCTCCAGCCTGACAGTTCACCTTTCAGTATGGTCCGCTACGGTCTCCCTGTTAACCAATTCCTTATCCACCTTTCAATTTTCATATTGGTTTCCAGCTGTGCATTCGTCATTGTTCAATTAGGCCTAAGGACCTTGGCATGAGCTGGCATCTGGTCTCCCAGCATCATATTCACCAGAAAAGGGAATCTAGGAAGGATGCTCCTAGAGGGCAGAGGTTCTGAAGGGGGAAAGCTACAAGTGCCAAGCCCTACGGAGACCTGGTCCCAGCAAAAGGTCCTTACCTGCTAGCAGCATGTGGTCCAGATCGTAGAGGAACTACACACTGCTCTGGAGAAGAGCTGCAGTGATTTGACCTGGTCTGAGCCCAGAGAGGGAACACATCCCAGGCGGTGGCAAGAGGCTTGACTCTAGAAGAGGGCCCAGAACAAGAGGGCTTTGCTGGTCATCCTGGTTGAACCCATATAGACATGGGCAGATACTGAAGCTAGCCATGGGAAGAGTAAGGTTCAGAGGGTAGGGGGATATGTCACTAGGTAGCTGGCCTCTGAGGGGTCAGGCACTCAGCCTACCTGTCAGAGTCTTTGTTAAGGGAAATGAGCCAGCCCAGATCTTCCTGTGAGTTAGGGTGACCAGATGTCCCGATTTTATAGGGAGAGTCCCTATTTTGGGATCTTTCTCTTATATAGGCTCCCATTATCCCCTGTCCTGACTTTTCACACTTGCTGTCTGGTCATCTACTGTGAGAAGCTAATTTCTGGGATGAAGGTTTGTTTGTGCATCATGTTTTGGCCTTCAGTTAAGTAAATTAGACCCCTGAAGGTAGTGATGAGCTGGAGCCGGTTTGTACTGGTTTGCTGGAACCAGTTGTTAAATTTAGAAGCCCTTTTAGAACCGGTTGTCCCACGAGGGACAACCGGTTCTAAAAGGGCTTCTAAATTTAACAACTAGCCAAAAGTGGTGCCTTAGGCGCCGACTCCGTGGGTGCTCCGGGGTTGGAGCACCCATGGGGAAAATTTGGTGGGTGCAGAGCACCCACCGGCAGCTCCCCGCCCCCGGCCCCAGCTCACCTCCACTCTGCCTCCGCCCCGAGTTACACTCCGCCCTGCTTTACTTCTCCACCCTTCACATCCCCCCGTTTTCCCCGGAAATCAGCTGTTCGCGCGGGAAGCCTGGGAGGGCTGAGAAGCAAGCGGCGGCTTCGCGCTCAGGCCCAAGGAGGTGGAGGTGGAGCGGAGGGGAGCTGGGGCGGGGGACGGGGGACGAGAGGAGGGCCGCTCACACCGCAGCAGGTAACCCAGGGGGGCACACAGGGGCACCGCTCCCCGCCCCAGCTCACCTCCGCCTCCCTGGGCCTGAGCACAAAGCCGTCAAGGCACGCGGGGGGGTTGGATGGGGCAGGAGTTCCGGGGGGGGGCCACGACCCCCCTCGCGGGGTGAGGAGGGAACCAGTTGTTAAGATTTTGGCAGCTCATCACTGCCTGAAGGGCACTGTTCACTACATTACAACCTCATTAAACCTATTAGGGGAAACTGAGACAGGGATAAGTGGGCTGCCAAGGGGTGCTCCAGGCATCATTGTCTGCCATAGCTGGGCCCCAGGGGCTAATGCAGTACAAATAAATAAAATAATAATAGTAATAATAATTAATAATGATAGCATGTGTTACTATTAATTCCATAGTTTGGTGAACAGTCTTACAGATAAGCTCTCCTACTCCATTAAAGGTTTCAGAGTAGCAGCTGTGTTAGTCTGTATTCGCAAAAAGAAAAGGAGTACTTGTGGCACCTTAGAGACTAACTAAATAAATTTGTTAGTCTCTAAGGTGCCTCATTTACTCCTTTTCTTTTTACTCCATTAAAGAATACTTTAAATATTCTATTATGCCAGAAGAGGGCACCCTTGACTACAGATGGGCACATCCATTGCTAGAGAAAAGTATACTTCATGGGCACCCCAAGGAAAACCCTGCCTAAGAAGCACAAGACGTGTTACCTGGTCCTGTAAAAATAAAACCATCATTACAGCTTTGAAGAACTTACTGTAATATGTTTTCTCTCCATTTAAAAGACACCTATATGGAAACAGGGGCTCGGGCAGCAAAAGCACTGAAACAAGACACCTCACTTTCAAAAAAGATGAAAAAGAGTACTTGTGGCACCTTAGAGACTAACAAATTTATTAGAGCATAAGCTTTCGTGAGCTACAGCTCACTTCATCGGATGCATCATGAAAGCTTATGCTCTAATAAATTTGTTAGTCTCTAAGGTGCCACAAGTACTCCTTTTCTTTTTGCGAATACAGACTAACACGGCTGCTACTCTGAAAAAAGATGAAGTCGTTGACGTGGATTAACTACTGTCTAACCCAGAGCCATGAGGAAGTTTGGTAGAAGGATGTGATTTATTAGATTGTGTGGCAAAGATAAAAGACTACCTCTGGGATGTTTTTCGAAGCTCCAAATTGTGTAATTAAAAAGCAAGACTCTTCCAGCTGTGCTTAAGATATAGAGGGGTTTCTCTTTCCATTTTCTCATGGATTTCTGTTAGCCGTTGTATTAAGAGATCATCGTAGTATAGAGAGCCAAACCTTTTCCAAGCTCCTTGCAAACAGGCTGCATATCTCTCTTCTTTCCCACTTCATTTGTCTCTTCTCTAGTGTTCTAAACAGTCACACTCTCTTCTCAGGGAGACAATGTGGGTGAGTTAATATCCTTTACTGGACCAACTTCAACAGAGTTGGTCAAATAAAAGATATTACCTCACCCGCCTTGTCTCTCTAATATCCTGGGAGTGGGACAGCTTCAACTACACCACACACAACAATTTCTTCTGGTAAGGAAATCTCCCCACGCCTCATGATTTTCTCACCTCTCCCTACACCCCTGCTATTCCTGTTCTATTGTTTTTGAAATAGGGTGACCAGAATATATATACTGTAATCTCTTACTTCTCCCATCATAGTGGAAGGAAAAAATAAGTGCCTGTATAGAAGAAAGCAGATGATCACTGTATACAGTGATGCGGACAATAGGCATTCTGTTATATGCTTTTCAAGACTTCATGCTCTCTCTCTCCCCTTCTGTTTCTAGCCCTTCTCTGAAGAAATTCACAGGACAAGACAATGTGAATAATTATAGCTAGAAGTTTAGAACCTTTAGTCAAGCAGTACAGGCACTGAGAAATCAAATCGCTTCTCCTGTCGTGTTCACAGCCTGAATCAAGTGTTTGTAAGGCACGCAGATATACTGCTGGGCAGAAAACTGTTGTCGTGTCTTTTGAAAAAGGTTCAGGATTTCCATTTTTTCCTATTCTGCATTAGGATGAAACCAAGGCCTGTTGAAATTTTCCATGAAAAAAGTGAGACCCCCTCTCTAACAATAGCCAAGTGATTAGAGCACTCAGCTAGGATGCAGAAAGTCCAAGTACCAGGCCCTGCTCTAGCCTGATTCATTACGCTCCCGCTGTGGCCTAATGAATATGTAATTGTTCATACAGAATGGAACAGCTCCTGCAAAAGAGATGGATTCTATTGCTAGGTGATCAGGACACTGAATCAGCAGAGCAGGGATATGAGCCCTAGGTCCCCCACGTCCCAGCTGACTGTCCTGCCCACTGGGATATTCTGGGGTGGGTCTCATTGATTCCCTCTCTCCCGGGCTTAAGCCGAAATTCCATCCTGGACCCGAGAAACCTTCCCAACAACATACTTTTCCCTCAAAAAATTCCCAACTGGCTCTTCTCCGATGCCACAGAGACAGGCCCGGTATAAAATGCTACGCAGACCACTAAGCTGCTCCTAATAGGCTGCAGGTGACTGGAAGTGTGTGTGAATCCTTATCAAACATTTCAATAATAAAGAATAATAGTTTAGACTAAGCTTTTAAAAACTGGAATCCTTTTGGAATTGTGGGTGTGATCAGGCACGTAGACCTCCACGCTGACCCTACTTTGTACCGACTTTGTACTTGTAGAAACAAAAAGGAGGGGCTAGTTAAGGCCGGATTGAAAATTGTATTTACACAGGGCCTATCATTCTGAAGATCCCCTGAGTGTGTCCTAAATTACACATAATTCTCTGGCATGTGAACTTCTTTCTCTAGTGGCCAGCCCAAGCAACTACAACAGCCTGCTACAGACTTCCAGCCGATGTGGGTTGCTTTTTTTTAGCTGATACATTAGAACTTGGCGATTTTGGTGTGATTCCCCATGGTGACAAATAGCTGTCTTTCCCAAATGGCACCCCATATGGGATTTAAACTCCCATGGACCTTAGGTTCTTTGGATGAGCATTTCCTAAGAGAGGACATATGTGATGAACTGGCTTAGTACTTACGATCATGTCTCTCTAGTTGGTGGATAAGACCATGCTACTTAACATTTAATGGAGCTGCTCCTTTAATTCAAGTGGCAGGAGCTTGGGCTTTTAGTGCAAACGGTCCTGGGTTCTGAGTTTGTGCACACAGCCGTAGCATGTTATATACAACTGCACTGAAATACAGCCACCTCTGGCCGGGAGCGTGGCCACTAAGTACCACGCAGCATATGAGAAGAAATTTTGCCAGGGCAAATGGCTACTGATGAAAAGTTCCAGAAAATCTCCCGTCTCAGTCTACACAGAACAGACAGGAGCCTTTTGCAAGGACACCCCTCCCCAGTCTGCCACTGTTGCTCCCACCCGCTTCCTCCAGTGGTCTCAATGGTACATTCAGTTTCCCTGCCTCCAAGACCCAAAGGGTCAACCTTACTGGGATTCTAGTCTGTTTGGTTTCAGGGAGCACAGGGAATTCCAGGCCTGGGCTACAATAAGCAATTGCTGTATCCACCACAGCCAGTGGGAATAGCCACCTTTTTACCATTTCATGCTGTTTTATATATTTGTCCCTTCTGCACCATTTATCTGGCCAGGGAGGAAGGGAATGAAGCCACTAGGGGTCTAGGGCCATTAACCCCTCTGCCTTGGATTGGCCACATTATTTCTCTATGCCAGTGAAATGGCATCTGAAATATCCTTCATCTCCATCGGCTTGAAGTTTTCAGGGACTAAATCTGGGATCACCCCATTTCCACTTTCATGTCTGTCATTATTGCCCATTGGGCAGGAGGGCAAAGCTAACACAGAGATGGAATGAGGGGCACATAATAAGGGAAGCAGCAAACCCACTCTGAGCCCTACACTGGCAAGGACCCTTAGGAGCTGGTGGGGGTCCCTAGGTGTGGAACACTGCAGGCTTTAATGGCCTGACTAGCATCATGGAAGGAGTAAAAATGCAGAGTCATAGTGAAGTCTGTGCTGCCAGAAAGGACTGACAGACTAGGCAGCTGTGTCCAGGGACTGGAGCTCTGCAGAATGGGTTGGGGTTCTGTAGGACTTAGGGCCAGAATTTCCCAGAAATCCTGACACCCGGCAGCTCCACTGCTGTCCTTTCTACCTCTCTGCAGGGAGGAGGAGACACGGATCAGAGTGCCTTAAAGCTCCTGGGAGCTTACAAAGCTGAGTTCTGAGGCCTTCAATTTCCACCTGCCCTGCAGGGGAGTTCCAATGAAAAGCACTGAATTCCTGCAGAAAAGATACACCCTCACCATAGGTTAATGGGATTTTAAGACCCTAGAATCAGATTCATCCACCACTGGTAGCTGCCATGGAGCAAGTTGTATCTGTGGGGCTGGAGAATATGACTTGAGGATCCCTCCTGCTGCTGTAAAAAAGGCAGGGGTAGAACATGGGAAGGAAGCCTTAGCCATCAGCCCTTCTCTTCTCTTTCTGTTTCAGAGACACAACACTCTCAGAGCCTGCTCTTCTCTGTCTGATGGAAGCTTGCCATGTAAGTGGTTCACTATGGGCTAATCTGCGTTCATGCTGTTTTTCTGGGGCCATAACATGTTTTTCCTTTTCCATCACAGCTTTTCCATTGGCTTTCACAAAACATACATGTGTGACACCAAACTCAGACGTGCTTGCGTTAGGTATACATATGGAGGGTGGATCAGCTGGCGTGACTCAGATGAGATGATTCTGGTCTTGGACCTCTGGCTGATGGCGCTATACAATCTGTTTGATTCAGCTAGCAGAACATCCCTCCATTTGCCGGGAAGGTGTGGAGTAGCTAGATCAGTAACAAATGGGATTCAAACTACATGCTGGCAATCAAGAATCATGAGTAATGCTATAGCTGTGCTGCATTGCGTTATTTGGGCTGCAGAGAAAATGAGATTCTTTTTTGCCTGCCATTAAAGAAGACACCAGTGAAGAATTATCTTCTCCCTCTCCAACCAGCATCATATAGTTTCTTTTTCAGGTTGCTGCTGACTTGCTCCCAGTGTCCAGCTTTTTGGTGAGAATAATGTGATCAAGCGGGAGCTGTGAGGTCCCGGAAGCGGAGCGCCAAATCCACAGATCAGGATTAGCAATAAATGCATGGAAAAAAGGCCTTTCCTGAAAAACCATGTGAATGCTCTTAATGTGTGAATAGCTAACGAAAATCCTCTTCGCAGTCTCTGCACATTCTTCAGCTGCAGGGTATGTTCATTGATTCTGTGTCTCCAGCTACTTTATTCTTCGTTGCTTATTGCATCCAGGTTAAATTAAACAGACAAAAGGCCACTGCTGAAATGCTAAGAACCAATGGGGATTGCATTAATGGTCACCAATTCCAACTGGAAAATTGGTGCTTAGATATTTTATAGCCCACCATGTGGACCTATTTCATCCAGCAGCAATAGGTACCAGGGGTGAAATCCAACTCAGTGCGCCTTGCTCTGTCTCATTAATAAGGAATGAGTATGAAAATTCATGACTGGGAGTTTTCTCTTAGGAAAACACATAGGCACACATTTCTATGGTTTATTACAACTCCCTGCTAAATTTAAGACTTTGGAGTAATAAAGCATGTCAATCCAAACTCTTCCGAGGTGAATCTGGTGCTTGAGTACCCCAGCAATGAGTTAGTAACTAGAGCGGGTGGAGAAAGGTCGTACTGGTTCATGGGGGATTTTTGATAGGTCAGAGTCTGGTTTGGTTCTGACTTGGAATGAAAATCAACAGTTTTTAAATTATTGGTGAAAGGGAATGGAGTTTTGGCACCAGAGAGTTCACCTGGAAGGTTGCCCCAGAGACATGAACCCTTGAAGCTCTGGGATGTCTGGGCTGCTGAGGAGCCGCAAGCCTGGGAGCTTGGGCATCATGGCTTCCAGTCATGGCACACCAAGCAGGCTGCCAAGGAGCCAGGTGGCCGATCTAGTAAGAGGCCAGGCAAGTTTCATTAGTGGCCTGGCAGGCAGGGTTCAATCAGATCTTCATTAAAATGGAAGTCTCCATGGAACATTTCGATGACGAGAAATCAGCAAATTCAGATAAAAAAAGGTTTCATTGGCATTTTTCCACCCAGCTCTAATTATTACTATTTGTATTACAGTAGCACCTAGAAGCCCCAACTGAGGGCCTCATTGTGCATGGTGCTGTACACACACAGAATGTGCTAAATAGGCAAAGGGTGCGAGTGGGAAACAAAGAGGGGAAGTGACTTGCTTTAGGTCACACAGCAGATCAGTGGCAGAGCCAGGCCTCTTCATTCCCACTCCAGTGCTCTGTACACTAGACCACTCTGCCTTTCCTGCAGAGTATGGTTCTGTTTATAGCTGCCTACATGGATAGATTAGATAGGTCAGCCAAAAACATTAGATAGACAGATTAAATAGATAGGCCACTCTTCAGGGAAGAAACTGTCTCTTTGTATGTGTTTGCACAGCTCCTGGCACAATGGAGTCCCAATCCTAATTAAAACTCTGAGTGCTAAAATAATATAAATATTAAATAATAAGACAGATCTCCTGGAATTACACTAGGGATGAATTTGACTCCTCCTGTGGTAAATCGAGAGGCTCATCATCTCTGCTATGTAGGCTGAATGGCTGCTGATAAAGGGGCTCTTTGACTGGTGCCATTCAGGTGTATGAGTGGCTATTCTTAGCTTCACTTAACGCAGTAATGGAGAGATGTGACTCATCTTTCAAACTGTGTTGTCTCTATTCTATAATTAGTTCACTGATAAGTGTCATTGCTCTATTACAGTTAGATCATAAACTCTTCAGAGCAGGACTCATTGGCACATTGGGCACTGTCTGGCTAATCATATCTGGACCCTTTCCTCTGAATCACAGTGATGGTGTCTCATATTGAAGAAAACAAGAATCCAATGCATTCAAGGTATCAGATCTTTCATTCTGATGCAGTTATTCATTACCCATTAAGAACATGTGAGCAGATCATGGAAGGCAAAGGGTGGCCAGGGCAGTCTAAGATGCCTGTGAATTCTCTGGCCAGTGCTGGATATTTACTTTCTTTTTTGGCCAAATTCCTTCCTCTGCCTTCTGCAGAAGTCTCACCATCAGTGGCTGCTGCTTGGTTTTTATTGCTTTGCCTCCCATTTTTGCAGAGGCAAATCCTTTAATCACCAGTAGGATCAATGTCTGCGTGAGTGGGGTTAGCTCCAGAACTCTGAACACTCTTTAATTTGTCCTGCCATGATCATCTTCAGTGTGCGTCTCCACTACTTTTCTCTTACACTGCAGAGCTGCTGTGAATGCCATGCTAGCTCTGTCTGGCAGCCCCTCCTCTGCTATAACCCTCTACTTTCAGGAATTTCTAACTCAAATGTCAAATAATGAAGCCTAGCTCACAATTTTCCTACTTGCAGGAGTCTATCTCAAGGCCTTATATTTCACCCTATTTTAAATACATATAGCACTTGGCACTCAAAGATGGCTCCGAATGCTGGGCACGAAGGAAGAGATGGGAGGCAGATCTTGAATACAGTGGAAATGAAAAGGTTAAGATGGATGTTACGAGGATGGACTGAGTTCAGAATGAATGAAGTAGGGCAAGGGGAAGGTGGTACCTATTATAGACATGAGGGAATTCTGGCTTTGATGGTTTGGGCATGGGAAAAGAAGGTCAGAAGAATATATAGGAAAGAGGGTGTTAAACTTAGAAGTGGAGGGTAAGAGAAGGGTTCGAAGACTCAAAACTAGATGGACAGATGTCATACAAGAGGATTTGATTAGCTGTGGAGTTTCCGAGGAACTGCTTCAAGACAGACTGGAATGGAGGAGGACTTGAAGAGCCGGCCCCATAGAGATGGGGCTAAGGCTAGAAGAAGTGGAAGAAGACTTAGCACTCAAAGTGTTCTACAGATAATAACTAATTAAACCTCACTGCTACTCTGCTAGGTAAGAAGGTCAGTGTAAGTATGTTCCTCGTATATCCTAGAACTTTGGATGGACACACTGTGGATAAACTGAAATAAATAAAATACCCTGATGGAAAAGTCTTATGGATTTTAATAGGTATGCAAGCAATAGAGTTCAACTGAAACATGAGGCCCAATTCTGCCAACTTTGTGCATGTGGGCTGGACCTAAAACCCACTGAAATCATTGGAAAGACGCCAGTGGCTTTGGATTTGGAACATTTCTATGGGCCACGTCCAAAGCTCATTGAAGTCAACAGGAGTATGTCCATTGACTTTCTAGGCTTTCAATGAGGCCCTTATACAGAGCATGATGGTAAAGCTATGACTTTCTATGAAACCATAGGATGGTCAAAAACAATGTACAGAAAACTTATTCTTTTCTAATTCTATGGGATTTTCCCTTCAGGAAGATAAATATACAGATAAGGGATATTAAAGGGATCAGAAAGGTTAAAGGACTCGTTCTTTATCTTTAAGGTACCATGGACTTGACCCCTCAGTGTGGTTTTATGCCAGTCCCAGCAGCTAGGCTGCCTCTAAAGGTACCCTGCGGCATTCACCTTAATGGCTCAATCCTACAAGTGAGCCCCTTTGGGCTCAGTGCAGGCCAAGCAGACACCCTCATGACTCACAATGCAGGATCAGGGCTTGATGTTACTACTCTGATCTCAGCCCCCTGGCATTCTCTTAGCCTTTAGTGGAGACATTTCAAAACAGCAGTTAGTGGGCATACCTTACTGCACTCTATTTCTTATGAGGACATGAGGGGAACACGTTCTCTTGATAAACCGGAAAATATGGGCAGGGTTAAAAAAAAGTCCTGGCAAACAATATTTGAAAAGATTTAGAAAAGGCAATCCATCTTTAGTGATCAGGCAGTTACTTAAACTGTACACTCCTTGGGCCAGGGATCGTATGTGTATGTACAGCGCCTAGCACAATGGGGTGCTGATTCGCAGAGGGTGGCTTGTGGCTGCTGCTGCCATACATAGAATAGATAATTATTATTAAAAGTTCTCTTGAACTTATCACCTATAAAGAAGAGTTTCCATTTCTCCTGCCTCTCCTTTTCTCAGCTCCTCAGACTAAGCAGACTGCTCCGTTACTAGAGAGAGGTTTTCAGCTGCCGAGGAAGCTCTGGGGAAAGAGGTGGACGGGTGCATGCAGTGGATGCATGCATCCGATGAAGTGAGCTATAGCCCATGAAAGCTTATGCTCTAATAAATTTGTTAGTCTCTAAAGTGCCACAAGTACTCCTTTTCTTTTTGGGGATATAGACTAACATGGCTGCTACTCTGAAACCTTCTGTAATCAGTTATCCACCAGCAATAATTCACCTGCAAGTCTGCACCTACCTTTGAGAACTGACTTTCTTCTCTGAAAGGATTTCCTTTTTCAGCGGTCTTCTCTCAGGACATTTATTTTTCCCTTTCCGACATCAGACCATGTAGCATACTCAGGCTGTACTGAAGGGGCATTTGATTGAAAGACTAATTGTCAGCTTTATGCTCCAGAGTTCATCTAGCCAGGCTCTCCTTTGCTTGTCCCCTGATCTTGCTCATCTCTGAATTGGATTCAGATTTCAGCTCTGGCCAGCCCCTCCAGATGTACACCAGCCACATCCCATTCAGGTGCACCATGTCTCCCCAGACCCGCAGCTTTCTGCTCTCCTGTCCCTGCTTTGGAATATCTCAGTTTTGAGCACATTTACTCGTCTTTTATGTTATTTGTCTTTCACCCGTTCCGATAGTTCTGACCATCACGGGCTCTGTATTCCAGCAAATGCCTGGCTCAGTCCCCTCAAGCCAAGAGGAGTGCTTGTTTTAATAATATAGCTTCCTCTGCAACCCCAGCCATTCAAGCAGAGTCCATTGCCCTCCCACTTTCTTCCTAGGGTTGCTTTTCTTTGTCCAGTGGTTTTCCTTTCCATTTTTTCCCTACAAGACTCATTGTTACCTCAGGCAGCAATAAATGATATCAGAGGACAAGGAAAAAGCCTCCTACAGGCATGGAAGCCAATAGAATAACACTAGTTATTCATATTTCTCTGAATTGTTCTGGTCTCCCCCCAGGAAGCTGTGAAAGGTAGAGGCTGTTAGCTGTACCATGTTGGTCTGTGCAACTCTACAGAGCCCCTGGCTCAAAGCAGTTGAAATCCTTAGCAGAAAAATCTGTCCTGCACATGCCTGAAAGTGTATTTTAAATTGATTATAAACTCATTGGACCAGAGCCTCAGCTGATGTAAATCAGTGTACTATTATTTATGGGTTTCTTTTTGTATTACCACAGCATCTAGGAGCCCCAGACATGAACCAGGACCTGACCATGCTAGGTGCTGAACAAACACAGGACAAAAAGATGGCCGCCATCCCAAAGATCTTACAATCTAAGACAAGAGACAGACATGGGAATCCAAGGAAACAATGAGGAAAATATTGGTCCACAGGATGAACAGTGATGTCAGCACACCAGCCACCTAAGCATTGTCAAGTTTTTTGTATGCCTCATAGCAAAGGTGTAGTTCCATTAGCTTCAATGAAGCCAGGCCAGTTTATACCAATGGTGGTTCTGGCCTGTTTTTTATAATTGTGTTCCCAGCTATATGATATTACTCCTCACTAAGGATGAGCCGCACACATAGGAACGCTGGTTTGTTTTGCTGGGTTGGTGTCAAGCGGTCAGAGTGTCCCAGTGAATCTGGCCCATCATGCTTAACCTTCCAAAAGAACAAAAAGCACCATGGAGCTGACACAAAGTGAAGAGAATTTCAACCCAAAGGGAGAGTTTCTGGGGAAATTTGTTGAATATATTTATTAATGAACGGGAAAAATGTAGGGGAGCAGTAAGGAAGCAAATGAAAAGAGTGAGCTAATAGGGTTAATTAGCTACAGAATCAATTAACTAGAAAGCCTGCAGCTATAATATACAGAATGGTGTGCTGCCAGCGGTAAATATATAAACCTGCTGTGTAGGGACTCACTCTGTCCTGGGGCTGATCACTTTCAACTCCCGCTGTGTATAAGGACCTTGGCAGTTCTCAGGATCAGGACCCAATTTCAGCTTGACACAAATACCTTTGCCATTTCTAGTTCATCACCAGTCCTTGTTTCCAAAGTAGCAGCAACTGTAAGAGAAATACCCTTCCCTCCCCATTCCCGGCACTTAGCATCAGCCAGCTGGGATCCATGGATTTGGTATTTCATTGTTAATTCAAAGATGCAACCACTGGAAGTGTTAGAATTTGGGAAGCAAACACTCCCTGGGCTTTGACTCTACTGATAGTTAAACACCTTACACATATAACAGGTTACACCTCAGATTTCTCAAATCAACTGCTATTTAACAACAGCGTAAAGAAAGGGTGAATACTAAACCAGGCCCTCCAAAGGAAAACAGGTGACAGTTTTCAGGAGGCAAAATCTGAAGTAACATATATTTTCAATTGCATGTGTGCATAAGTTTGCACGTGTGTGTGGTGTGCGTGTGCACATGTGTGTTTATGTGGGGAAACCTCCTCTTGTCTTCAGTGGGGGCAGATCAGAGCTAAGGTGTGTGTAGCAGGACATTGTCACAGATAGCTGGGCAGATGTTCAAGGTTCAGGTGCTTATAAGAAAGCAGCTGCCAATAAAATGAATGCAGCTGTTGAGCAGAGCAATCATTCTGATTTCACACCGTTGTGATCCACTGGTTGGATGTTAAAACAATCGACCCCTGACTCTCTCTGAGGCTTGAGTCTAATAGTTTTGTTCCGTTTTTAAATACAGTAAATAAATTAAGGAAAAGATATGCCAGCCTTAGTATGATTCCAGTGGGGGAAAGTCTGTCAATCTTTAGGAGGAAAAACTCTAGGTATCCCAGGGAGGATAACCTCAGTAAGAATAAAATCCCGAGATCTTGTACAGCATTTTAGTGAAATAAGACAACAGAGAGAAAGTACCCTTTCCTTTGCCTTCTCCAGGTAGAGCTTAGGTTCTTCAGTGCAGGAATGTCTGCGCTACAGCAGCACATCTGTACTCCAGTTACAGAAGGGGTTTTTCTAGCGCTGCAGAAAATCCACTCCCTTAAGAGGTTGGGGGTTACACTGGGGGTTGGGTGGTAATATCAGGGCATGATATTTTTCACAGTCCGGAGCGATGCAGCTAGGTTGACCAAAGTTTTAGATATAGACCAGGCCTATGGGGTTGTACAGTGTCCAACATAACGGGGCCTGATCACATTTAGGGCCTCTACTAGCTACTAAATACTACAAACAATTCTGTTCTATACAGAGCTTTCAGTGATGACAAACTACAAAAGTCCTTGGGCAAGTCACTTAACCACTCTACCTCAGTTTCCACATCTGTAAATGGGAACAATAATACTTCCTATGAGGCTGAATTAATTCATATTTATAAAGCACATTGAGCTTAGATGGAAGATGCTATATAACAGACACACAGGCAAAGATTATATATTAATGACGCATGTACAGTGGTCACCAACAATCCATGGTACAATTATTCCTTGTACTGTATCTCATTGCAGCCTCTCTATTCCACTCTGCTTATGCTCTCTCATGCGGTCTAATGGTCCTTATTTGCTATAGCTATTCATAAATCCTTTGCTATTCACTCTTCCTTTATTCCCACCCCCTCAGTAAACTGATTGTAGTTTAATCATTTGCTCCAATTTTAAGTCACTAAGGAAAATGTTATTATTACTCCACCTCTATTTTATGTTCTTGTAATTATTTCCACCTCTGTGATTATTCTCATTAACTAACTGGTTTCTGATGGCTGTACAGTAGCTGGGATTATATTTTCATTAATCACAGTGATAACCTGTCTAGTTAGAGTCTGTGATTTTGTGCATTATGATTTGAAATAAGTCAATACCAAAGTAATCTGAAAAGGAAAAAAAATCCATACAAAATAGACATTATATTAGTCAGCAGGTTGGCTGAGAGCGAATATATTTAGAAATGTTATGATTTACAAGAGAAAACAAGCCATTTATTTAGCTCCTATAATAAAGATAAATCAGAAGTCTCCAATGATACCTATTTAAGGTGACGTCTTTGATCCAAGTCAGATGATTGACATATTAAACTGGGATCAGAAATAAAGAAACTGATAATACATTTCCCATAGAGGCAACAAAGAACAGTGCTTCATATACAGTTTCTCTTTGTCATATGAGTAACACAGAACAGTGCAGAAATGAAAGTGTATTCTTCATCATTGGGATACTATTTCTTCTCAGGCACTCCAAACCATGGAGTTTGTGAAACCAACATCCACAAAGTAAATTGATGTTTCATGATAGCTTACAATAATCAAAACAAATCAAGGTAGCTTCGCCTTCATTGTTTAACCATAAATATGAGGGAATATTCCTCTCAGTTTTGAAAAGTGACATAATGAGACTTAAAAAAGAAAAGGAGTACTTGTGGCACCTTAGAGACTAACAAATTTATTTGAGCATAAGCTTTCGTGAGCTACAGCTCACCTCATCAGATGCATTTGGAATGCACAAGTACTCCTTTTCTTTTTTGCGAATACAGACTAACACAGCTGCTACTCTGAAACCTGTTATAATGAGACTTAGTACATATACAGCATTCAAAGTCCTGGTTTGGGTTAGGCCTTGAAACACCCCTGTGAAGTAGGTAGATGATTATTATTAGTTGGAGAAATTGAGGCAGAGGTAAGGTGAGTTGCCCACAAGATCACAGAGCAAGAAGCAGAACTCACACTTGTAGACCAAGCTGCTTCTCATGGTTTGTTAACATAGCACTGCACTGACGCAAACACCAAACATTTAATTTCACACTTTTGTTCTCTAGGTGGAAGCCTGGCTCCATTAAAGTCAATAGGAGTTTTGCCATTGTCTTCAACTGGTCCAGGATGTCTCCCAATATCTCTGCCACAGACTTGTTCTGTCACCTTGTGCAAGTCACTTAACCTCACCACGTGTCAGGTCCCCAGGCTTACCTCTCTTCAATATCTTTGAAATCCTCAGATGAAAGGTGCTATGGAAGTGCAAAGCTTTGTTATTATGGATACCAACATGGGGATCACAAAGTGCAAACACTCTGAGCTCTTCATAAGGCAATGGAGACACAAAGGAGAAAAGAGGAGAACTGTAGAATTTTATAAATCAGAGCTATTTTCATTTCGAAAGGCTGAAAATTGATTACGCTCTGTTCTAGCGGAGAAACTACAGATCTGTTTAGACTTTAGATTCTCTTGCTTTCTTTTTCTAGGCCAGTCCTGCATGTCATCAGTTTCACTGAAAAGCAATCTCCTTACGTTTAGCATTATTGCAGTCTATCTGAGGAATGATACTCACTGTAGTGAGCGTCTGCCATTGCTGCTTGACGGCGAAAGGATTGGGCAGTACAGCGGCTTGGGCTGAACACAAGCATCTAGGCTGGGTCCAAGCCAGGCAAGTGAAATGGAAAGGGACCATTTTCTGCCTACTTTATGCACTACCCAGAAGCATCTCATGAAAAACAACCTACCCCTGTTTAAGTGGGCATACAGGGTAATATGCTCCTGTCTCGTCTGCCATGCAGCATCAGGACTTACTAGAAATATGTCTGCCTGCAATGTCTCTGCCCAAGGCAAAGCTTCCTATTTGTTGTTAGGGAAGGGTCAGAACTAAATCCCTGAATCCAAATTCCCCTGAACTTCAGGATAATGTGGCCCCCAGATCCAAACGTCTGCTTGGGATCCAGCACAATAGCAGTTTGCTGTCCTGCACAGATCTTCAAAGGATCTTCTTTAGAAATGGGTGCACTAGGCACATGTGGGGAAATACAAAAGGGAATTTGGGTATTTTCTACAGTTGCAGGAACAGCTGCAGAAAAATTATAGCAAATGAATACCGTTCAAAGCAGAAATCAGCACCGCCACAAACTGCAGGTACAGGGACGCTGCAGAGAGGAATACACCCCAAGGTTTTCTGAATCCCTTACAAATGCTGAGGTTGTGCAACCTTCGTAAACTGCATGGAGCTCAGGAAAGTTTGCTACCAATTTCCATATATAGTGTCCTGAATTTTCCAACAATCAGTATCCATGGGTTTTTCTTATCCCTTCGACAAGTGTTTCTAGCCATGACGGACAACTGGATGCCATGATATGTATTCCCATACTCAGCCCGGTAGCGTAGTAAAAGATAGCTGATCTTAGCTCAGAGGGGAGTACATTACTTTTAGTGTGTCACTATATGACATTTCTGGGAGAAGTTGTATTTCTTTGCAGCTCTTTTCAAAAATTGCATTGGCTCTTTTTCATGGTGGCATGGACAAAGAGTTTAATGTGTTTTGTAAAATGGGAATGGATATGAAAATCTTGAAAGAGCTACTAACCTTTTATAAGTAATCCACAAAAAATGGCACTTCTCTTCATCTTACCAGCTTGTGTTTCTCTATGCCAACTCTTTCGTGAATTATAGTTCTGTTATCTGACTTTACGGTGATTGGTGTATCCTAGAGAAAATATATCCTTCCAGCTAGTCTGCAGGTAAGGTGAAGACTTTTCAGTAGTAATAATAGATGCTACTGTTTAAAAAAAGTGACTTTGTATAGAAGTTTAGGTAAGATTCTCAGTTGGTATAAATCAGGGTAGCTCCACGGACTTCAGTTCAACAGAGCTTATAGGGATTTAGATCAGTTGAAACTCTCTCTTTATATTTAAGTCACTAGTCTAATAAGAACATTTTCAAGCTGCACAGGAGAAAAAAAATCATCAAATAATTTTAAAAACTGTTTTCCTTTGCCCAGCAGTTGGAATAACTGAAAGCAATCCAATACAAATTAATCAAAGCCTGGAATACCAAGTAACTGTAAAAAGCTGTTGTCCATTTAAAGTTATCATACGGTGTTACAGATATTATAAAAAGAAAAGGAGTACTTGTGGCACCTGAAAGACTAACAAATTTATTTGAACATAAGCTTTCGTGAGCTACAGCTCACTTCATCAGATGCATCCGATGAAGTGAGCTGTAGCTCACGAAAGCTTATGCTCAAATAAATTTGTTAGTCTCTAAGGTGCCACGAGTACTCCTTTTCTTTTTGCAAATACAGACTAACATGGCTGTTACTCTGAAACAGATATTATAGTTAGGGCTGGTCAAAATTTTTCCATCAAAACTTGGTGTCAAATTAAGATTTTGTGCAAAATGTCTGCTTTCTGCAGAAAATTTTGACTTTTGTCAAAAAACCTGAACAACTGAAAACTGAAAACTTTCTGGTTTTCATCCAAAAACTGAAAAATTTCAGCTGAAAAACTAATTTCCATTGGAAATTTCACTCTGGTGCCTCATGGGAATTGGAGCTTGAGTGCCTCATGTTCCCATTCTACTCTATGAACCAGACTCCAGTCTACATCTTCCACAATGCATCTCATCATCTCAGTTAGAAAGGATACCATGGTGCATCATGGGAAATGTAGTCCCACCAAGGATCATAGCCAATAGAGGAGAAAAAAAATTCCAACCAGCTCTAATTACAGTAAGCTAGAAGGCTAGTAGACAAGCTAGATCCTGGTCCTCCAAACACTGACATGAAGCTGGATTTTAAATATTCTTCAGTGATAAAGAATGAACCCCCATACACTATTTGCTGGGAAAGTTTGGATCTGGATGCAAACTTGATGTGTTGGCCAGTTCTAATATCCTCAATTAGAAGAGAAAACAAAAACAATCAACCAAAGTGTCTTTGACTGAAGAGAGACCGTCTGTCTGGAACCCAAATGTTTTACATGCTAAGGCAGCATAGCTTCTGACTCATTAGTCCTTTCATCAAATGGCTGTCCTTTTTCGCTAACTACTCAGGATAGGCCGTTTATTAAAATGTGCATACAGACTGAAAAATAGACTACCATACCACTTTTAAAAATCACCTATAGACAACATAGGGGAAAGTTTTCCAAAGCCAACAATATGGAGTTGTGAAACAATCTAGACATATCTAGTTTAATAAATTGGCGTGAGGTATTTCCTGCATAATCTTGTCAGATTGTTTCAGGTTTCAGTGGTCTCCACTTGCCAATAGTTATGACTCTATTGTATCTGAAATATTTCAGTCTTTCTACTTACCTAGACGCCAGTTCAGCAAAGCACTTAAGCACGTGCTTAACTTTGAAGTCAAAGAGATATATTTCAGTGATTTGTTGAACCGGATCTTAGACAATAATTGCAGTATCTCCCCTACCCCAGTCAGATAACTATTGGCAAATGTTGACTTTTTAATGGTGCCTCTATATCTAGTTATCTCAGTATCCCTTAGTCTCATACCACCGAAAATCAATCTACAGTATGGGCTGATAACTGAAGAAGGGCATCTAATCTGTGTTATAAGGCACAGTCTTGTTCTAGGTTTCTCAGAGTTTGGATAGAGTGAGAGGACTTTGAAAGAAGCTACAGTAGAGTCATTACTTAAGGAATTAATTGATTTAAGGTAATATTTCCGTATAGTGTAACTTTATGAACCAAGTAAGTAATGCTCATAACTTTTCATCTTGTACTGCCTGTCTTTGGCTCTGGCAGAGATGGGAGAAACGGGCAGTTATTTCATGTGAGATACTGAGAGGATGAGGGAACTGACATCACAAGCGACCCTTCAAACAGAGACAACATTTGGAATGAAAGGTTTCAGAGTAGCAGCCGTGTTAGTCTGTATTCGCAAAAAGAAAAGGAGTACTTGTGGCACCTTAGAGACTAACAAATTTATTAGAGCATAAGCTTTCGTGAGCTACAGCTCACTTCATCCGATGAAGTGAGCTGTAGCTCACGAAAGCTTATGCTCTCATAAATTTGTTAGTCTCTAAGGTGCCACAAGTACTCCTTTTCATTTGGAATGAAGTATTTCTTCAGGGAAACATCTCAGCTTGCTTTAGCCCCAGATTCTGATATTGTACCCCAAATAAAGATTGCACAAAAGGCATTTGCAAGTGTGCAGTTGGCTGATACACACATGCCACTAATTGCATTTGCGGGGGGGGGGGGGGGGAAATTAGAGGATAATATCTCCTAAAAATACCTCCAAGCCTTTTGAAGGTACATTTTCAGGGGGAGAGAGGTTGAACCTCCAAGAAGAGTGAGCTGCTTGGGCTAAATCTGTAACTTTTCAAGCATGCTTCCAAGTTTCATTCCCCTACTTTTGTGTATGCGTGATGATCACCACCTTGGCCGACACACTGGGGACTGAACTAGGGAACCTCCAGAACTAAAAGCATGAGCAGCCTCAACTTTAGCTCATACTGTAACAGAGCTGGATCTTCTGCAAACTAGGCTTGGGGGGTGGAGGGGGAAATGTAACTTATGCCAGTGGGTTACAAATACAGTGGATGGCACCTGCATGTTTGGGCAGACGTCCATTTCTCACATACCCGAGTCTGGCAGTTTATTACTTACTTCCCTTGTGTGGACATGCGAATGCATGTATTCAGAGCCACATCTTGAGAGGTGGGACTTGCAGCTGTTCAGCATTTCTCAGGATAAGGCCCTTAAACCTGGTACAGCAAGGCACCTAAGCACATGCTTAAGTCAGTCCCAGTTCAGCCGAGTACTTTGTTCTGGTTGAACTAAACTCTAAATGGGTGTGCAGTCACTTTTGCAGGCACAGTCCATTGTATCAGAGTAGCAGCTGTGTTAGTCTATATTCGCAAAAAAGAAAAGGAGTACTTGTGGCACCTTAGAGACTAACAAATTTATTTGAGCATAAGCTTTCGTGAGCTAATGCATCCAATGAAGTGAGTTGTAGCTCACGAAAGCTTATGCTCAAATAAATTTGTTAGTCTCTAAGGTGCCACAAGTACTCCAATCCATTGTATGTGTGCAAATGTAAAGGTAAACTGAAGGCCATTTCAAAAGGTAGTCCTTAGAGTCTCTCTGCAGCTAGCTGTCCAGAAGGGAGAGGAAACCCTTTAAAAAAAATGGTTGAATCTAAACTAGTTATCAGCAATGACACCAAATAAATGTAGGAAATAGCTCCATAGACAGTTGAGATCTGGAGCTCTGAGAAAAAGAAGATCCACATTACCATTATGACTCATTTTGCTCCATCTGGCTGCTTTTTCTTCCATCTCTTCTATGACACAGTGTTTCTTTGCTTCATGCTGTAGCACCAATGGTGATAAAACAACACAGTCCAACACCCATTATTCATCTTCATCTCATTTTTGCAGGTGTTGAAATACAACTGTAATTAATTCAGGTGCAAGGTGGATTGAGTGCCTCAGCTATCCCATGGAATTTTTGGTGCAGCTTCCAGATCAGCCCCAGCTTCTACTTTATATAACTTATTTTCTCCAATGTTTCAATGAGGGCTATCAATTGCAGTTAACTCAAGTGATTATGCAAAACAAATTAACTAGATTAAAATAATAGTTGCCATTAATCGCAGTTTTAATTGCCCTGTTAAAGAATAATAGAATGCCAATTTAAATTTGTTATAAATATTTGAGATGTTTTCTACATTTTAAAAAATCTTGATTTCAAAGTAGGCAGTGCTCACTTTATGTTATTTTTTATTACAAATATTTGTACTGTAAAAAGAGAAACAAAAGAAATAGTATTTTTCAGTTTAGCTCATATAAGTACTGTAGTGCAATCTCTTTATTGTGAAAGTGCAATTTACAAATGTAGAATTTTTTTTACATATCTGTACTCAAAAACAAAGCAATGTAAAACTTTAGATCCTACAAATGCACTCAGTCCCACTTCTTGTTCAGCCAATCACTAAGACAAAAAAGTTTGTTTACATTTAAGGGAGATACTGCTGCCTCCTTCTTATTTACAATATCACTTGAAAGTGACAACAGGTGTTCACATTGCACTGTTGTAGCTGGCGTTACAAGGTATTTACCTGTCAAATATGCTAAACATTCATATGCCCCTTCATGCTTTGACATATAGATTGCATTATCCTTTTAAAATCTTTTTTAAAGTGAAAATATTTGTAATACAAAATAATAAAGTGAGCACTGTACACTTTGTATTCTATGTTGTAATTGAAATCAATATATTTGAAAATGTAGAAAAATCCTAAATATTTATAATTCATTTAAATTGGTATTCTATGATTAACAGTGCGATTAAAACTGAGATTAATGGTGATTATTTTTTTAATCTCACGATCAACTGCATTTATTTTTATATCGTTTGTCAGCCCTAGTTTAATCAATGAGAACTCATCTATTTTGATACAAACACTTCTAAGAAACAGTCTCAACTTAGTGATACACAAAGAGCCTGAGGTCTGATACAGCTGACACCAGTGTAAATCAGGATTAATTTTAGCTAAGTCACTTTGTCCCAGTGTTGAGTATTAACATGCAAATCAGATAACAACATACACAGATATGGCCTATGTGCAGATAATTACCTCTTTTGCACATGCAGTTACGGTAATTAAATAAGCTTAACTGCATGTGCATTCGCACCTCTAGTTTTTGTTGGTTGTAAATCTGGCTCTAAAAGCACTTAGAAATGTGATGATCTCTCCAGTCAGCTTTTATATGGCATTCATGGTGCTGCACTTGTGATATTACTTTCAGGAAACAACCTGCACTGCAATCCGTTGCCCTGCCTGCCCCCTTTTTGCCCCCCTACCCCCATAACACACACAGAGGAAAACCTACTTTGTCAGAAACTAAAGCGTTTTGTGAGATTAAAATGTAAATGTTATACTCCACTTTTCAAAATACGTTTTATATTTTACTTTTGACTGCATGAGGAAATAGAATTTTTATAACCCTGTGAAATGATTGCCACCCAGACACTTTGGCAAATAGCTAAAAACCTTAATAAATAAATCCTCTGTCAGCTAGCGCTGAAAACTAAGTTGCTTGTGGTTTGCAGGAATATTGTAAATTTCAAAGCAGTATTGTGCAATTGGACTGATAATCACAGGAGCATGTGTTGGGCTGACTTTGGTTTTCCTAGTTGGGAGAGGGAAGGGTGAGTGTACAATGGCTCATTCAGCAGGACTGGAAATAAGCAGTGTAAATTAATTTTTGAAAAAAAAATCAGCAAAAATTAATTTATAGCAAGTATTTCTGGAACCAGGCCAGTGGCAAATCTTGTCCACAGAAACTGGTGGGGAGCAGGAAAATAATGTAACCCTAATATGTAGTTGGCACTAAAATAAATAGGTTCTAATATAAACAGGTTTGCAGTCTATCTGCACCAGTATATTGTATACAAAGGTAGATGGCTGATGCTGCAAAGTCCCTGGCAAGGTAATCATTTTGACATTAAATTACTAGCCCTTCCCTTCACTGAAAATATCATTCAATAGCAGGATAAATTAGGTAAGTACCTTGGTAAATGGACCATATGATTACAGGATAAATGTATATGAAAAAAATACATTAGTCTACCACCATCTTCAAATAACTTCAGCATTCTCAATTCCTTTCAAGATCTAGTTTGAAATAGCCCTGATGGTATCTATAGGGTTTCTATAGACTCCTTCCACCCCTGTCTTTCTCAGCTATCCTCTCCACTCTCTCTACTCATCTAATACCTACCTCCAAATCTGTCGCTTCCGATAATCTTCTCATTGCTGGTGCAAGAGTCTTCTCCTCTGCAGCTCCTACCATCTGCAGCTTTTGCCTCACTGACTCTCCATCATTATTTGCTAGCTGGAGAAATGAGTAGTTGGCATAATAGTTTGTAAACAACCCATATATATATATACATACATATACATAGTCTTCATCCAAATGTCAGCAAACACTTATGAATGAAAGCATCTGAAGAAAATCAGGACCAGTTTTCCAGGATCTTGCTATGCAAAAAGAGGGGTAAATTCATAGCCCAAAGCATTTCAGAAATGATCATGATTTTGGCTACCTACATTTTTGGGTGCCCTTTGGCACACTTTTTAGAAGCCTAAAAATCAGGTCACTTGAAGCATGTCTGAAGCTGGGTACCCAAACTAACCTACACACCCCAAATCACTAGTGACTTTTGAAAATCTTGCCCATAATAAATATTCATAGATCTGCACAGTATTTAAGGCCAGAATGGACCGTTAGATTATCCAGTCTGTCCTCCTGTATAACACGGCCAACGGAATGAATATTAGGACTGAAGAGTTTGAATAGCTGTGCTCCCAACAGATTGCTCGTGCAGGATGGGCAAATCAGGAATGATTTGGTGAACAAATTCAAACAACAAATACATTCAACATAACAAACAGAGAATTCACCATTAGACAATGAGTCTGACCTGCGACCTTAATTTTTGACTCTGAAGTATTCACTCTGTTCTATCCACTAAATAGGTTATGAATAGGGACGTGTTTACAGTGGACTTAAACAACCACGGTGATGTATTTTACATCAACAAACTTTCCACCACTTGGGTGGAATCCGACAGGACGTACAATACCAAAACACTGCAATGATAAAGACTGTGTGGCTAATGAGTCTTGGTGAGCTGCCAGCCAGCTGAATATATTGTAAATGAAAGAACGCCAGTTAAAATATGGGCTTACCATCAACTTAGGATAGTGCTTTATTGGCCTCAGTCCTAGCCCAAGGTCACTGACTGAGACCAGTGTGGGCTTTTCAACACCTCTTGGTATCTTTAAACATTCCCTCCATTCACCAGCTTGGAACTTGGTCAGTTTAATTTTGATGCCATTTGCTATTTCTCTTCTCTTTTCTCCAGTGAGGTTTGTTTGTTTTTATTTAATGGTGTAAACCTCCTTAGCTCTAGACCTTTTCACTGGCCTGCTCTCCCAGCAGTGCTTTCTATGGGATCACAAATGACATATTGCATCTGCATTAAAACAAAATGAGTTCATCCCCATTTTTAGATAAGGGTGTCATTTGTAAATGCTTTATTCATAATTAATGAAATTATTACTGGATACAGCCACATTCCTCATCCGTGTATAAGAAGATACTTTGTAAAGTGCATTAGTAAAAAGCTTACAGATGAGGCTCTGACAACCCTACTGTGAAACATATTCTATGGTGTACTGCAGCGTTTGTTAAAAAAATCTGTGTGCAAGCTTGTAAACGATCAGTCTGGCCAGCTGGTGATAGATGGTGCAAATGTTAATTAATAATAGGCTAATGTTGATAATTAATAATAAATCATGATGATGGGATTTTGTTAGTCAGTGTTATGATATTCATTTCACAGAGTCGTAAAATTATAGAAGTTAGAGATGGGAAAGCCCCATTCAGTCATCTCAGTCTGTCTTTCTGCCAGTGCAGTACCATTCCTTACAGAGCATTTATTGCTGGTTAGAAAGTCTTGTGATCCCAGATTTATCCAACCAGGAAATATGGAGAGGCCTATTGATCTCAATGCAATTTTTATATAGTATTTGTGAAAACAATGATGAATTGTTTGACTGTAGAACATGAAGAATGAGTCATACCTGTCTTCTCACTAAGAATTATCAAGAGTGATAAGAGACCTATGAATCGATGTAGCCTACATGTGAGGAAATAAAAATGTAAAAGGTGTCTTCACACATATGATACGTGGCTTCCTCCAGCAAGTTCAAGACAACATCATACTTCTTACCTTTGGTTTGGAAAAACTTCTTGTATTGCTGTAACAACCTGCAATACCAAGTAACACAGAGAGAGACGCTTTAGAAGATTGCACGTCCTTTAGAAACAACAGAACAGTGTTTCCAAGTTTTTCAGCTGACACTACATTTTCCAGTCTTATTTTTACTAGACTGCATCACTCCCCACATTACATCATGCTGTGTGAAGTAAATGAACATTTGCCCTTGGGCATAGGCTGCTTTGAGAGAAGAGGAAGTTACATGTCACTGCAAATTAGCTCAGTGGTTTGAGCGTTGGCCTGGTAAACCCAGGCTTGTGAGTTCAATCCTTGAGGGGGCCATTTAGGGATCTGGGGCAAAAATTGGGGATTGCTTTGAGCAGGGGGTTGGACTAGATGACCTCCCCTTCCAACCCTGTGATTCTATGTGTTGAGAGGTATGTTATTGATCTTTTTTCATACAGCTCTGCTACTTACCATCTTTATTAAAGTCCTAAATCCTTAAACCGAGTTAATACCTATGCAGCTTTCCCTCCTCTCACAATCCATGCATACTGCTCTTGCTCTAGTCAATAAACTATGTTCACCAAGAGCTAAAAGAGGCAAGTGTTAATTTTGAAGTTCTCTTGATAAGGAAATTAATATCAAGGCTTTCTTTGGACAGTAGAGTCCTTTGAACTGATACTCAAATGACCTCTGCCCTCCTAACCCTTTCTTAACTTTGTTTGGTTTTTAACATTTTCATTTCAGACAAATCTGAACCAGGATTCATTCCATTGTGGCCTCACAGACAGAGCGTCTCTTATCTCACTTACTTTAGTAGCGATTATTTACAGCAGAAATGTTTAAGCATGAAAGTGGGATTACAGACAATGTTGTACCTTTGCTACAGCAACGTATATCTTGCACTGTTTTCAACTTCCTCAACCGCTGGACTATTTGCATTTCTCCATCTGGAGCCATTGTCCTGCACTTTGTTCCACCTTTTAGGCCTTCAAGTTAAGAGCTTTCATCGGGCACTCGTGACCTATGTTCTTTGCAGATGTTAAGAAGTAGGAGCAAGTTGAACACTACATGAGGCGAGGGTAGCGCTCAGCCATATTAATACTTGGTAATAACATAGCTATTTCAACATCATTTACCAGTATTTTCTATTAAGGCTTCCTTCTTCCCTCCTTCTTCAGTTGTAAATACTCTTGAAATTGTGGAACTTATACCATTGACAGAAGCCAGGCACAGATCAGGCAGGCACTATGCAAGTTTGCCACACATGAAGCTCCCAGGATCAGGGGATTGGGAGACATGAAGGTGGCATATGCCCATCTTTGCCTACCCTGCTTGGATTTTCTGCTATAGCTTTGAAGAACCTCTGGATTGGGCCCAGGGCATCATCATAATTCCAGCCCTGTAGCCCTGTCTATATTCCAAAAACTCTATACACTCAGCACGTCAAGCATCTTTGTTTACAGTAGCTTGGGCCTTGTCCTTAGACAGGAAACCCGTGTTTGCTTGTTATATTTGATAATCTCTTATATTACTAAGCACATAAGGGATTTTTAGATGAACAGTATTCAAACATGAATAATTAAAATCAGAGTTAAATGAAGATATTGTATAGCTCAGTGCAGTGTAAACACATTGACTACCTGGGCTCCATTCAGATATATTCGTTACTATGCCACTTTGGATCCAGACGGGTAAAAGCTTTCACTTTCATTACTAACTACACCTGATTAAATGTGATTATGCTCTTGACAAATTTTCTTGTGTCAGGGGGAAGGTATTTTTCCAGTTATGATTGATATTGTTCTGATAAAGCCCTTCTCAATTCAAAAAAGTTGTTCTACTCTGCTTAGGTTAATCTGCTTAATAAATGGCATAGGGGGTTCTCAGCTCAGGAATTATAGCACAAAGCAGGTGGAGCAACCTTAGAATCTTAGATGCAAAGATCTAGTCACATATATTGCTAGATCCCAATTTGGGGATACAATCGATAGCCACAGGGCAGAGACCAGCAGAAGTGGAGCGTACCAAGGAGTCAGCCTTCTGAGTCGGTGTATGACAATACAGTTCAGGAAGAAGGCTGATGGAATACTTCCACTCTCTATGAATTTTTCTCATCTTTAAGACTGCAGTCCTAGATCCCCTGACTACAAAAGATCTGCCAAGAATCTATAAGTTTCTGACAACTTGGTTTCTTCTGGCACTTTTTACTTGTGAAAAAGTTGGGGCGGCGTGGGGGTGAGAGAGAGAGAGAGGAATAAGAGAAAGATTGTTTTAGTTTTGACCTCCTGCAAGTCACTTCATTAACCCTGATTCTGCTTGACCCTTTTACAGCCCAACTGTTTATTTTCTTCATGAAACTAAAACCTGATCGATCAACTCTTCCTCAAAGCCCTTTATGAAACCTTGGCTTCCAGTCACAGGTCTGCTGCTAACAACAGACCTGATGCAAATTGAATCTCTGGGAAACAGGATTGTTCAGTGCAGACACCCATCAAACCTCCCCATTCCTTTTTCTTTTTCTCCTCAAAGCCTCACAGGTCAGTCCACTGAAAAAAGTGAGAGAGAGAGAGAGAGAGAGAGAGAGAGAGTGTGTATGGGGGTGGGGGGGTGTTTCAATAATCATGTCTTGCTGCGGATTAATATTAGTCTTCCAAAGCCAGATCTGTAGCACCAGATTTATTTGTATGAAAAAAGTCTTCCCCTTCTTGCATAAGGAAATATATTAATTATGGATGCAACCCATAAATCTTTGGGCTTTAGGTGAGGCGTTTGCTAGATTATAAATATGAATTGGATATAAGGGTCCTGATCTTCATATTATTACTATTATTACTTACTGTTTTCTTTTTATACAATCAGGATCTTCAGATGAGTCAAACATTTCTGGGGAATGGTGAGCAAAGCTTTCAAAGAGTGCACGTGTTGAATTCATTAAACGATCGTCCTTTCCAACCTGGCTCTCCACTGCATTTCACATTCCAGTGAGCCATTAAGCATCTTGTTCAGATTCCTCTCCCTCCCCATCCAGCTCCAGTACTTGATTTCATTATATTGCTTCTACCAGATCATATCAAGCCTCCTAATGTTTATTAATAATGTCCGGTGTATCCTATTGATAATGTGCCATTGTTTCTCTAAAGTCCTGCTTCCAATACAAGCCTTTGAATATAGCAAAAGCAGTAGCTCGAAAGGTCCGCAATATATCCCAGCTCTTTGTTGAATGTGACAAATTTTCTTTTCCCTTGTTTATTAGAGTAGACCTGTGGTGACCAGCAATAAGCCAAAGGGCCTCATCCAGTAAGGTGCTGAGCATCTTCAACTCCCATGGAAGGAGTTTGTTCCACAGCATTTGGCAGGATCGTACCAAGTGCTTAGATGTGGCAAGTGTCAATAGCTGTGACTTATGGTTATGTAACCCTTCAGCCAGGGGAGTCGGCAGCAACAAGGGCGGGTTGAATATCTAGGGGTTCCTCTTAACAATACAAAACAGACCCGGTTCACACCCCCACCCAGGAATCTGGGAAAACTAAACACCACTCCAAGGTGCCTTGAAGAGGCAATACTTCCCCTCTCACAAGCACCGAGTCTGTGTATAATAAAAGGAACTCAGCATTAAGTGGGGAAAGCACCACAACCACTTTCAAAAGCATGTGACTATACACAAACACCCACCCCTAAGTACGTTGAGCAGTGTCTTGCAGTGTGAAAGTCTGAACAAATGTCCTTTTAACCCCCACTCCCCTTTCCCTCTGCTGCATCCCACTCACAATTGGTCCTCCTTAGTCAGCAAAGACTCAGAGTTCGGAGGTGCATACACATGGGTCCACCTTCCACCCCGAGAGTGGGGGAGGATGTCCAGCAATACCTCCACTGGAGCTGCCACCTCTGCAACTGACTCACTGCCCCTGCTATCTCTGGCGTTGCTCACCACTGTTACCTCTGCCACCTCTGCCACTGTTATCTCTGCTGCTTGCGGCCACCTTGGTGGGGCCGCTTTCTGAGCTTCCCCCACTTAGTTCTTAGTTACCTCAGGGGGGATCAGGGAGCCTCTGTGCTACTGTCTCTTTGCTGTCTTTCACGGCAGTGCTGTCCTCATCCTAGGTCTAAGGCTTAGCCCCTCGACCTGCTTAGCAGTGTCCTCAGCTCTAGTCATCACTGAGCAGATACAAAGACTCTCAGTTGAGTCGAAACAGCTCTGTCTTTAAACACTAGAGACGGGAGGGTCAAAGGGCATCTGGGACTCTTTAGGCAGCAGCCATACCATCAAGTAGGAATCCCTGTCCTCACCCCCACTCCCAACTTCAGTTGGATTTGGCCTTCCTACCCTCTGCCTAGCTCATGAGGTTCAGGTTAGTGTGACCATCTCAATCTAGACATGCAAAGTACAGTTCTGCTGCCCTTGATTCCTACTGGAAGGATAATAACATTTCATTACCCCTGCACTCAATACTAAAGTGAATTGTAACCCCAACCCAGCAAAAATTGATCACTTTGGCACAGCAGATCTATCTGCTAGCCACCAGGTAGAGTAGGGGTGTGTGCGTGCAAGTGCAAGTGCAAGTGAAAATACAGTCTGCTCCTGACCTCTTTTCCCCCACTAGCTATCAGGGCAAACTCAGTCAGACCCTGCTTACATCTGGGAGGGATCCGACAGGATGTACCGTGTACAAGGGGAACTGAGAGTGCTCAGCACACTCTCAAAGCTAAGGCCCATTGATCGTAGCCATGTGCTGGAAGCTTATAAGAGCTCTTTTTAAATCGATCATTCAAAAAATGCAGTTAGTTGCAATGAATCTTCCAGCCATTAGTGCATACAAACAGTCAGTATTTGTAAAACATCATTAGTGCATATAAGAGCTAAGTAGGATTATTAGTATATTGAGTCTAAATGTCTGGCTTCCAAGCTCACTGCATTTTTCACTGAACTCTGAATCTCTGGTAGACTCTGATGCTGTGGCTCAAATCAGTTTCTTTATGTCACATCTAGGATGACCAAGGTAGCAAAACCATATGTCAGAGACAATGAGCCAGATGCTCAACTGGTGTAAATCCCTGAAAAGCACAGAGCTATGCTGATTTACGCCAGCTGCGGCTCTCCAGGTGACAGCTCACTGCAGTGAGAGCCTGATGCGACAAGGCAGCAAATTGTTAAACAAAATGAAAGCATATAAAGAGCTTTAGAACTAAACGCATCTGCCACCTTACATTGATCCGAATAGGACATTTTACACTGGCATTGTAAGCACTGCGCACTGTTCAAAGTCTGCTTTTCTGAATTAGACTCTCTTGCTTCAATAAATTGAGACTTCAGTATATTAAATGATTTAGTGCATTCTGAGCTTTTGCCAGGGATTTCTAATGAAAATGCCATCCAATTTAAAATGCTGGCAAAATTAAACTGTGAAGGGTTTTAATAAACAGCCTGTTGTTATGGTGAACTGTATTGAAGTAATATTTATCTTCGTGGTAATGATGTTGCTCTGGATTTAAATATTTTTATTAGGTTTGAGTTTTCAGATAAAATGTAAGTATTGCATTTAATTTGTCCAGATCTGCAGGGTATGTTCAATGATTGGGCCCAACCCTATTGCTAGGCAAGTCTTGGCAGGATTAGATGCGGTATTTGTTAAGCATTAGCAATGAGTTCAGCACTGTCCAGAACACAAAGGGAAATATAGTCCCAGCCTAAAGGCGTGTGCCGAATGAGCTCCCAGTGCTGTAACTGTGTCCGCATAGACCAGTGGTCTCCAACTTTTTGAATTTAAGGGCAACCCAGGATCTACCCCGCCCCTTCCCCAAAGCTCTACCCCACTCACTCAATCCTGCCCTCTCTCCATCGTCACTTGCTCTCCCCCACCCTCACTCCCTTTCACTGGGCGGGGGTAGGGGGTTGGGGTTCGGCGCAGGGTATGGGCTCTCGGCTGGGGCCAAGGGGTTCCCAGTGTGGGAGGGGGCTCTGGGCTGAGCCTGGGTGCAGAGGGGGGGTGAGAAGTGCAAGCTCTGGGAGGGAATTTGGGTGCAGGAGGGGGCTCCAGGCTGGGGCAGAGTGTGGGGGTGCAGGAGGGGGTACAGAGTGCTGACTCCGGGATGGGGCTTAGGGCTGGGGTTTGGGGTGCGGCCTCCTACCAGGTAGCACTTACCTCTGGTGGCTCCCGGTCAGCAGCGCAGCGAGACTAAGGCAGGCTCCGTGCCTACCCCAGCCCCACGCCGCTCCTGGAAGGGGCCAACACACCCCTGTGGCCCCTGGAGGGAGGGGGGCAGGCAGCACGTGGTGCCGCACTCTGCCCCTTCTGCAAGGTCTACCCCTGCAGCTCCCATTGGCCACACCTCCCCATTCCCAGCCAATGGGAGATGCAGGAGTGGTGTTTGGAGGAAGGAGCAGCGTGCAGAGGGAGACCCCCTTCCCCCCACCCCTGGCTGTGGGGTCGTGCTGGTCACTTCCAGGAGTGGCGTGGAGCCAGGGCAGGCAGGGAGCCTGTCTTAGCTCCAGCCCTGCTGTGCCACCAGAGATTGTGATCAACTGGGAGATCCTTTAGGATCGACCAGTGGATCGTGATCAACCGGTTGGTGACCACTGGCATAGATGGCTCCTCTTGTTGACATGTTTCATAGATTCATAGATTCCAAGGCCAAAAGGGACCACTGTGATCATTTAGACTGACCTCCTGTATAACACAGGTCAGAGAACTTCCCCAAGCTAATTCCTAGATCATATCTTTTAGAAAAACATCCCATCTTGATTTAAAAATTGTCCATGATGGAGAATCCACCAGAGCCCTTGGTAAATTGTTCCGATGGTTAATTACTCTCACTATTCAAAATTTACATCATAGCTCCAGTATGAATATGTCTAGCTTCAACTTCCAGCTGTGTTATACCATTCTCTGATAGATCAAAGAGCCTATTATTAAATCTTTGTTCCTTGTGTATGTACTTATAGGCTGTAATCAAGTCACCCCTTAACCTGCTCTTTGTTAAACTAAAAAGATTGAGCTCCTTAAGTCTATCACTATACGGCATGTATCCAAATCCTTTAATCAGTCTCATGGCTACTCTCTGAACCTTCTCCAATATATCAACACCCTTCTTGAATTGTGGATCAGAACTGGACACAATATTACAGCAGCAGTTGCATCAGCACCATAAAATAACCTCTCTATTCCTACTGGAGATTCCCGTGTTTATGCATCCTAAGATTGCATTAGCCCTTTTGGCCACAGAGTCACACAGACCTCATGTTCAGTTGATTATCCACCAAAACCCCCAAATTCTATCCCAGGAAAGAGTCCCCCATCATGTAAGTTTGGCCATTCTTTGTTCCAAGATGTATATATTTACATTTAGTCATATTAAAATGCATATTGTTTGCATGTACCCCGCTCACCTAGCAATCCAGATTGTTCTGTATCAGATGACCTGTTCTCTTCATTATTTACCACTCCCCAATTTTTGTGTGATCGGAAAACTTTACCAGGGATGATTTTAGGTTTTCTTCTTTTTTAACATTCCTGTTACGTGAATCATCCATCTGGGTTTCCAAAATGCCAGACCAATGTATGCTCATCAATAAGCAATTCCAAAACCCAGAAGTAATGACTGAGCAAGAGATTCATGGTTTGGCCCTATGCATATAAGCCAATAATAGTGCCACTCAAACAACTTTAATTGGTCCTGATTTCTAGGGTTCAAATCTTATTTAGCGAAATCTATCTGCCATAATAACAGTTCTTTTAAAGAGCAATTCTGTCATTGACTTACCTGTACATTTCTGGAATAACTACTTGGCACTCAAAGAAACATAGGGTGGATGGCTTGTTGGTACCCATAGCAACTGGACACAAACTATTCCACCTGGCATGAATGATAGAGGGGATGAGTTGGGGAAGGGCTGAGGGCGGATTGGAACCAGACTGTGAACCCCCTTGCTCACATGAGACGTTAATGTGACTATTCCTATAACTGCTTGTCAATGTGAGTAAGGTGCACCCCACCTGGCCCTCAATTTCTTATGTTGTTAGTGCTGCTTTGTGAAATTGCCTGATTTCTGCATTTACAGAAAGAAAGAGAAATTTGCCCAGGTAGTTGATAAGTTGGGTATCTTCCAAACTGCATACCTGAAATGTTGCAGACGTATCACAAAAAAGCATTTGACAAAGCTTGACTGTTTGAGATTCTGATGATCTCTCTAGTTCCATAATTTCCAAGGTGCCTTATCGAGATATTTTTTCCACTTACTGTTTTAGGGATTTTCAAGTGATACAGATGAGTCTTTCTTTCAAAATCCATAAAAGTTAGGCTTAGATTGCATAAGGGATTGAATGGAGCCTTTAACTCACAGACTGGGCTTGGATTCAGCAAGCATGCAGCAGTGTGGTATACTGGCACCTCTCTCAAGCTGCTATCTTCTCCAGAATTTCAGCTTCTCTCTCTCTCTTTAAGGCTATGTTTACACTAGCACTTTTGTCGGCAAAACTTTTGTCGCTCAGGAGTATGAAAAAGCACGCTACTGAGTGACATACATTTTGCCAGCATAAGCACTCGTGTGTACAGCGCTATGGTGGTAAGAGATGCTCTCCCGCTGACATAACTAGTGATGCTCATTGATCTGGTTTTATGATGTTGACTGGAGAGCTCTCTCCCATCAGCATAAAGTGACTACATGGGCACTCTTACAGCGGCATAGCTATATTGGTGCAGCTGTGCCGCTGTCAGCCTGTAAGTGTCGACATGGCCTAAGTTTCTAACTGTTATGGTTCTAAAGGAAACCGTATAAATGTGAACTGAGTGTAACCAATGCAGAGGTATCCAGATGAGTCTGCAGAGAGCCTGGAACAATAGCTCCAAGAGGTGTGAACTGCCATAATTCATCTCAGTGAGGTGTTAACTGGGATGCCTAGTGATGCTCACTTACATGGCAAGATTGTTAACTCTTTCAGAAGGAAAGGAGAGGGAGGGTCACCAGCACCTCCCCCACCCCTCCAGTGCCTCCCTCCTGCCACGGTCAGCTGTTCCGTGCTGTGCAGGAGGTGCTGGGGGGGATGGAGGAGGACCAAGAGCGGTGTGCACTCGGGGGGGAGGCAGAGCGGGAAGAGGCAGGGTGGGGCGGGAAGAGGCTGGGCAGTGGGGGAAGGGGTAAAATTGGGGTGGGGCCTAGGGTGGAGTTGGGGGTGAGCACCCCCCGGCACATTAGAATGTTGGCACCTATGCACAGACCTGTGTGATTTACTGTAACCAACTTCTCGTTTTGCTGACAGAAGTGTGTGGTACCCTTGGGACATACCACTACTTGCTTTTGTCCCCATCACAAAGGAGCACATGGGCACATTACCGCCCCAGAGAGGGGAAGCCAAGCCCGAGGAGGCCAGTGGGGCCCAATCCTATTTTGAATATCTGCACATACTACTGTGAGCAATATCTCATTTTGATGCCTCACCTGGGCAGAGCTGACTTTTGTGGGTGGAGCCTGACAAATGACCTGTTTTTCCCCTCAATCCCACCCCTGCTCACAGGTCACCATCAGTTTGAATCCTGGTAGACTCAACCACTTTACCAAGCGATGGCTGTCCGGCGGCCTCAGGGAAATGAGTCCGGTGATCCCAGTCCAGTTCCTCGTACACATCTACCCAGAGAATCATCACAGAAACCACCAACGTCCTATGTACCAGCTGGCATCTGTACTGACCGTCTAAGCAGGGAACCCAAACACAGAATGGATGTGGTGTCTAATCTGCCACCGAGAGAACACAGCTCCTTGGTGTCACAACTGAGGCACATCGGCAGAGAGGCGTGGGGAAGCTGCACGGCCCCAGAGGGATCTGTGGATAAAAAGAAGATCCTCAACTACAGTTCAGCAAATCTGGCCCTTTTCAAGACCCGCAAACCGCAGTGCAGAGGGGCCCACGCAGTTACAGTCTGATGTTGCAGGGAGCAACTTTGTATTTTTCTCCAAGAAGGTCTTTGAAGCAAGTTGGCAACTGGTGTGGATGGTGCCTTTACTGTCTCCTTTGGCTCTCACACTCATTATCTCGAGTAGATTGGAATGCATCCTCTAAGTGGGTATAATGAGCCAATGAAGTATTTGGAGGTACTACTCATTAACATAATCATTTTGTTTGGGGGCTGATCTATGATGATCCTGTAAAACATTTGAGCTGATTTTAACAGACCCTTGTTAAAAAAATTGCAGCAATTCTGTCTTTTTGCTCTGTATTTGTACAGCGCCTGGCACAATGGGGTTCTGGTCTCTGACTGGGGCTCCCAGGTAGAATGGCAATACAAATCATAATCATCATCATAATTCTGTTGCTGAAGGTCACAAACAGTTTATGGGCAGGACATGGAACAAGAGGCTTCATAGTTTTTAGCTGATTTATTAATGGCTGGAATGCATGTAATATTAAGCTAAGATGATTCTCCCATACTCATAGAGCAGCAGCAAAATAATACAACTGTCCAGATTCAACCCTCTGAGCTGGGCAAGTGGGCATTCCTCACTCGTCCCTCTCTCCTCAAATAAACCTCTTCTTTGGTATTCCAAAATAGTATTTTGGGGAGAATGGGAAGAAGAGAAATACAAGAGAACAGGATCTACAATATGTAAAATGAGTTACAAAATGGCCTTGGGCTGCTCTAAATTATGCATCCTCATTGCTGGGAAATGTTCAAGATTGTCTGTATCCTTGAACGGCTCCTTTGTGGCCTTCTTCCCTTTCTGAGATGCCTCTGAGGTGAGTTTATGGGTTTCTTCTCCTTGCCTTATGTCATTCTCTAAACAATTTCAAGGCTTTTTTAAATCAGGACACTATGAGTGAAATCCCTGATGTGCACAGGAAGGATTTGGGGCTTCCATTACTGTGTTACCTGTGCACTTCACAATTTGTAATGTAATTATCCTCACAATACCCCTGTGAGCTAGAGCAGTGCTGTTAAGCCCATTTTACAGCTTGGAAATTGAGGCACAGAGAGATTAGGTGCCTTGACTAAAGAAGTCTGTGGTGGAGCAAGAAATTGAAAGGTCTCCCAGGCCAGCACCCTACCCACTAGACCGGTCTTCTCTTCTACTGGCTTTTTTCCCCAAGGAGAAAACTAAGCTTTTATATGAGTTTCTTATACCGCTCATGTAGAAGTGGCCTTAACAGTTTTGACCAACAAAGCTGGGGAGGCAGTATAAATCAGACCTAAGCCTATCACAAGTAAACACTTGGTGTGGTCAGTGATTCTCTTCATATCTCAACTCGAATGTGCTCAGCCATAAGAAATGGTAAATGAATTCATCAGGATGGCTGTGGCCAGTTCCAATGGAGGTCTGGGAATATGGAGCCTGTATTCAGTGGGGACCCAGTGCAGAGAATTGAGCACTGAGGTGATATGTTTATGGCAACTTATGCGGCTCAGCAGACAAACTGCTGTATTTTGGCCCCGTTCACAATGTATCTACAAGGTCATGGTTTGTTCGACCTTATTATTCATATTTACCCCCCTTTTGTCTAAATGGGCCATTAAGGAATATTCTAAATTCAGACTGGGTTGCTTAGTGTCTTTCACCAGATAAGTCACATTCTGTTCCAGCATGAATACTGACAGTCACATGCCTACCATTAAACCTGGCCTCTGAAAAGCTCAGGAAAAGCACACCTGGAGGGGCCTTATAATGTAGGGCGCTTTGAGAACTGGGTGAAGTCACACCACTTCAGAACATTCTGAATGCAGAGCTCACAAGACTTGTCTGCTGGAAGTAGCTGCAACTAAGGGTTTCAGAGACTGAACCTAAGAATACTAAAGCATCCCTTATAATCCAAGGAACTCACTGGTTCCTACCATAATTATTTTGTTGTTCCTTTAGTTTTCTTGCTGTTGTTATTCTGAGTCCATTAAATCCATTGTACTTAAATTTAAAGACTTTATTGCCTGATTGGGCATTGAAAGAGATAAGATACAGGAATGAAATGGCCAAAGTGAATTCCTTTAAAAATGCCACTAAGGGTCTATCTTCACTGCAGAGTCCCCTTGTGTTATCTACACTCCTGTCCCAAGTGGCCACGCTGCAAAATACTGTGTCCATACTGGCGCTACACTCACTTATGGGTGGCAGTTATACTTCTGGGGGCATATCCAATTATTCTTTTGTGCGGCAGTAAGCTGAGCTGTTCTGGGAATCCTTTCCCAGTGAATTGTGGGAGAACATATCTGTCCTTTCTGGGTGCACAGAGCATGATGGGAAGCCATTGGAGGATAGGGGGACTCAAGTGGAGCTAGCCTTTGTCCACATTTCAGAGTCATGTTAGTAGCTGAAGAACTGTGCTAAATCAAGCTTTAGCCTATACCCTCTGACAGACCAGCCAACTCGAGTTAAAAGCACCGCCACACTTGAGTAAAGGGGTTGTGTGTTGCATACAGGATTCAAGTTAGGGGTAACACTTGAGCTATAACTCGAGTTAACTCTGCAATGAAAACAAGCCCAAAGATGCACGAAAAAAATAGTTTGCATCATTCTCTCAGCTCCAATTTCCATGTCCAAACCCTGACCTAGACAGACATCATAGGGGTTCAGATTCTGTTACAGCTTTCAGGTTCTGGGGCACCCGGTATGGGCCACTGTTGGAAGACAGGATACTGGGCTAGATGGACTTTTGGTCTGACCCAGCATGGCTGTTCTTATGTTCTTTTTAGAAGACATGTTTGCACACTAAATGCAGATCTGTTTGTATTCCATGTGGAACAGAGGGGAAGAGTGTTTGCAGTTCAGACAACAATGCTTGGCAAAATCCGTCTCTCATTTCTAGAGAAGATGAGGAAGAGAGTACCAAAGATGTATAAACCTTTTATCCATGTTCAGGGTAAATCAGATGGATCAGCACTGACCTTGCTTGATATAGTAGCAAATGTGATAATGATATTAGTCTTTTCTTAATTAAAACACTTAAGAATTCTCTAGCATTTTCCATCTTTATGACACTTTCCAGCCATTAACTAATTGATCCTTACAACACCTCTGAGAGGCAGATATCCTCCATTCAACAGAGGGGGGAAACTGAGACCCAGCAATATGTAAAGTGACTTATTCAAGGCCACAGTGGGGATCATCTTCAGAGCTGGTATTAGAATTTAGAGGCTCCTGGCTCCCAGGCCTGTACTCAGCTTCTACAATTCACCTCCTCTCTCTTTTTAAATGGTTCTTACTCTTTTTGAAAATGTAACTTTGCTTCTGTGAGCAGCAAACTACAGCCAAGTCTAGACTCACACCCTTCTAGGTGCTGCTATTTAATATTTAATAGCAGCAGCAACTAACTTTTTTAAAATAGTTAAAACAGCAAATCTGTCTTGTGGGCTAATGGAATAAACAGGTGATCAGAGTCTATTTGGGTAAGAATAATGGAGCTTTGAAATTAAATCCATGACACTAAGTTGTTATAACTTCTCTAGACACTATTATTTCTAAGAAGAGCACCTCAATTTGGATGGGTGGATAGCAGCAGCTGCTTTAGGAACTAAATGCCCCCGTGGCCTGAATTTATAGGCTGGGGGGCGGGCATAACTAGCAACTGCACTCTGCATTGGTCAGCCCATGTATCAATCTCTCCTGTTCCATGCACCATAGAGTTGAGCAAGGTAGTTATAGAGGATTGCTGGAGGACTGGGAATTCTCCACTTTCAGTAAGGACAGGGGTGGGAATCCATTCTGAGTTTTTCCAATTGTGCATGTTTATATAATGTTTCTAGCAGCCCTTGGCATTCCTGTAAGTATTGTTGGTTCTTATATGAGGAATCTTTGTCAGATAAAAACAATTCTGTGTGACTGGGTTGTAATTAAAATATAAACCATTACATGGTAAAAATAGTTCCTTCCTTGAGCATGGCTATAAAGCCCCAAACCCAGGCTGACCCCACTCATCTGCTTTTAGGAGTGTCGTGTCGTGTCTTGTCTTTGTTAGATGTAAATTAGAGGTGGCTAAAGAATATTCTGCAGCACAATTGCTGCTGCTCTGTGGAGAGCTGGCTGGTTGCATGGCTCCTAAAGTTTACAGGTGCTGAGTTTCAGGTAGGGGTGTGCATTCTCAGCACATCTGAAAATCAGGCTCCTGGGGCTATCTATTCTCCATGTTTGTAGCTGAAAACCTGCATTAAAAAACTCTGATGTATCTTAAAACTTTCCTGGTGCTTTTTATCTGTGTAGGCAGTCACTGTAGTCAAGGATGATATGTAATTATAACTGGGAAAGGAGATAGTCCAAGTGACTATGAGCGGGCAGGGAAATAGCAATAGGACAATCTTGCTATGAAGATGTGCACAAAATCTGAGAGCCCTGGCTCTCCTGCTTTTTGCCTAATTGATATGATTTGGTGTTTGCTGTCACTTTGTCCATGAGGGCCTCATTTTTCATTTAAAACTTTTTTTTTTACTAAAGCCTTTAAATTTCATTAGTTTGCACTTTTTAAAAAATGGCATAATTAGGGAGCTTTTATAGCGTGGCTGCAATAGCATGACCTGACTGGCAGCAAATCAGCACTTTCATATACTTTGATTAGGATCTTGGGTTTCAAGGTTTAAAAAAAAAATACATGATTTGACTGTAAATGTAATTCCTGCTTCCTATTCATTTCTGAATCATGGGTCATTGACCATGTATTTCTACTCGTGACAATTTTTCATCGGGCCCACCCTACTGATGCAACCCTGTATTGTCATATTCCTGGAAGAGTCTGCCTTTGTTGACCTACACACACTTCTCTCTGGTGTGGGATATCTGTATAGCATGGGTTTGGGATTCTATAATTAGGCACATCCAAGTTCTTCACACAGAAAGGTCACAGTCTTGAGAAAGTGTGACTAATGGCATATAAATGTCTCGTGAATGGTGACTTATGTCATCTTTTTATGTTAAAGCGTCTCCTTGTCTTATATAATATTCCAGTTTGGTTTTTCCTCCACTCTTTTTACCATTGCAGACAGCCAAAGGTTAAAGTATTGCAGGATATAACCATTTGTTCAAGTACTAGTAGGGACTTAAATAAATGCCATTTATTTCCAATTTAAGGTGAGCTTTCAGTCAATGTGAAAATACTTGCAGTTTCAATAATAAATCTATGACCAAGTAAAAGAAACTGGAGTCAATTCTGTTCTTTGTGTAAATCTGGAGGGACTCTGTGCCCTATTCTGGGAGGTGCTGAGTTCCTTGTGCTCAGCACTAATTGGGAAATATGGGAAAGTTCTCAACAACCACTCACGATGGCTGTCAGTCCACTATCTTAAAAACAGCCCAAGCACAGGGGTTCCTTTAATATGCTTCAGAGTTTTATTTATATTCCCTTTTGAATAAATGCAGCTGATACCTAAAATCGACAGATTTAATGACAGCAGGCTGGCAAAAGGCCAGAACTGCAAATAGTGCCACTAAAAGTCTTCACTACTATAACATTTGTTTAATGTAAGAAATCATATTGGGCCAGTTTTTGCCTGGCATTTTTATAATTAGATGGAGAAATCTTCATTTCATCCCTCAAGAACAGTCAATGTTTTATGGGACGCTGCTGTCTTTCAATGAGAAATGGAGGAACAGATTTATTTATTTTTTTAAGGGGAAGAGGGAACGTTAAGAGCAGCAACTTTGGAAGAGCTTTAAACCACATGTCTTTGCCCAATCCCCATGCTTTTCGGGGGAGACTACGGGAAATATGCTGTTACCTTACATCCCTATGTGATTCCATGTGAATAGCTGAAAATACCTGCAGGAAGATCTGGAGCTTCTTGCCCAGTAAAGGATGCACACGCACATGTGTGTGTGCTTCTCAGAAACGTCTCGCATTTACATTGGAGTAATGTCACTGGAGTAATTCCATTTACACTAGTGTAAATTAGCAGGGTCTGCACCACAGACACTGCACCACATGTTACGCTAATCTTTCATTTTCAGGGTTTTTCCTTTTCTCTTACTTGTCATGTGTAAAAGGGCTTAGTTTGCAATCCTTTGTGAGATTTCCTCCCTTCTTCTTCTTAGAGTATGCGCAACGTGCCTTAGGGGCACGTGACCAGGATTCATCACCAAATGTGGTCCGCTGGTTGGCTCATTCGTCTCCCCTGGCTTGGGCCAGGTACTGATGGGGAGCGCAACGTGAATGCTGATCCATGCACCCCATATTTCCTTCCATTGCAGCATTATATGTGGCAGCAATGCATCATGCTGCTACTGACAGTGCTTCCCATGAGCAGGTGTATATGTTGTGGTTTCATAAACTGAGTCAATTGCACCCTCCTTTGGGTTCCTTTTCCAGTGCCCCACCCACCATCTCCTGGGATTTACTCCTGCATCACTGACATCAATGGGAGCTTGGCCATTGATTTCAGTGGGGGCAGGATCAAGCCCCTTGATACGTCAGTTACATTCCTTTTGCCCACCCACTGAATGCCAAAGCCATGCCTGTAACCAGCAGCCCCCATCTATAGTATGTCCATCATGGGTCTGCTCCATTGGAGTAAACAGAAAGAGTTCTATTGACTTCAATCGGCTTTGGATCAGGCCATTCAAGACCAATTTACATTCAAGCTGCATTTAACCACCTTAAAATTTGGCCCATTGCATGGGTGATATAACACCTAGTTCATTAAAGGGACCAGATCAAATTTTTATATCTATTCCTTTTTTTAAAAAAAAATCTCCACTCTATGTGATGTCATCTGAAAACTACCTATAACAGGTACCTAAATTACCTATTTTATGCTTTTTCAGATTTTTTTTTCTCCTGAAATGAGCCTGGCTGTTTTGTTTTTTTTCTAAATAACAATAATAAGTTCCTTTGACAGTATATAAGGCAGCCTATTGCACCTTGTGGCTCAGAATCATCTGATAGCATCTGATAGTTCCTATGCCACATTCCACTGGACACCCATCTTCCTCTGCACTATGAAACTGGTCCTAGCAATACTCTTCACTGTTTTTTTAATAAGAACTAGTTCATCCATCCGTAATGTCAGTTACACAGAACCTGGTCTTTCCCTGGCTCATTTTATCAAGAGCCTGAACTACTTGAGTCCTCCATTAAACTGAGCTGATTGTTGTTAGCTCTACTGTGCTTACCCCTCTCAGGAGTGGAAGTCACAGCTTTGCAACCATGGAGAGGCTGATGGGTCCAGAGTTTCTTTATATATGGTGATGCGCAGGCTCTCCTCATGGTCCTCTTGTTGAAACAGTTTTGTCGGCTGGGTGCCACAGTTTAGGAAAGATGTGGACAAATAGAAGAGTGTTGAGAGGAGAGCAACAAAAATGATAGGTCCGGTTTTCTGAACCCTTTATGAAGAAAGATTTTTTTAAAAAAAACAGGGCATGTTTAGACTTGAGACGATTGAGGGGGGACCTGATCAGTCTTCATCTATGTTAAGGGCTGTTTTAAAGACAATGGTGATTAATTGTTCTCAATGTCCAGTGAAGGTAGGACAAGAAGCAATGGGCTTAACCTGCAGCAAGGGAGATTTAGGTTAGATATTAGGAAAATCTTTCTAATTATAAAGGTAGTTAAGCTCTGGAACAGGCTTCCAAGGGAGGTTGTGGAATCCCCATCACTGGAGATTTTTAAGAACAAGTCACACAAATACCTGTCAGGGTAATTTACTTGCCCGTGCTCTTTCAAGACATTGCTATTTCTGCATACAAGGGTGCCAGAGTACACTGTATGCTTTTTACGAAAGATATGCCAGTTGACTTAGGGCAGACTGCTGACACCACTCCTCAGAATGTTGGCCTGTGCAAGGAGATACATGCTGTACAGTGGGTTGGCCGGACCCAGTCCTTTAGTAAATGTTGTTTACATTCTACGAAATGTGTTCCGAGTGCCAAGTGAAGATGTGCTGCTTGATGTATCTTCTGCAGAGGAGCATGGGTGATCATTCCAGCAGTGATGCGACAAGCAGTCCTGGGTGTGGCTCACAAAGGACATTTGGAAGTTACGAAGATGAAGGAATTTCTGCGTAGTTTGCTTGGTGGCCAGGGCTGCACTAAGACATCGAACATCATGTGACGTCATGCTCAACCTGCACAATGCATAGAACTACTGTTCCTCTGGCCCTTTTGAAACTGGTAGTTATAGAGAGTCCATAGCCGAGAATTGCAGTTGGGTTCTACTGGCACCTTGATTGTTGACTGTTACCCCTTTGCACTCATGATTTCACAAGGCAGCTCCGAGGAGCTCATTTCTTGCCTAATTGCTTTATTTTCTATGTTTAGACTACCAGAGAGCCTTGTTTCAGATAATGGGACACCTTTTGTATCAGGAGAGTTTGAAGGTTTTCTGACAAGTATCGATACTGTACGTTACAAATCTGCTGTGTCCGTCCCTAAGGAAATGGGATAGTGCATGGGACTCCGAAGAAGCATGTTGGTTGCATACTGGAGGAACATCGAGATACACCCCTCCCTGTTGCATGAAGTTATGCTTTGTATGATATTCAAGCTATACCTCATGAAAGTACTGGAGAAACCCCATGCTATCCGTTCCTCAGCTGACCTGTGAGGACCAAGTTGTCTATGTTGCTGGAAAAGGTTCATCGCACCCCTTTGTCATCCTTGAAGCCAAATGACGTAACTAGAAAATATGTGAGTTTCAACAAGCATATGGAAGACTCCAGGCATTCTATCATGTACAAGCAGGGAATGTTGGGTGAGGGTCTGGAAGCATTTTTGATACTTGTGGCACAATCTTGTGGGCTGCAGGGCAAGGCATGTGGGGACAACAGCAAGACATACTGCCTACTGAAAGAAGAACAGGGAGCAGGAAGATGACACACACACACCAGTCTTCACAGTTGCCCAACTGCTTTGTTCAATCAGTCTCTAAATTCACACCATTTATTTTTTTTTAAAGGAGAAGAAAAATGTAGTAAGAGAAATAAAAATATTTAACTGGATTATGATAAAAGCAAAAAAAACCTGCAGGCAGAAGTTTTTCTCTCAGTCTTTTGTTCTTTTAACTCTTAGTCTTTCCCTTTTTCTGATACATTTTCTCCCCAAAGGAGCATGAAAAATTGAAAGCCTGGGGAATACAATATCTCCTCTCAGATGGAAGTGAAAAGTGAGTGTGTCTTGTTCAATTGCCTCTATGCACCCTGGGACCTGGAAAGGCACAGGAAAGCCAATCCTTTGATATAATTTTGAAATCATATCTGATGCACATGATGTATGAAGCTGCACAAAGAATCTATTCCAGTGGACACTGGCTGCTCTGGCAGCTCAGCTGTGCCATTTCACTGTGGAAGCATGTCACTGGCATGCAGAAATTGCCTGGGCTGTGCTTTCCCAGGGCCAGGAGAAAATGAAGCCCATAAAGACAGTAGTTGCAATTTGTCCTCTTTCAGGGTTATAACCAAGTCTTGTGTAAAAGAGGCACCTTGTTTGCAGTATGTGTGTTTAGACTTGAATTTCACACTTCCTTCGTTTTAGGGTTCCCTGAAGGCTCCTTTGTGCTGCTCTGGGGTTTGACCTTGCAAATCGTTTGTGGATGTTTGTAGAGGAGTGAATCTGAATGTTAAGTATCTGGCTACAGAGGTTGTGTGCAGCTGCACTGGGCCCATTGGGACAACCTGACACAGTGCACATGGAAACAGCAAAGGCCAAGGTCAGGTTTAAACAGATTTGGGAGAAAGGTTAGCATTGCTTAGATGCAGACTTTTTTTGGTGGCATCTAGGAATAGTGTCCCTGAACATCTGAATTAAATTAACTCTGTGAACACACACACACTGCACTATAACAGAGTTGTATGGCTTCTCTTTTTACCATCCATCCCTCTTCAAAACAGGGCTTTTTCACTCTACAATTGTAGTCTATGCATGTACTTCTGACAGTAATAGTATATACTTATTGCTGCATTCCAACCCTGGAAAGGACCTTGAGATCCTCTGGCTAACCTCTTTAATAAAACAAACAAAAAACCCAGGGCCAAATTCAGGACTGCAGATAAGCAGGTACAACCCTGTGCACTGCAGTACATGGAATTGCATCCACCAGTTGTCTCCCAGCTACTGTCGCCAATGCAGAAGTTTGGGTCCTTGGACTATATCTTTGTTTGGGATGGGGTAACAATGGTTTGACAATGATACTGTCTGAGATTGTTCATATCCAAATACATTCGATTCAGAGCAGTCAACATTTCCACTCATTTTATTCCTTAATGATAAAAAGCAACCTACCAGCATTTTGTCACCTTGAAAGGTAGCACAGGCAACATAAAAGGTGTTCAAGAGCTTACAGGAGCCATTTTTTGTGTGTGAAGGTGAGGGAGGAGACTGGCCAAGAATCATAGAAATTTGAGCTCTCCCCATCTTTTTCCAGGCAAGGCTACAAACCAAAGTCTAGGCCATGTGGGGACCTTATGTTTTCAATGTTCCCTTCATTCTAGTACCACCAACGTATGTTGGTATGTCCTGTAAATCTCTGATTAGCCAGGCTTGCAAAAATGGCTTCAAATGGCGAAGGCTAGCAAAAATGTTTCTCTGTGAACCAGCTGCCATAGGAGTGCTATTAGGAAAGATTGCCAGAAGCTCACAGATGTGGTTTTTCAAGAAATTTCAATGGGAACTAGGTGGCTAGCTCCCTTAGATTCCTTTGAAAATCCCAACTTACACTTCCCTACTTCTGGAGCCCCAGTATTTTCCTCCTCAATAGCCTTTTTGCAGCAGAAGGAATGTGGGATGTGGAGAGGTTGGGGGTCCCTTGAGAGAGGCAAGAAAACTGGATCAGACAAATAAGGCTTAAACAATAATATAAACCATATAAACAAGTCGCTTCGATATGGGAAAGTTTGGTTGATTTTAGTTCTGCTGCTGTCCAGAAACTGTGTGTCACTGGAGATGTCTTTACCAGTATTTTACAGCAAGAACACAAAACTGGCCTTTTTTTCCTTTTCCTTTTCCTTTTCCTTTCCAGTAACCTGCTCCTATGGACCAAGGAACACTATTGTGCTGTAATATAAAAAGTGAAGAATTGCTTATTGAATGCATACCTGGGTGCACAATGCAACACTCTCTACTAATGAATATTCAATCCAATTTTAATTGCAATCTGATTCTGTTGCAACCCTTTCCATGAACATTTGCGCATACAAGATTTATTACAATGAGAAGGTAAATATACATTCAAAAGGAAATTCTGAATTGCACAATTAACTGATAACAGTGAATTTTTGAATTGTGGATTTCAAAGTTTACACTTGAATAAGCAATTTGAAATTGAGATTAGTTACAAACAGCAAATTGTCCAGTCAGGGGAAAGAAGCCATATCATGTGAGTCATGGAAGCATTTGAAACAATGTGAATTTCTAATAATGACTATTCAAAATGCACAAACAATCTGCAGACTAAGAATTATTTGCTAAAGTAGTGAGCAAACAATTTAGAACAATGAATACGTTAGAGGATTTCGCACTGTGCTTGCAGAGAATTCACAAACAGAAAAAGAGGAGAAACTCATTAAATAAGGCTGAAACTTTTAAAGAGGCCCAACTCTAATTGGCCTAAATTATTAATTACAAATGATTCATCCAGCTCTAATTGAGTGTCCTGTTTTGTTGAACTAAAACCAACTCTATAATGTCCTGTTAACCTACTGGGCTCATCTCCAGAGCTAGTTGTACTGTGCTTTCTTCTCTCATTTCTCCACTTCTCTTTGAGTCTGTCTTCCCTCATTCTTTCTTTTACAGAGAGAGAAAAAGGAGGGGATTTTTAAACCAGAACAAGCTTGAGTATTTCTTTTTTTCATGACATATTTGATGTGAGAAAACTAAAGAATCTGAGCTGCAACTGAGAACACTGCTCAAATTGTCTCATAATTGCTTGAAAAAAGATTTGACAGATAATTCTGATTGCAATGCATATCTGTAGCTGTGACAAATGATTTCTGAAGTTAGATTCAAGGAACATCAAGCTTTCAAAAAAAGTTCATTTAGGGCACAATATTTGAGAGAACTGGAAAAGATTGGAGTGTTTTGTTTTAAAAGGACTGATTCTTGAAGCCATCCGATGAAGTGAGCTGTAGCTCACGAAAGCTTATGCTCTAATAAATTTGTTAGTCTCTAAGGTGCCACAAGTACTCCTTTTCTTTTTGAAGCCATAAAGTATGAAAGAGAGGAGGGAAAACACTTCGGGGGAAGACCTACAATATCATCTTACAGGTTTCAGAGTAGCAGCCGTGTTAGTCTATATTCGCAAAAAGAAAAGGAGTACTTGTGGCACCTTAGAGACTAACAAATTTATTAGAGCATAAGCTTTCGTGAGCTACAGCTCACTTCATCGGATGCATTTGGTGGAAAAAACAGAGGAGAGATTTATATACACACACACAGAGAACATGAAACAATGGGTTTATCATACACACTGTAAGGAGAGTGATCACTTAAGATAAGCCATCACCAGCAGCAGGGGGGGGAAAGGAGGAAAACCTTTCATGGTGACAAGCAAGGTAGGCTAATTCCAGCAGTTAACAAGAATATCAGAGGAACAGTGGGGGGTGGGGTGGGAGGGAGAAATACCATGGGGAAATAGTTTTACTTTGTGTAATGACTCATCCATTCCCAGTCTCTATTCAAGCCTAAGTTAATTGTATCCAGTTTGCAAATTAATTCCAATTCAGCAGTCTCTCGTTGGAGTCTGTTTTTGAAGCTTTTTTGTTGAAGTATAGCCACTCTTAGGTCTGTGATCGAGTGACCAGAGAGATTGAAGTGTTCTCCAACTGGTTTTTGAATGTTATAATTCTTGACGTCTGATTTGTGTCCATTCATTCTTTTGCGTAGAGACTGTCCAGTTTGGCCAATGTACATGGCAGAGGGGCATTGCTGGCACATGATGGCATATATCACATTGGTAGATGCGCAGGTGAACGAGCCTCTGATTGTGTGGCTGATGTGATTAGGCCCTATGATGGTATCCCCTGAATAGATATGTGGACAGAGTTCCTCAGCTCTCGTCCCCTAATGCCCCTACTCTACTTGCGCTACATTGATGACATCTTCATCATCTGGACCCATGGAAAAGAAGCTCTTGAGGAATTCCACCATGATTTCAACAATTTCCATCCCACCATCAACCTCAGCCTGGACCAGTCCACTCAAGAGATCCACTTCCTGGACACTACGGTGCTAATAAGCGATGGTCACATAAACACCACCCTATATCGGAAACCTACTGACCGCTATTCCTACCTACATGCCTCTAGCTTTCATCCAGATCATACCACTCGATCCATTGTCTACAGCCAAGCGCTACGATATAACCGCATTTACTCCAACCCCTCAGACAGAGACAAACACCTACAAGATCTCTATCATGCATTCCTACAACTACAATACCCACCTGCTGAAGTGAAGAAACAGATTGACAGAGCCAGAAGAGTACCCAGAAGTCACCTACTACAGGACAGGCCCAACAAAGAAAACAACAGAACGCCACTAGCCATCACCTTCAGCCCCCAACTAAAACCTCTCCAACGCATCATCAAGGATCTACAACCTATCCTGAAGGACGACCCATCACTCTCACAGATCTTGGGAGACAGACCAGTCCTTGCTTACAGACAGCCCCCCAATCTGAAGCAAATACTCACCAGCAACCACACACCACACAACAGAACCACTAACCCAGGAACCTATCCTTGCAACAAAGCCCGTTGCCAACTCTGTCCACATATCTATTCAGGGGATACCATCATAGGGCCTAATCACATCAGCCACACAATCAGAGGCTCATTCACCTGCGCATCTACCAATGTGATATATGCCATCATGTGCCAGCAATGCCCCTCTGCCATGTACATTGGCCAAACTGGACAGTCTCTACGCAAAAGAATGAATGGACACAAATCAGACGTCAAGAATTATAACATTCAAAAACCAGTTGGAGAACACTTCAATCTCTCTGGTCACTCGATCACAGACCTAAGAGTGGCTATACTTCAACAAAAAAGCTTCAAAAACAGACTCCAACGAGAGACTGCTGAATTGGAATTAATTTGCAAACTGGATACAATTAACTTAGGCTTGAATAGAGACTGGGAATGGATGAGTCATTACACAAAGTAAAACTATTTCCCCATGGTATTTCTCCCTCCCACCCCACCCCCCACTGTTCCTCTGATATTCTTGTTAACTGCTGGAATTAGCCTACCTTGCTTGTCACCATGAAAGGTTTTCCTCCTTTCCCCCCCTGCTGCTGGTGATGGCTTATCTTAAGTGATCACTCTCCTTACAGTTTTCAGAGTAGCAGCCGTGTTAGTCTGTATTCTCAAAAAGAAAAGGAGTACTTGTAGCACCTTAGAGACTAACAAATTTATTAGAGCATAAGCTTTCGTGAGCTACAGCTCACTTCTAGCTTATGCTCTAATAAATTTGTTAGTCTCTAAGGTGCCACAAGTACTCCTTTTCTCCTTACAGTGTGTATGATAAACCCATTGTTTCATGTTCTCTGTGAGTGTGTATATAAATCTCTCCTCTGTTTTTTCCACCAAATGCATCCGATGAAGTGAGCTGTAGCTCACGAAAGCTTATGCTCTAATAAATTTGTTAGTCTCTAAGGTGCCACAAGTACTCCTTTTCTTTTTGCGAATATCATCTTAGACTTTAAAGCTGTTCCAACAGGCTAAGCATTCGAGAAAAAAATAGTAGAGCACAAAGCTGTTTGTGATAAGTTGCACCTCTTATCGGCAAACTGTCATCTGTCTGGAGTGAGAACATTTTGTCCATCCTACGAAAACAAGTCAGAAAAATGGGATAAAAGTAAAAGTATAAATCAGAATGGAAGCTGGACACAGAACTTAAATGATGGCAATTGCCTGGCAAGGATCACTGGACAGCTCAATGTCAGATGTGACAGAATTATATTTGCTATTTTAGGTTAGGAATCATGCGTGAGCATATGTGGGACATAAGGACAGGCACCCAGACGCATTTCCACACTTGCTGCTCAGTCAGCTAGAGCTTGGGGCCTAGGCACCCAGCATACTTGGCATCTGTAGAACCACAGAATTGTACCATGTTATGGAGTGGAGGAAGGTGTTCCTGGATATTTCAGTTGGAATGTGCCTTTCAGCATTGCAGATTGTTTTATGCCACTGGCCCACAGAACGTTGTGTTCCTTTGCAGACTGCAAAGTTGTACAAACGTCAACAGTTCTGACTCGAACTGCATCCTGACCCAGCCCAACGCTGCAGCCTCTGCATTGCATAAATCTCCCCTTGATTTCAGCAGGAGCTGCCTGGGTGCCATCACTGCCAACTCAGGCCCTTTATGTCTACAGAAATAAATAAATAAAATTTCTGAGAGATTCTTTAGTGTGATTTCTGAGGAGGGAGTGAGTTGACCTAACTGCTACAGTAGCCCTCTTGGTTGCTGTGTCTCCCTACATATGCCCTTCCATTAGACAAATGGTTTCCCAGTGGATATGCACAGCCATGGATCCATTATCCAGCCCATCTCACCCTGCTTCCAAAACCACCATTTGCACTTGGGTGTACAGAGCCCTCCTGGAGCTGTGGGCACTGAAATGTAGGAAATACAGGTCCCTGGAGCAGGATCTTCATTCCCCACCATGTATGTGTGCAAGCACGCACACAGCAGACTATTGCACCGATCCCATGCCTTCTGTGTCTTCTATGAGAAGAAACCTTCTGGGGCTTGTGGGAAGAAAACAAAGCACGATTTATACCCATGGTTTATTGTCCTCCTCCATCCATCCTCCAGGAATTCTAATCCTTAAAGGGACCAGTCGTTGGATGACCCTGGTCAATAGCATTGTGTGTCATGTAGAAGATCATGGGGACCAGGCTACGTGGAGACCACAGTTATATTTGTGCTTCCGATACATGGAAAAACACCTCTATTCATAGACATGATATTGTGGTAGCCTCTTGGTATTTCAGCTGCAGTGCAAAGCAGTCGCTCTGAAATATCACTAGGGATCAGCAGTATTAATGCTCCCCCCAAACAGAACCCATGATCTCAGCAATACAAAACCACTTATAACCGGAGGCATGCACCACATTTAGAACTTTGGAGCAGTGGATTGCTCAAGCACCTTTGTTGAGATCTAGGAAGGATGAAAGAGACAAGAAAGTACAGAAAATACTGGCATAGTTTGAGAGGCTATTAGCCAGATTGCAACTGCTGTTCTTAATGCTATTCTTCCTCACTTCAACAAATTTAACACTGGGTTCCAGTCAGTCAGCCAAGTACACATTGCCATAAGCAAGACCTGGATCACTTCTGAAAAATTAGCTATTCAAATTCATCAAGCTCATTGTGCTTTTATCAGCAGTTAAGCCACTTAAACACCTAACTACATGTTTGTAGACACAAGAACAACGAGGGTAGATTTTTATGGTGTCCTCATAGCGGGGAGATCCTTTTTAAAAGGCACTTAGGGAACAAAAAAAATTATACTAGAGAAGAATGAGGAGTCTAATCCATAATGTCTCTTTTGAAGATCTCGTAGACATCAGTGATGCTGAAAAACTCTGCAGTCTGATGCTAGAAACTTTAAATCTATACATATGTTCCAGGATGGAAACCTAAAGTTTCACTTGTGAGTTCCCCCAAGTGAATGAGGGTTTGAATAACTGGAAGAGGAAAATATTGAAAAATACCAGGGAACTGTTAATTATAAAAACAAAACAGCATCTACCAGTAGACTGGCAGATCTTCAACGTCATTGTTCAGAGATGTTCTGCAGTCCAGCGCAGGGGCAAAGTGCCATGGTGTTTAGTTAGGGGGACTCGTTTCAAGGCAAACTCAGAAGCAAAAGTCAGCAGTCACTTGCCTATTTTTTAACCCCAATGGTAACATGTTGAAAGCCAAGACAGTCTTTGAAGATCTCAAGCAATTCACTCCCTATAACCCCCCGTGGTCAAAAACAGCCTCAATCTGATGACATTCAGGTCAAACTGCACAGCCATCTTCTTCCCCAGGCATTTGAAACAGGAAGGAACGATAAGAGTGAGGAACCATTGGAGGAAGGGGATTTGAGATTTTGAGTTGGTTGGTTTGCTGCTGCTGGATGATAATATTTGTTTGGATATTCATTTTGGGGCAGTTTTAGGTTATGGCTGGGGCATCTAGAATACAGAGAAAGATACTCTTTTTTGAGTGTGTGTGTGTGTTTGTGTGTGTAAATCTAAATGAATAAATAATATCTAAGCCTTCACTGTATCTCCTCAAAGGGTAAAATCAAAAACACAGGGCCCTGAAGTTGAATTGCCTGGATTAGATACGATGCCATTATAAATATTTAGCCGAACCTCAGCACTTGTAATAATAAGCAATAAGTTCTGCTTTCAGAAAGACTAACCTGTTGTCAGCAGCAACAGTGAAGGGCTGGGATAAGTGACAGGAATTTACTTTCTCGTAGTCGGCTTCTGTTGGTGGGGCCCTGGCTGGAACCCAAAGCTGCCCATTTCAGGCAGAAGCCAGGAAGAGGACGGTGGCAAATTCCCTTCTTGTCAAAGTGTCATTCATTGCATGTCCTCTTGACAGCAGGAGTTAATCAAGTCTACAGTGTGTATAATGTGTATCTAGCATCTATGCAGCAGTGTGTATAGACATACAGTGTGTGCTGGGAGAGTGGGAAGGATACCTCTCGAGGCTATCGTCTCTCAACATTATGTGGAGTGGGGTGCCACACAAATTCAATTAATTACTTCTCTGGAAATCTTGGCAAGCCCCGGGGAGTCGGCAGTTAATCAGCTCTGTGTTACTGCACACCACCGCAAGTAATGGAACCTTACTGCAGAGTTTCAGGGAGACATGTAGCAGCGTCAGATCACAAAGAAATGCGTTATCCTATGCGTGTATGCACTTCGTCTAGTTTGTAGAATGCTAATCTTCTCTCTTAGATCTCATTTGCATATTTAGCCCTTTCTGTATAAGAGATTCCTGGGCTCACTAATTAGACTGTTTGTTTATTTCAATACCAATTAAAAGCCCTTTATTGGCCTTTTGTGTTCTAATTTAGCTTTGTGCACTAATCTAGCATTTTTTACTGAATAGTTTGAAAATCAAATTAAGGTCATGGTCATCCTGTCTCCTGTCTTTCTCAGCCTTCAGAGACACTGGGGAGTTGAACTTATGTTTTTGTCATTGATTGGTTTGGGTTTTTTTTTTTAATAAACATTATCATATTCTGTGCCTGTGCTACACCACTGACAATAAATGCAAAGGAACCAGGTCTGGCATTTTTAAAGAGGTTTACCCAAGGGAATGTCAATTACCTCTCCCTTCCAACACTGCAGACATTCCCTAGCACTTACAAATTCCATTTTTGTTTTGAGACATGTAACCGCTTGGCTACAGTTATTCATCTTGCACTCTAAGGTGAGCAAAAAAGACTTTAATAAGTAACCCTTGAAAGACAGGGGATGGGAGTGTAGCTCCGTGGCCCCAGTAATGGAATAAAATTGTGGATTTCAAAAAGAAATTAGGAGTGTGTGATTTTGTGTGTGTGTGTACATGCGTGTGTGCTTTAAGACACAATGGGCCAAATCCTAAAGTCCTCACTTAGGTCAAACTCCCTTTGACTTCATCAGGAGTTTGGCCTCACTTAGGAGTTTAGGATTCAGGCCTGTGTTTGAGAAATTAGTTCCTCCTTCACATTTGGTGATTGCCAAGACCTGAGTCTACATTTCTGTGTCCCCTCTTCAAGAGCTGATTACATCACTGGCAAGCACTAGGAGCAGGACATTCTGCTACACTCCTTGTTCTGTAGGAGAGGCGTTAGTGGTGTCACTGGATTTGAAGGGGAAACACAAGGACCTTGAATTCAGGCAGGCGAAGAAGGAGCTAACTTTTTCTAGTATTACACCCAGTTTATCCCTGTAGCTGTACTGAATCCAGTGGCATTACCAATGGGATGAATTTGGCCTATGTTGCCTTAGAGTGAAATAACATTGTCTTGAAGCAGACGCTTTTATTCCTGATCAAGGCGCACCCGAGCACTTTGTCCTCTACTCTCCTCAGCCTCTTTTCATATAAAACATCTGTCTCCTTGTGCGTTTGATGGTCTTTCTTTTGCATTTAGTTCCACTGCCAATGTTACCCCACCCAATTGTCCGCATCACCCTAACCCAGCCCAGTTTTTAAATATGGACCTGTAACGAGGTATATTAGCCTTTAAAGAGTAGAGGGGACCAGAAGACCCAGTTCCAGGGAGCTGGAATGAACAAAGGCCCAGGAAATGGCCTGGTAATGGAAGAGAAGAAGCAGTCCCAGGGAATTAGGAGTTGGATGCAGGGAAACCCCAGGATACTGTTTCTTTAGGGGCCCAAGATTGGAAGCCCTGTGGTTTAGGGTGGGCCAGGGCTCCCCTCTATTCCAGCCAGCCTGGAAAGTGGCAATATGCAGACTGCCCTCACTCTCAAAACACAGGAGACACTGGCAAGAGAAGGAAGCTAGAGCCAGGAGGCTAAACTGCACGGAGAAACAGCTATGAAAGGTGACCCCTATGATGAGCAGGCTGTGGCAGGGGAAGAGCTCTCTGGGGATGGCAGAAGAGCCAGAGGTAAGTATGAGCCTTTGCATTGCAGTGATGGACTTTAATGGTGGGACTGTTTGGAACAGTGTGCGGGCATGAAGCCAGCCCCAAGTGGAGGCTGAAGGGATGTATAAGAGAGGCTCTGGGGAATCTGTAAGGGCCCTGAAGAGGAAGAATAGAGGGAGGTCGCTGCAAAGGGAACTCTGGCCATGAGGGACCGCTCTGGAAGAGACAGTGCTGTTGCAGGCAGCCTTACTGGGATGTGAAAATCCCAATGCTCAGACGGACACACAAATGCCCTTTTTAGGCACCCAAGTGCTGATGCGAGGATCCAAATGCAGAATTTGAACATCCTTTGAAAGTCCAACATCTAGAAATTGGCCTAGGGTGTCCTTTAAATCTCATTTAGCCACATTATTTCTCTTCAGTCCCTTCTGTTCCCTTTTTGTTTTCTTCCTTGAGGATTTTTCTGTTCCTCTAGGCAATAGAGAGCTCTGATTTCCTTCTCTCAGCCCTCTCTCTGGGACCCATCCCTTCTCCTTTGTCTCCAACTTTCCCGCTTTCTGGCTTGTCAGTTTCACACAAACTGCACTCTATTTCCAGTCAAAATACTCTGAAAGCAAAATCGAAGGAGACTCTTCGCTTTCCCCAGATTACAATCCAGACACAAATAAAAGCTCCAGTTGGAAGGAGGATGGAGTTAGTCAAACAGATTTGTCCACTGTTAAGAGAAACATCCTGGTATTCTATTCCTAGCGCAGAATTATACTGTCAAATGCACGCACGCAGCTGAACTTATCTATGTGAAGTGATTTAAGAGAGGTCTTTTGGCTGCTGAAATGCTTAACTGGTGCTCATGATATTCTTTCATCATATTCCCAAAAGATCTTAACTCTCGATCCCCAAGCCTGCTGCTTTTCAGAGAGTGGAGGGCCCCACAAGGGGACATGATACGGACAAAAAGAAGCGTTCAGTTCACAACACAACATGCCCATTTAATTTCTCCCATTAAATTTGTTGCAAAAACATGATTTTTTCTACACTTTAGATAGGAACAATTGGCATTCTGCAGACATCTTTATGTAGGCAGCTGGCCAGCAACACGTGTTTGTAAAAATAGATCTGCTAATGTTAAGTTCCCACTGAAAGCTTCTGCATTAGGGACTCTCCATGGATTTTGGACAATCCCTGCAAAATTCTTGTTCCTTATTTTTTTTTTTTTTTTTTAGAATCATAGAATATCAGGGTTGGAAGGGACCTCAGGAGATCATCTAGGCCAACCTTCTGCTCAAAAAGCAGAACCAACCCCTAATTTTTGCCCCAGATTCCTAAATGGCCCCCTCAAGGACTGAACTCACAACCCTGGGTTTAGGAGGCCAATGTTTAAACCACTGAGCTATCCCTCCCCCTGATTCTATGACATATAGTCCATCTTTTGTGTTTCTTAGTATTTGAAAGGAAAACATACCTGTTCAGCCTGTCTCAGTCTGAAATCTCAGAAGCTAGGTGCTACAACTCAGCATGAACAAACTTCTGTCTATCTATCAATCTAGCTTTCTATATGCATATAGGAAGAGTAAACTGATACTGTCTTTGGAAATGTCAGACTTCATTGGTGAGTAAAATATTTTGTTTTCTTCTGTTTATCAATATTATGTGAGAAGAGACTTGAAATTGCTTATAAACGGATAGTATCAAGTGATGTGCAATCCATTTGCTACCCGGGCATATGCCCGGCAGCACATGCATGCATGCACACACATACACACACGCAAACTCACACACCAGGATGGTAGCCACAGCAGACATATGCATAGTGCATGGGAACAGTGTATGAGAACTGAGTAATGCAAAATCAGAAAACAACGGTCTGTGGTGCAATATTGTTTGCACTGATCATTCTGCACATACCTATCTATGTCCATGCACTCTGATTGATAGTCTGGGTCTTGATATATTGGCCTCAGTACGGGAAAGATCAAGTCCCCAAGAATCACAACACATGAAACAGATAAACCCCACATATAACACTACAGCCAGCACCATATGTACAAAGAACTTTTATTCCCCATATTACGGTTAATGTCTGTACCCCAAGGAAATAGTGAGGCTGGGATATTGAGATATACTTGTGTCCTAACAATAGTAAACACACTTCTGCTAGATGCTTAGTGACCTGTGGACACAGAGGAATGCATTTTACAGCTTTAACTTGTCATTGGCTATATTTGAACGGCAATATTCCCTTTTTTCCCCACTCTCCACACCCATGTGCATTATTAACTGTGTTGTTTTCCTCTTATTGTGCTAGCATGAACAGTTAAGGCATTTTGAATGTTATGAAGAGCATTACTTGCACTCATTTCCTGAGCTAAGCAGAGTTTATTTCATGGCAGCCTGCAGCCCTAGGAATTCATGTTATACTCTTTTGAAAAAAGGTTGGTTTTTTTTTCATAATGTTTGAACACCCTCAAAACACAAAACACCTACTAGATTTCTGGTAGCAATGAGAGTCAACAAAAACCTTAGATCTGAACAATCCCTGAACATTGGGAACATTTGAAATCTAAATTGGACAAAATCTCAGATTCAGACACCTCGGACATTTAAAGGGTTTGATTTCTGGATCCAGACTAATCAATTAAATTCGGTTCTAGTCTGGAATTTTGTTAGGTACCCCAGAAATCAGATCAGGTTCATTGGAAGGATCATAGGAGTCTATTTCAAAACATGTGGGGCTGATTGGTGGTTTTGTATCAAAATCATTCAGAATTCATGGTTCTGATGGAAAACCAAATGAAAGTCAGTGATGTGATGTGATTGAGCTTCGCTTTGTGATTTGGGGTTCATTTGAACCCCAAACTAAAAGCAAACCTCTGGGGGAGTGAAACTCGAATTGAAACTGAAGAAAATATTCACACAAAAAAAACCCTGTGAAGAAAAAAACCCCTACTGAGCTCTACATTTATCCTTGTCATGGAAAGTCCCTGTTCAATCATGTATAGAGTTACACATAACAGATTTCTTTAAGCCCATTAATGCTATATTTACTCAAGTGTCAGAAAAGCCATCCAACAGAAATCTAAGCCAGGTCAAAATCAAGGACCACTTTAATGCAGGAGAGGATGGCTTCAACATGAGTGGAACAAAAGTAAAGTGAATGATTTCTGGAAGGAAGTTAGAACAGTAGTGGATGAACTTTTCAGATAAATAATAGCCTAAAAGAGATGAAAGAGATTATAGTTTCAATTACAATTGTGCTCAACCACCCAGGAGATAATTCAAACAAGAAAAAAATCGCTGGATTGACATCCTCAGTACTGACGTTCAATTTAATTCCACTTACTGTAGGTTCACTGCATGTATTTTGAATCAGATACATCTGTTAGTGTGCAAAGATCTGAAAAATGTGTGTCCCTTTTATCAACATGACAGCCAAAATCTAAAGGAAAACCCCCTTATCTTTAGATCAGTCTGCCGGTATTGAGTTTATTTACTGTAGATATTTCTTATTAAATATTTTTGTCCAGCAGGTTAATCTCTTGAGATGTCCTGTCTCATTTTTTCAGGGGATACAGAACACATAGCCAAATCCACTCACATATTCCATCATTCAGCCTTAACAAATGAATTGCACAAATAAGTTAGGTACTTTCATTAGAATAATTAAACCCTTAGTATAATTGCTACATCTAATATATAATATTATAGCACAACATATATCTAATTAATTATACAACATAAAAGCCTTCACATACAAATGCTGTCATTTTAAGGGGGACGCACTGTAATTTTTCAGATTATTTGGGCCACATTTTGCCTGCGAAATCCTAATGAATGCACTTGAATTTGGCCCAAGTCCACCTGACTGGCCCAATGAGTTTGTGGTTTCATTTCAGTCCCTCGTGTAAAATAATCCACATTACAAACCACCCATGCATTATTTACTAGGGATGAAAGTTTGGCAGACCAAGAACTAAGGTGAAAAGGAAACCAAGTAACCTGTTGGCCCAAAAGACACTTGGGTTCCTAAATCCTAATCTCATAGATGTGGGGCAGCATGAGGAGGGTGAATTGTGTCTGTTTATATAAAAAGCAGCCTGTACATAACTAAATGGCCTAAGTTTCCAATAGTGCTTCGAGGCTGAATTTTCCTCAGTACAGAAAGTCAGCGGAACATGAACATTTAAAAAAAAGAGGGGGGGGGGAGAGAGAGAGAGAGAGAGGGAGGACCCAGATGCTACTTTGGTTCCTACACATTCTGGGAATAGGACTAGCAGCCCAGCCCCTTGAATGCCAACACAGTCAGAATGTCCCAGTCCCAGTCAAGTGCCTTAGTCACAAAAATATCCTTCCTCTCATGGGCTTATTGCAGCTAGACACTTTCAAATTAGGAAGTTCCTGAATCAGGCAACAGCATCTCCTTAATGTTATCTTACAGTTGGCAGCCATACAGTAGATCCGTGCTTTTCCAAAACGAGTTCAGTTTTGCTATCCCTATAGTTTCAGCTGGGTAAGGTGTTCACTTTTCTTTCCCATGCTTCTCTGTTTTGCTGTTGTGCATTCTATTGTGTTTCAGCCCTGAGACAGCTGTATTTCAGTCAACGAAACACAGTGGATGGGCAATATGATTCTTTTATATATGGTTTATAAAGTGCATTTGGATCCTTCTGGAAGAAAGGCACTGTCTAAACATAAATTGTCATTATAATTATTATTATTATTATTGTTTGCAGTGTTGCTGTAGCTGTGTTGGTCCCAAGATGTGAGAGAGACAAGGTAGTAAGTAAGGTAATATTTTTTGTTGGACCAACTTCTGCTGGTGAAAGGTCCAAACTTTTGAACTACACAGAGTTCTTCTTCAGGGCTGGTTATATCTTATTGTGTTGACCAATATTGCTTTAGCAAAGAGGCACTGGGATGATTGGCACCTGGCCTAAAAATATATGCCACCTTTGCTATGCCACCTATGCTCCTCCAGAGTTGGGTGACCAGACAGCAAATGTGAAAAATCGGGACAGGGAATGGGGGGGTAATAGGAGTCTATATAAGAAAAAGACCCAAAAATCGGGGCTGTCCCTATAAAATCGGGATATCTGGTCACCCTACTCCAGAGAGATGGTCTCATCCTCTCACAGCTTCACAAGCTGTAGATTCCTAGTTGAATATTTTTGGGACCAGGGCAAAGTTTGCAGTTTTAAATTGTAGAAAGCTAATTTCATGTTCCCAACAAGCATTCAGTGGCACAAAGGACCACAGGAGACCCCACAAGAGTATTTCAGTGGGGACTTCTCAGTCAATGCTTTATTTAAAAAAAAATACTGCTTACCGTTGGACACAATAGCAGTTCAAGTGCTTGAATTGAAATATCCTTGTGAAGTCCTCATGAGAGAAACTGGTATGTGCTGCAATGGATAATGGGTGAGTTTTCTTGGACAGCTGATACATGGAACAGACCATCCCTAATTTGTTTATTATGATAGTGTGCAACGGTGGGTGATTTAAAAACAAAAGGGACGGGGAAGACTTTTCCCCCTATTATGTAGACGAAGACACAAGTTCTATTATTTTTGATGATTTTATTAGAGTAGAGCCTAGAATTCTCAACCAAGATCAGGGCCAAGATCAGGGCCCAGTTGTCCTAGGCACTATACAAATATACGACAGACCGTCCCAACCCCCAAGAGCTTATAGTCTACATAAACAGGACAAAGGGTATGAGCGTAGGAAAAATGACTTGCCCAAGGTCACACAACAGGTCATTAGCAGAGCTATGAGTAGAGAAGTCTCCCAACTCCCAGTCCAGCCTAGTCCACTGCCCCACACTGTACTGTAGACTTAATATAGCTAAAAGTATAGCCACACGCATGTAACATGAAAAAAAGAACACCAAATCTTCCAATATATCCAATCTCTCTGAGATGTATGAAACTGGTGTTGCATGGCCTGATCTGGTGAATGAAAACAAACCGAAAACTGGCCCCAAATTGGATTCTGCACTAGTGCGGTTTGGGCATTTTGCAGAATTTTATTTGGTACAACTTTTTACAGTGGCATAAAGATGATGGGAAAATCTTGGTGGTGCTGCTGTTCTGCTTTTCTAAACAAAACCTAGCTTTCTGTTCAGAATAAACAAAGCAGCTCAGCCCAATTATGCCAGCCTTCCTCAAGTTTAAAAAGAATGCATTACAGAAGAGAAATGGACCTTTTCATAAAAAGAAAAGGAGGACTTGTGGCACCTTAGAGACTAACAAATTTATTTGAGCTTAAGCTTTCGTGAGCTACAGCTCACTTCATCAGAAGCCTCCGATGAAGTGAGCTGTAGCTCATGAAAGCTTATCCTCAAATAAATTTGTTAGTCTCTAAGGTGCCACAAGTCCTCCTTTTCTTTTTGCGGATACAGACTAACAAGGCTGCTACTGTGGGACCTTTTCATGAAATCCCACTAGCCCCTTTGATCTAGATGAGATTACATTAAAGAGCACATTGTTCAGCTATAATTTCACTGGTTCCTGGATAGGTCATCTGACTGGAAGATGAAATTTTTAAAAGCTTTTCTCCTCCTGCTATTCATATCATGGCAGGTCACATTTCCTTAGAGGTTAACTCTGTTGGCTCAAGGACACAGGCATGCAGTAGAATACAGAAATGGAGGGAATGAAGGGGCAGTTGGCCCTTGACATATTAAATTGTTAAAAGATCTAGTCTCTACTTCGGAAAGATGGTCTGAGGCAATATCTATCCCAGTGCTAAAATAAGTCCATGACGTGAGCTGATTTCAATAAGTGGCTGTTAGATACAGAGCATTCTTTTGCACTAATACAGGCAATTAATATAGAATAGGAGTCAGTAAAAGTAAGCCCTTAGTGCAAGGAGTATTTTTTTAAATACAGCCTCGAAAAAATACTTTTAAAAATTAAAAACATCCATGGAGGGCTGGATTCTGCTCCCATTACATTCCATCTCAAAGCTCCCACTGATTTACTGGGAGCAGCATTAGACACTAATTATCTTCTTTTGCTGTAGCTTTTGCAGAAGAAACTTACAAAGTATGGGCAAAAAGAAAAGGAGTACTTGTGGCACCTTAGAGACTAACAAATTTATTAGAGCATAAGCTTTCGTGAGCTACAGCTCACTTCATCGGATGCATTTGACCAAATGCATCCGATGAAGTGAGCTGTAGCTCACGAAAGCTTATGCTCTAATAAATTTGTTAGTCTCTAAGGTGCCACAAGTACTCCTTTTCTTTTTGCGAATACAGACTAACATGGCTGCTACTCTGAAACAAAGTATGGGCTTTCCCTCACCCCATTGACTGGGGTAAGTGCGTCCGCCTGTAGAAAGGGCCTTTTGTTACAACATCAGGATTTCAGGGGCATATTAGCTGGTCTGAAACTTTTTATTTGTGGCTTTGCTGTGAGCCATCATTTTTAACTGATATTCCCCCTGTGAGTGCCTTGGCTATAGCTGGGATTGTAGATCACGCCATGCTAGTTAGAGGGGCAGTAGTGTTTCCTGTGAGACTCCACTGCCTCCCTCACCAGAGAGGAAAGAGTACAGTTCCTAATACACCCTCCATGTGGAAGCTGAGAACAGTTCCTCAATGCTCCCAGCCTCAGGGTGCATCTCTACTCCATAATTAAACAGCAGTATCCATTAAGCCACACCAGGTGCTCCCTTGTTAGAGTTATTTGTCTTACTATGTACTTCTAAGTTATTTATATTTCCAGCAGCTACCATTGAGGAGTCTCTTTCGAGCTAGAAGCAGAGATCTGGAGAGCTATTTTATACACCTCATTATAGATTACTTCCCCTCCCTTCCCCCCCACAGCAGTTAAATCATTAAGGGCTAATCCTGAGAATCTGCTGGGAGGTGCTGAGCACCCTGAACTCACATCTTCACTGGAGTTTTTTTACCCTGCGATAATGGATTGCCAGTGAACTCAAGGTAGTTCGCACCTTTGTAAAGTCTAGTCTGTACACACCCCAAATGAAACAGTCAGGCAGGTGGATGGAATTTGAGGGTGCTTATTTCATCACAGGAGGCACTTGGGCCTCAATCCAGCAAAGCACTTAAGCATGTGCTTAAGTCCCATTGAAATCAAGTTTAGTATACTTAAGTCCAAGACGTATTTAGGTGCTTTGCTTAGTAGGGGCCTCAGCTCCTTGCAGAATCTGGCCCTAAATTTGTTCCATTTCTCTTTAATTTGGGAGTAAACCCTGCTCACCTTGCCATTGCGAGCAATCCCATGGTCAAGAATGGTGGTTTTGCTCCAAGATGATGAGCAAGATTTGACCCTCTCTTGGGCATTTAGTCTCAACATTTAGTATGTAATTTTAAGCCTGAATTTCAGTACCAGCTTTTATAAAAACTTTACATGGTGGGAGGAGTGATAAAGTCCAGCAAACCTTACTCTTACATTTGCAGGAATTGGACAGGAATATTAAATGTATTAGTGCTAGGTTTCTGCTGCCAGCAAGAACAGCACTTCCCATGATGTATGGTCCTAGCAAATGTACTGTAATACGTGCATCAAATACGCTCTCTGAGTAAATAGATATTGTCTAAAGTACATTACCTCTGTGCTTTCATGTTTAATTTAATGTAAGTGAACAGCCTTAATTTCTCTAAATTGTAATAATAATCATTATGCTAACAGTGACATTCCTAATAATTTATTTTGCAGGTCATTAATCAACAATGAAACATTTTAATTACCTGTTCAGAAATGTCACACTGTAAATTAATTCTATGTAATTATATATCTGAATTCCATTTGTTAGGGGATCCGCTCTTGCCCTACTCTTCAGGATAGTTATGCAGGTTATACACAGCACAAGAAGAATTAGACTGCCTTGCTTTGACTGAGTCACTTGTATTCCTTAAACAGTGTATTACTAGGTTAAAGTAGCAAATTGCATGGCCCATGGGGTAAAAACAGAATTGCATATGCACAAGTCTGTAACTAATGTGAAGTTGGGTGTAGATCTTTGATTATTGTTTCTCTTTCAAAGTGCTAAACACAAATAATTTAGCCTTTTAAAATGTCTATCTTTCCGGCACCTCAGGGCACATTGGAAATAACACAAACATGAAATAGAACAAAATCAGAAGCAGACAATAACACTTTCACAGTAATTAGGTCAATTGCTTTTTGGGGGCAACTGCATCAAACTACCAGCCTGAGTGATAGTTCGGATTTTCATGGCAGTACTTAGCTGCAGTATTCTGCTCTCCTTTTAGGTCATCTCTTCCACTGACATGGGAGTAAGAGGTCTTTATTTTTCAGAAGAGCACTATATTAAGATCAGTCAGCGTGAGATGAATTTTGCCTCATGTGTACCAGTTTGTGCCCACTGTTAAGAGCCGATGTAAAGAGCTGCACAATGGAAGCATTTGTAGTGTAAAACAAATGTGTAGTGTATTGGTCCTATAAAGCCCAGAAACTATGCTAGACATTCTTGAACACCCTCTACTGCACCTTGAAGTCTTTAAACCATAATCTGAGGACTTCAATAGCTCAGACTTAGGTGAGAGGTTTATCGCAGGAGTGAGTGGGTGAGATTTTGTGGCCTGCATTGTGCAGGAGGTCAGACTAGATGATCATAATGGTCCCTTCTGACCTTAATATCTATGCATCTATGAAAAAAAACCTTCTCTATTACCAAGCTATTTACATATGTACAAACATAGGACCCTCTCGTTAACACCTGCCACCTTCCATTCACTTGTTGCACTATTGGGGCTTGAAGGTGGTGAGTTATAAAACTCCATTTGCAGTAGGGTATGTGCAGCTGAAATGAACATGGAGCGGTGGATTTGCACTGAGGCCCAGCACTGTGGCTCCATAATTAGAGAACTGGTCACTAAAGTCCGGTCCTTGAACATGTATCCGTGGTTTTGACACCTGCAGCAGATCATTCCTTTAACTGGAGTTTATCAAGATACAAAGTTAGCGTTGTTGGTGGGTGGGGAATTGTAGGGGAGTGAGTTCCTAATTGAAGGGTCGAAAGTGCGGCAAACCTAATGGTTTATAGAAGCATCTTTGAGAACAGGATGATAAATGAGAGCAATGTCATGATGAGTACAGCAACTAAGTAACGAGACTTTTATTTGATACATAAAACCACAGGGAGCTTCTGCACAGAGAATACAAGGAATAGGGCTAAGTTTTGAAGATTTTGAAAGGCATTAGTAAGGGGGAAAGGAATGCTGACACTGCAGTCAAATGCATGGATCAGGGTTTTAGTATTTTTCAAAGTAAGCATGGGATATAATAATTTGCTCATATATTTTCAGATGGCGGACAGGTATCCTGACTTTTGATTTACTATGGTATGTTGCTGTAGGGAATGTTCTGGATTTAAAATGAGGTGTCCAGAGCCTTGATTTGATCACCTGATCACTGAGTTCCAGCTGGGAGATGAGGAAGTCATTATATACATAACAAGAACCTCCAGCCAAAAATTTCCTCTGGTTTCAATTGAACTGGAAGAAGCTGCTGATAAGGTAGGGCTGGATGTCAGAAACACAGCAGTTTATGGTAAAGATGAGATATTGAGAGGTGATAACTTAGAAAAATCAGTGTATCATCCATATTAAAGAGACAGCTCACACTGCTGGACAACATGAGGGGTGGTTCATATGTGTATACTAAAGTATGTTGGTCCTAAAGTTAAATCCCCAAGAACCATCAGAAGTAAGTCCGGAAACCCTCAGCAAAATCTGATGCACATTGTAAAAATGTACAATCTGTCACTGTACACTATGTTCTCCATATAACTTCTTAAGTTTGTGAGACAATTATAGAGAAAACGATACTGCAATCTGTGAAGCAGTTTCTGTAGTGGTTTTATTCACTCGTTCAATGCAATGCATAATCATTGCCAGAAACCTCTCCAGAGGTGTGGGCATAATAGAGAGATATCAAATCAATGAGTCAAGACACCAAAAAATAAAATTCAGATGAACATCACATTCAAAAAATTGTATAATCTGTCATTTAATGCTATCTTAAATCCTTCTTATTGAAATAATACATCTAATCATAAAGCAACCTGGGCATCAATACCATATTGCACTGCATTCAGAATACACGAAGAGTCACAAAATTCTGCAACTTCAGTTTGCTGCCAAAGGATGATGGTAACTAACTTTTTAAATCTTGCAATGATCTTAAAATGGAAGTCTGCAATGCACATGAACTGTTCATAGCTGGAAAATGCAGTGATCTGGTAGGGATGTATAGAACCTTTTGTCTTATGTCCCCTGTTCAAATCCAACCTGGGTTGGTAGTGACCTTATGACATTATTAACTGATGACTGTCAGGGGGCTTATGTGAAATAAGTTGTTTCTTAATTATTTTTAATGTTATTCCCAGAAGTTTAAGTGGCCAATTGGGGTAGTATACTGGAATGCTTTACATGACTTAGATTGCAGGAGAGATGATGTATTGTACCTCAAAAATAAGCAGCAAGAGCAAGTCAGTCCAGATCTTTCTAAATTCACTTAAGAAAAAATGTTTTTGAACAATTGTATAAAGCCCTGAAGTGGCATCTAGAATCTTTTACATTCCAATATATATGAAGAATTCTATTTTTATTTAGTGGCCCAATCCTAATTGTGTTCATATATATGAGTAATGGATTTGGATCCCCTTTAGATTTAGTTACAGATCTGAGGAACTTACATACAGCAAAGGTCAGACACACTGGTGTGATGGGAAATAATGTTGTTTCCCAATAAATCTGTTGTCACAAGGAAAGTATCACAAAACTGCTTTTTAAATTGGTTAGGTACAGGGATGCTGGAACAATCTGTATAGTAGGGATGCTGAGAGCCATTGAACCAACTGTAAACCCTGTATCTGATGGAAACCACTTCAAGCCAGAGGGTGCAGTAGCACCCCTAGCACCCCAAGTTCCAGCACCTATGGTTAGGTATGCAATTTGCAGATGCAAAATGTGTGCATGTGTCCATTTAATATAAATAGTCCTCATGGTTCTGCTCAGAAACCAGGTACCGTTGTACACAGTTATCTGATCTGCATGGACAAACAGTAATTTTAGTTTGCCTAGACATATTAAAATCAGACCTTAAATGTTCATTTGACTGATTGCTTAGTTAGGATATTGAAAGGGAATTGATTGGCAGAGGGAGGGTTGGGGGTTGTTTGCTTTGTAGACTTTTTTAAATCCATAATTAGACTTTAAAAAAAAAAGGCAGTGTTCAAATACAAATTTCATTTGTATTAACTGAAACTACATTACCTTGGGTTTGATCTTTCATTCCTAATGCTGGCAAAATGCTCATTGATATGAGAATTTTGCATGGGTAATACATTGGGTAAAACTGCAGGATTGGATCCACTGCATCATCCAAAAGTGTACTGCAATTTTTATACGGCATTGACTGTTATCCTGACCTTTGTGATAAACAGGGGCTAGAATTTGGAAAAAACAATTCACAATATGCATGCAAAACGGAATCTTGTAATAGCATTCTGGAGAGATTTCATGTAAGGAACCACCAGGAATAAGGAAAGTTAAAAGAAAACATTACTGTTCTCTTAGAAAACTTTTTTAATTCAAGGGTTTTTTACATATTAAGTAAAATCAAAACCTGCTGTATTGTATAAACAATGACAAACAGTTGGCAAGTTCATTAGAATTTCCCACGTGCTCTTGGTCCTAGCTATTGAAATACTGGTGTTTTGCTTCGTTCTTCTTGAAGGCTATACAATACATGCCTGGCCGGCTTGCACCAGTTCTGATTAGTACTCTCCTCACCTTAGTCTGGTTATGTTTCTTTGAGGATCCAGTCTACTGTGTGCCAGGGAAGGGTACATTTCAGATTTATGGTGCAGCCTGCAGGGAGAGTGAACGCTACTTAATGAGCTTGAAATGTACAAGTGTAGAACAGTGAACAATGAGCCCCTCAGCTGGAAGCAGAATCAAAAACTTGGGCAAGCTTTAACATTTATACAACAAAAGATATGCACGAGTGTTCATTTTTCACTGGAGGACACCAGTGAAACAAATGCTGTGTTTGCTTATATTGTCATTGCTCATAATTATTTAAAACACCTCCTTGCCCTTCGTTTACTTCAAGAAAGACTTTTTGTTGAATATTTCACCTCTCTAGTCCTAAAGGAGGTTCATTTTGCGCCATAAAACTTCATTTTGCTCTCCAGAAAGATATGCTTTTCCATCATTCGGATCTAAAGGAATGCTTTCAATCCTTTAAAGAGATAGTCTCCACTAAAAATCAATAGCCAACATTGTCTTTAAATAGTCTGACATTTACCTTTAACAGGGCTTTCATTTCTTCTCCTGGTTGAGCAAACATTTGTATTATCCATCCACATATTTTTTTCTCTGCCGTTAGCTATTGCTTGAGTACTCGTCAAGATCACAATTCTTGTGTCAGTGACATCGGCTATCTATAAAAAGGGTTGTAGCAATATACGTTAAAGGGACTGGAACTCACTAACAGAATTTAACTAATGTTAACTAATTTATGGAAAGCATCAAGTCAGAATAATTACAGGCAAAGGGGTAGTGTAAATCCCTAGGGGAAATATATTTTGGATGCTAGTTTTACTTACAAGCAAATCTGAATGCTGGCCCAAAGGTCAAAAATAAAAGACTATGTGCTTTATTCCTCTCAAGTCATCCACCTTCCTTTCTCTTCCCATACATGAAATTGTCTATGGGTTCATTTAGAAAACTGTATTTTGAGAGCCTGGCTGTTTGCAATCTGGGAAAGTTAAGCAAATTAGCAGAATTATTAGGAAAAGAGCCAATTCTCTATAGCCTGCAAAGCAACCGTTTGTTAAATTGGCTGTCATGAGAGAATTGCATTGATTGAATGATAGTTGCAGTGCTTTGGGAGGGAGAGCTATGCGGGCCTTTTTGGAAATAATGTTCCTGTATCATAAATGAAAAATAAATAGGGAGTCTGTGTAGATGCCACAGCAAAACTTTTAGTGATTTCTTGGAATGAGAGAATTAAAACATGGTTCTGCTCTGCACACACATTCCTTTTTATGTCTGCACTACTGGGGTAGGGGGTGTTCTGTGCTATGTGTTTCTAAAAATAGAAAGGGTGGTAGGAGGGCTGAGAAGAATCGCTTCAAACCAGGTGGCTGATTACACCTGTTTCCCCTGTGAAATCATGAGGACATCTGCATTTCTGCTAGCTCGCCCTCCTAACTCAACTTCTGAGTTGAGTTTTTTTGGAAACAGAAATCTGAATCCAGTAAAAAAGCCATTTAAAGAGATTGCTCTTGCACTGTTTCTAATAGCTCATCCTCATTTTTATACATCCTTTTGCTATTGATTTGATATTTTTATACGTTATAAGGGGCACTTAGCAAAGAAAGAATGGATTAGCAGATTAAATATGCTTTATTAGCGGATATCTGTTGGGAAATTATGTCAGTTTTCCATTTAAAAGATGTATTCAACTTATTCAGTTATTGAATCAATTTATTCATGCTTGAAAACCTACTAACATTCCACTTACCTATTTGCAATGTCAAGTTTAATACTGGAGAACTGGTCTTGAGGAGAAAAAACTAAAGAAATGAAGAAAATGTACAGCAGAGCAGTACTTTGCATTTCTATCGCAGATGGGGAATTAAGCATGTTATGTCATAAGTAAAGCGAGGGTAGGAACTCTGGGCTTGATTCTGATATCTCTGACATCAGGGTAAATGAAGTGTTACCGTACCCAAATCAGTGGAATCCATGTAGCACTGTTGCAAATGAGATGGGAACCAGGCTGTCTTTTTTCCAGGCACAGCCTGACTTTTCAGAAATGCTGGAAACACTCAATTCCAGGTGAAGTCGAATTATGGGTGCATAGCACTTAAGGTGTGGGCCAATTCCCCATTAATTGCACAGTGTAATATGACAAAATTTCAAATCTACACATGAAATGGATTATCTGGCAAGGCAATTGTCGTTAATAGTGGCCATATCCTGCAGTCGTTCTGCCTGCAGATTGATATGGAAGGTTCAGCATTGTTTATTAGCACCAGACCTATGCTTCAGTTCCGACGCAGGTAAGACTTCTATTGACGTCAGTGGAGGTGTTTGCCAACATGAAAACTACAACATCAGGCTCATTATATTTACCAAATAAACCCTTTGAAATTACCAGAGATGTAACAGAGATGTAAAGTTTGGTTCTGTATCCAGATCCAAATTTTTCCAAAGCTTTGAGGGTATTCAGATCTGGGGTTTAGTTTGGGTTCCTATCCAGTAATTAGTCAGTAGCTACATTTTGGTTCCTAATAGCTTTCCATAATTGTTCCTGGAGTCACATTTCTATAGTATGCTTCACATTCTGTTCTGCTCTTTTAAATGAAAAGGACAAAACATTTACGCCTGTAAGATATCTGGTTTTGGGCCAGGATCATTAGGCTCAGTAAGTTCTATTAGCTGATTTTGTTATTGTGACTTTATTGACTCAAACGTCAGCCATAACGGATGGTACAAAATGTGGTAAGAATCTATATCCTTTCTCATATTCATTTCAAGTGAAATTCACCCTAACGCTCCCCTTAATGAATAGCTACAAGTAGAGGAAATATACTGAGATTGCCAAGATGGAATCTACCTTCCAATCCACCAAAGGGACAAGGGGGCAGCCCAATTGCAGCTGCTGATTTTGCCCCTGGGTTGAAACAGAGGGCTGTGTCCCCTACATACACCTTATGTGGGGTTTTGTGGCCAGTGAATCTCTGTAATCATAGCCCCAGTGGCTATCTCCATGGCCATCCCTTGCCTTACCCCTACCTTTCCCATGAGTAGGGGATGTAGATTCCTCTTAGCACTGTCCAACTTTGTCTACAGCAATAATGGCAGAGCCACAGTGTAAGGGACCTAAGCTGCTGGGTGAATTTCACAGTCAGTGAAAAGCAAGTATTAAAAATAGAAGCTCGGAGATTTGATAGTTTTGTCTATGATGACTTTCTTAAGGGTTGGATAAAGAATGTCAGGGTTAGACAAAATGAATGCAAAGCAAGGAGCAATGTAGAAAGAGGATGGAAGGAATTTTATTTAGAAACCATCTGTCACATAAGTCAAACTCTTCTGATATTTTCAGCATGTTAATTCCCTTTTGGTTAGTTGAGCATTCAGAAAACATCACAGAGCCCATCCTGCAAACCCTCACTCTTGCTAGTTCTGCTCTTTGTTTCAGCTCTGCATGAATACACAAGTTTGTACTGTAGGGCCTATCTCTGTTGACCCTTTAATTTCTAATGACATATTTAAAAATCCTGAGTTTTGATTCAAAATGATTATATTGTAGATCTGTCCTGCAGCTGTTATCCCTGGCCAATAGTTCTGCAGAAGTCAATGGGAGTTTTGCACGCATCAGAATCAGACCCCCATATGGGATTTCTGCATGAGTAATATCCTAGATGGTTGGAGAGATGCCCCCAAGAAATTTTAAGTACAAAAAGAATGAAAATGCCTCAAATTAAAGAGATCCTACCGCCTGTTAAAGAGATTTGATTCACCAGGCTTTTGGAAAAACTGGACAAAGTTCCAGTGCTCACCCATCATAACAGCTAATGCCTATAGTCAGTAGTAGACCAGATCCCCCATCTGATGTAAACTGACCTTGAATTTAATCTAGCTATGCCCATTTACACCATCTGTTCCAATGTATCCAAGGGTGGCTCTGGTATATGGGGGGCATGCAATGAAGTTATTCTTGGAGCTTCCTCTCCATGTCATTCTTCCCTTCCCCTTACAAATTTCCTCTTCTCCTATCATCTCTCTCCTATTTACTCTCAAAGAGCCTGATCCAGAACCCAATGAAGTCAATGAGAATTCTTCCAGTGGGCATTGAATCATGGCTTTAACCATAACAATTGGTCCCTGCCCTCACGAGCTGGTCATGTTTTTTTCTTAAAGGCTGGCCAAGAGCAAACCAACCTTTGCTAGTTCTCTGTAAAAGTAGCAGGCCCCACTGCCCTGTGGGGTTTCTCACCTCCTGTCCCTCATGATTCAAGGATGGATTTTTTGAGTTACTAAACCCATCACAGAATGAATGTCTTCAACATGAAGAAAAGGGCATGAAGTGACTCGTACATGAAGTGACTTGTAAGATGTAAGATGACCTCCATGCTTTCTCCCTACCCCTTTCCGGTTTGTGAAATATCCACACTTCCTTGGGTTCTAGGGCAAGCTGGCTGCTGTCATGTCCAACCAGTAAAAAATGAGTGATGCTATTAAACCTCGGTCTATTTGCATTTCAGAAAGAAAGAAAGACAAAATAAATGACAGATGACATGGTAGGAAATTCCTGTTGGATAGCCAAAAAGTTATTTTATTAGAAAGTTCTGAGTCATTGTCAGTAAGATCCAAAGCAGTAAGAACACAGTATTAAAAACAAATATGCAGATTAGTGTCAGAAAACGGTAAGGACACAAATGGACATGTAACCCCTCCCACCCTCCCACCCCACCCCCCCATCCCGTGCAGGAACAAATATCATTTTCTCTCTGAGTTTGAGATTAATTTTTGAATAAAATGACAGACATGAGATCCAGGCTGCTGAGTTTCTGAGTGAAAGAACTTAAAAGAAAAACAGGGTTGTGATATTAAGAGTTATTGGCTAGCCTGTCACAGCCCTTGCTCAACTGTGCAGGGGTGTACGGCCCTACATCCTGCTTGGCTCTGCTTTGATTGTGACTCCAGCCATGGATGCGGGGGGGGGTGGGGGGAAGAGCAAAAACTAATTGCTCAACTCTCTTCCTTGGAGCAAGTTAGATGGGTCGCATCCTGAAAACCGATTTGCACACTAGCACTCCCCTTGACTTCAGTGGCATTGGTCAGAGGTGTGGGAGTGGGAGGAGCCCTGGCTCTGCATCCCATCCCCAACTCACCAGCAAGAGTACCTAGCTGGGCATAAGTGGGGAGAGCTGCCCCACAAAAGGGGGTGAAATAACTTACCCCTTCCTCAGCACAATGGGGCATCATTGTTTACTGCTGGGTCATTGCTGCTGGGTGCCACCCCTTACTTGGGCAGAAATGTTAAGTCATAATTGAACCTGGTGCATTTGAAAAATCTTTCTTTCTTTCTTCCTGAGGAAAAAAAGGCTATCTGTCATGTATTGTATAAAATGTTTGGGGTTTTTTGAGGTGGGGGTGAAGGGGCAGGAGGTAGAGGTGTTATCAAGGGAGGAATTCAAAGATACAAAATAACTGCTCCACATTCAGATGATGCTACAATGTTCAGACCCCCTCAGTTTTGTGGTGGCAGGGGAGGGGTGTAGAGGCACATGCCGCCTTATTTATTTCTTGATGAGGTTGTATTATGAGAGACACCTATCTGTAGCAGGTCTAGATGCCCTGACATACATTAAAACATGTACATAAAAATTTTAATACAGAAATTCCATCTAGTCCAGTCAGCCCAACCCCATAATACACGTCAGTACAGGCAGGACCTGATCCAAATCCCCTTGAAGTGTATGGAAGTCTTTTGATTGACTTCAAGTGGGGTTTGGATCAAACTCATAAACAGGGCAAATAATCCCACTTAATATCACCGAGCCCCATTTGCCCAGTGTCCTCATTCTTACCAGATACCTAGGAAAAACGATAAACAGCATACCCAGAAAGTCAATATATTCATGCTATTTCAGACCAACGTGGGGAAGTCCAGAGACAAGGAAAGCTTCCCATGAGCTGTGTCCCCATCCATCTACATGGAGAGGACTCCAGTTCCAGCCCCTCTGCTGATCACTAGGGAGGTGGAAAGGGAGAGGGAGAGGGCTAGACTCTCAAATAGGCAGGTCCCAAGCTTTGCGGCCAAGCTGATCTTGTGGTAATAAACCAAATGAGTTTGTTTGACAGAGATCAACATTTCAAAAAATCACCATGGATTGTTTGCCATCCCATTGTATATTGGTGTGCGCACTGAGCCAATGAGTCCTTCCTTAACCCTATGGGAATTAGGTGGTTTATGAGACGCAAGAAATCTGACCACATGCATTATGATCTCACGGTGGTGTAAATAAGGATTAACTGTCCTGAAGTCAATGGAGTTACATCCGTGTAAAACGGGTGTAAATGAGAATGGGATCAGGTCATTCAAACTATTGAGATGTAGGGCTTTTATTTTTCTTATCATTTGAAATCTGGTTCTTTTCTCATGTCAGATTTGCAAGCACTTGAACAATTCCTGGTGCCCAGGTTAGACCAGAAAAGTCCACTCATCTGGCTTTGAGAGGACACTTGCTGTTCTATCATTATATTTTTGTTGTCTAACACTCATAAACCAAGGATTTGGTTTCACAGAACAAAATGAGGGGAAATGCTGTTTTATAATGTTCATTTCCTCTCGTAGCCAGATAGGGCCAAATTGCCCAAAGGGCTTGACTCCCATGGGAGAACAGTGATAACTGCTGGCTGCCGAGCCCTTTTCAAAATTGACCACAATAAGGTAAGGCCAAATTTGGTCAGCTTTACTAACTTGGGGTAGTACTTTAGCCCCAAGTAGTCCTGCTGGAGGAGAGAAGGAGCTTAAGGCTAGCAGAAGCTAGCTTGAAAAATCAGGAACATGAATGATGTGCCTGATCCTGTAAATATAATGACAATTGAGGGCTCCATTGTGGCTTCGCCACGAGTTCTGAGTACTGCCCTAAGAGCAGATGGAGAAGCAGGTTGAGGTTCAGAGGGTCATCACAATCTGTCTCCCAGATTGTGCTTGCTTCAGGGGTGGAGGAGGGAAACAATGCCCACTCTGCAGATGCCTCAGCAAGATGGCAAGATAACCTTCCAAGGGAAGCAGTGGGGGCAAAAGATCTATCTGGTTTTAAGATTCTACTCGATAAGTTTATGGAGGAGATGGTATGATGGGATAATGGGATTTTGGTAAGTAATTGATCTTTAAATATTCAGGGTAAATAGGCCAAATCCCCTGAGATGGGATATTAGATGGATGGGATCTGATTTACTATAGAAAACTCTTTCCTGGGTATCTGGCTGGTGAATCTTGCCCATGTGCTCAGGGTTTGGCTGATTGCCATGTTTGGGGTCGGGAGGGAGTTTTCCTCCAGGGCAGATTGGAGAGGCCCTGGAGGTTTTTTTGCCTTCCTCTGTAGCATAGGGCATGGTTGACTGGAGGGAGGCTTCTCTGCTCCTTGAAGTTTTGAACCATGATTTGAGGACTTCAATAGCTCAGACATGGGTGAGGTTTTTCATAGGAGTGGTGGGTGACATTCTGTGGCCTGCGCTGTGCAGGAGGTCGGACTAGATGATCAGAGTGGTCCCTTCTGACCTTAGTATCTATGAATCTATGAATCTATGGCACTGCCAGGGCTCTGCTAATTCCCATGCATACGCAACGGTATAGATGTTTCTTAGAGGCTGCTGTCTCCCCACTGCACAGCCCCATATGTCCCTGCATGAAAGTGCAGGACGTGCCATAATATGGCCCTCAGTAAACTGCAAAAACAATATTCCAGTGTATCTTACTATTTATATTTAACCAGTTTATGTATTATTATTGCATCCATTTTTACTTACAGCTTGTGTCAATATTATTGACTATTTAATTGCTTTATTTTGGCAGAGGTAGGTGATTTTTCACTTCACTAAGTACCCTGCTCCTTTGTCTCTTTCCTACGAGCTGGCTCTGGCATGTCTGATGTACAAAATATCTGTGAGTCTGATTAAAACGAAGTTCTTATGTTAGTACTGAGTCCATTTGGGGTCTCTACCTAAGTACATTGTGAAGACTTAATGTAGCACCGATCTCAATGAATGCAAACAAGCAAATTCTTTCCAGCCCAGTGGAAAGATTTACAACCCTTTTCTAAGTGGGATATTTATTATTTAGCGTAACAAAACCCATGGCAGGACCTTGCAAATGCCAGCTATCCTGAGACAAGAGGGATGTTCACTAGCCTGCTGGGAAGTGAAATCAAGCGCTGAACAGATCACTTGTATGATCAGCCCAATCATTGCCCTCGGTGATAAATAGCCCCACAGGAACCATAATTCATCCAGGAAGAAAGATGCAGGCAGCCCATTATATTTACTGGTAATATTTTTTTTAAAAAAAAGAGTCGATAAAGACCAATGAGAAAAGGCCTGTTAGTTACATATACATATATATTTTTCATGTATCTTTAAAATGTCTTTGGCCAGAGAGCTGTAATTTGTATTCTCTCTTTTGCCTGATACATCAAAATACATTTTCCTCTTGGATGATGTTCTTGTTGTAGACGGTGCTCACATCATAGAATTTTAAATGTCTTTAACCATCTTTGGCTTTGTAGCTGAGAGCCCTTTCCGGCTATATGTCAATGCCAGCTGTGAGCAAGGAAAGAGTAGCTTCTACTTAGGCACTATGGTACTCCCAAAAAAGAAAAGGAGTACTTGTGGCACCTTAGAGACTAACAAATTTATTTGAGCATAAGCTTTCATGAGCTACAGCTCACTTCATCGGATGCATGTATGGATGTACTGTAGCACTCCCTGGCTGAAAATGGGCTTCCATCACTTGATGAAATGTCACCATAGAACAGCTATCTGTCTGTTCCTTCCCTTCATCCCCACTTCTCTTTTTTCAGAAGAGCTATGTGAAAAAAAAAAGGACAAACATGATAAAAATCCATGGACAAAATCTGACCAATAGGATCGCTGTACCCAACAGTGATGGCACAGATTCAGTCACCCCCAGCAAGAAACAAACCAAGCCACAATATGAGTGATGGAGCTGGGTCCCACCCAAAAATGCAGGGGCAAATCCAGATCCCATTTTTCCTCAGTGCTCAGGGGTATTTGCATCTGGGGTTTCTGCTAGGGATTCATTGCTGACAGACACATAAAAGATTAAAAATGTAGGACTCAAATACAAATAGCTGGAGTTGCCCAGTTGCCAACATTCAAGGTACAATTCAAAATGGTCTGAAGTAGCCAGAATCTGATGACCTTCTGAACACATATCAAAGGTCGTGTTCTATTTTCCCCAGATATGTATAAATGGGGGAGAATTGTAAGAATGGGGCATTGTTGGAGGCAGACAGGGATGCGTGATTTTAAGTTGCCTAGTGATGGGTCATCTTAAATTGTTTTGCTGCACTTAGCATGTATTTTTAAGTTATGTCAGGGGGACCCCAAGAGCATGGATAGATGCCCTAAATAAAATATCCCAACATACAAGATTAATTTTTAATATAATATAATTCACATTAGCTTAATTTTGTCTACCCCTTCCATTGCCATCTTCCTTTCTGAAGTTTGATTGATACACAGGGAGGTCTTTGGGTCATGCAGTGTGTCTGTTTTTTATCTCTGTTAAATCCTATATAAATACTGTGGATATTTGAGCATTAGGGTATTTAGGATGATCTGTTTAGCAGATTCAGGTTATGAATGGCTGCTCAAAATAACACTTGCATTTCCAGACAAGGGTCTTTATTACAGAAGAGGTCAAATGAAAAAGGATTATTCTTGCTAATTATTTAATATTTACACAAAACGCTTGGGGGCTGAGTCCACAGGGTTGTCTTGTTTGAGAAGCTAATAGGTTTCCAGGAAACGAGCATTATCTGGTTCCATGTGTAAGGGACCTGTCATTTAGAAAAGAATTACAGTTCTGATATATTTAGAAGCTGATTGGCTAAAGGTTTAATAATGACCATTATGCGGTCCAATCCTGCTGCCTTTGAAGTCAGTGGCAAAACTTCCACCCACCACTGTGGCTTATGCAAAGCACAATGAAGTGGATCCACATTTCATATGTTTTTTTAAAAAAACAAAAGTCTGTGCTGCTGAACGAGGTACGTGGCACACATGTGGGGGAGTTAAAGACTGTGGGAAGCCTGGGTCTCTGCACGGATTGGGGTGTGAACCTAGATGGTCTCCTGGCCAAATCCCAGCCTGGGTAATTCTGCCCCCTGCCCAATAAAAACTCTTTGTGGTTTCCAGGGTAGTTGCCTCATTCCCCTGTGAGTCACTCATATCTCCTAATCTAGCAGCAGTAAAGCCCACGCTTGGTACCTACCATGGAAGCTGGTATGCGTTGAGCTGCAGTGAGCCTCTCCCACCACCCGTACGCTCCCCAAGTCTGTGGCTCGCTCTTGTTGCAAGGATCTTGCTGTGGCAGTTGTCCACACCCCCATTCTGCTCTGTCGCTTCTTTTTTAAGGCCATTGTATGAGGTCTCATCCTCTTGGGGCTGACTAAGCAACTGCCTGTCCAGAAAGCAGGAGGTTCAAGCAGCCGCTTGGGAGATGTTAGCCAGGGTTGGGAGTCTCCTATGGAAACCAATAGGCATATAGGGCCAGGGGTATGCTTACCCCTGCGTTCCCCATCCCTGGGCCTACAGAGCTCCTTGTTCCCATCCCCCTCGGGCTGCTGTAGCCATAACCCACAAAATGTACGGTAAGGGAATCCCTTCTACCCCTCCCCTACCCCTTCATATCCGAATCACACCGGCTCCTGCGGGAGAAGATGGGGACAAGATTTTACCCGGAGTAATGGCTGCCGGGTTGGTGTGGTCATGGCAGGAGAAGAGGGGGTTACAAAGACAAGTGCTCCCTCTGAAAAAGCCACTCGGGCCTGTTCTGCTCAACGCCTGTTGGTATTTCTTTGTGGTTTTAATCTGTGCCCGAAGCAAAGAAAATCCTGCCGCTCTCTAAGTGCTAGGAAATGTTGCCCAGCTAGTGAGAGACTATGCTTGCCTCCTGGACATGGCGTCATCCTCATAGAGAAGGGGATCTGAACTAACATGTGCAAGTAACACCAACGAGGGCCCTAAACCATGAAGGTTTGTTAAGAACTAAATAAAGGCCCCCTTTGATCCCATGACTGTTGCACGGGTTACCTCTCCTCAGTGGCAGAATTGTTTGATGTATTCTGTGCACAGTACCTCCTCCTTCCCTTGCTGAAGTCAAGCCCAAGCCTGAGTTGATGTCAGTAGAAGCTGAGGGGACACCTTTGAAAAGCACATTGCTATTTTGGGGTGGAATCAAACTCTTTTTATATCTCTGAACGACTGTATTTCCCTTTTTATGTGTATTTGGGGATCCTTCAGGGAGCCAGATTGACAGCCCAGGTGTTCTGCTTGGCCCCAGCAAGGTGTGGATGAACCTCAACCCTGACCACATGGAATTATCTCTAGGGGACAACAGGATACTTCATTCTCTATGGCCCATTCGATCTTTGGCCTCTGCATGGACTGGCTGCAGGTGAGTCAGTTAATGCAAATTATCTTGTTTGCACACACAAGAGAGCCCTGGAGAATTACCTCTCTCCTTCCCGCCTTCTGAGTGAGTCAGGAGAGAGCCTGGTTGATCAGGGAATCCCTATGCCCCAACAATCATTAGCTACCAGAAATGTCCCTTGGAAACCCTAGGCAGGCAGCATAAGTAACTGCAGCCCACGGGCTGCTCTGAATCAGGCCAGCACAGATCAGGGGCTTAAAGCCACCTTTGCCAACCTGGTCCTTTCCAGTTTTGCTCTGAGTGTAGCTTGTCCTGACTGGAGGATCTGGCCCAAGGCTGGTGTAATCCATGCATAGTACTCTACTATGTTTAAGCCTTACTCTTGAATCTCGTATTTCCTCTAATAGACTGTCATCGGCTATATTGTTACAGAAATTCCTTGTTGAGTGAATTGAATTTCCTGTTCTATAAAAATGCAATTAGTCAATAAAAATACTGACAAAAATTTTCAAGCATGGGTGCCTAAAGGTAATCATCAGAGCATCTTTAAGCACCTAAATGAATGTCTTAATTTTCAAAGGTCCTGAATGCTCCCGGCGGCATAGATTTTAGCAGGAGCTGCAACTTTCCAGCACCTCTGAAAATTGGGTCACTTATATGGACTTTAGGCCTAACCTTAGGCATCCAAGTTTGCAAATCTTGGCCAAAGTGCTTATATACAAAAAACCCCAAAAAACCAACAACAACAACAACAACAAACCACCCCAAACACTCTATTTGATAAGTACATTTTATCAAACTAAAATATAATATGTGTAATTTTTATATATATATCTACATGTGTGTGTGTTTTCACAGGTGTACATATGCTAAATATTGTTATATGCACATATGCAGAACAATTGCTAGAAAAATAATGCCTTGGGATAAATGGATGCTTTACAGAGTGTCTGTGCAAATACATTGTATAATTATGCTGTGTGTCAGTTGCTTCATACATTTTCATGTGTTAATTGCAGAAAATCTGTCCAAAAAGTTAAAAGAAAAGTCAACCAAACCAGTTGCAGGTGATGTGGTATTATTCAATACAGCACCTTTAAGAAGAAAAACACTTACAGAATGTAAATGAATGTGTTTTGTTTAAGTTATGATGCCTCCAGCTTTCCCATTTGATGTTTTTAGCAACTTAATTATCATTACTAAGAAAGAATTTTAATAATGGTGTTGTTTACACTGGATGCAGCCCGTGGGAATTAGAGAGAATTACCCAGACTCAGAAAAGAGGGAGGGACAGAAGTAATATTTTGAAAACCCAGTCCACTGTCTGCTGGAAGCATCTGTTCTTACTCTCTCTTTTTTTCTTTCTAGAGTCCTGATATCATTCACAGCCTAGACTGTCTGCAAATGGGGACTAGTTTTGAGGATTCCCTTTCCCTTCAATATTCGTTGTTGTTCTTCTTCCTGGTTTCTGAATCTGTGCTCCTTACCTGACAGCAACACAGCCTTGAGGTGATGCTAGTAGACTTTGAAGTAGGGTTAAATTACTGTTTCAGTGGCTACTCTGACTTAGTGGCTCTGGGATGTTGTGAAGGCAATTCAGAGAGCTACATTTTCAATCAGCCTTAACCAGGTTTCATTCCTGCATCTGCACAATTATCTGAGGCCCAATTTGAGGGTTCACTCAGGTGTTTGGACATTGACATTAATTATAAGTTGCAATGCAAATGGCTGTTCATGGAAAAACTGTGGACACAAATATTTGTGTCTGCAAATTAAAGGTACAAAGATGAAGGGCAGCATATTTTGCCTAGGGTAGGGCTGGCATTGCTTAACTCAGTTTACAATCCAGTATAGCCTGGGTCTCTTCCCATTGAGCAAACTGCTTACCCAGGGGTATATGTGTGATGTCTCCAGCCATCAATAATAGGATGCATAGGATCCTGTTGTTTTTCATTACTCCACAGGGAAATCCTTCTCTGAAGCATTTTCATGGTATGTGATCTTGGTGTTCTGCAATGTGTTGCATGATGAAAAAGCCTCTTTGTGTGTCTTTAAAAAAAACCTAGCTCACTTTACGAGGATAAAAATGTCCCTATTTTTGGATGCATTGGTTTATACCTTTTCATTTTTAAAAAATAAATGTAAATATTTCTAATCAGCTCTGATACACTGTATTATCCCTGCTGGCATATTTGCTAATAATTACCCGCTAATTGAAGGGGGAGCAGGAAGGCAACAACAAACAATTTTATATCTACATTTTCAAAGTGGTTCCATGGGAATTTAGTTTCACTACACCATAGTCATTTCCAGTATACAGAAACCATCTCTAACAAAAGATTACCTTATTGTAGAACGTGATTTCACTGCTATATTGTTACTAGTCATGTTTTGTGAAATTTGTTATTGTTGCCTTTTGACCAGGCTTTTCAGAATGTGCGTCACTATGGCTGCTATTTTCCAAGAAGGTTAGCTGGGAGGATTTAGTTTTCTCTACCTATTGTGACTGGTACTTCAGTTTCACTGGTTTTCAGAAAAGAAAAAAACTGTGGGTGAAATCCTGACTATTGAAGTCAAGGCCAAAAATCTCAGAGTTCAATTGGGTCAGGATTTCCTCCAGTATCTTTGAATACCTCCAAAATCTAACAAAATGGGTCTTTTAATAATGACAAAAAGAAAATGAGTACTTGTGGCACCTTCTTGGAGATTAACAAATTTATTTGAGCATAAGCTTTCGTGAGCTACAGCATCCGATGAAGTGAGCTGTAGCTCATGAAAGCTTATGCTCAAATAAATTTGTTAGTCTCTAAGAAGGTGCCACAAGTACTCCTTTTCTTTTTGTGAATACAGACTAACACAGCTGCTACTCTGAAACCTTAATAATGACAGAAACAGAACTTTGCTTTTTAACTTGAGGTGTGGGCACTAATTTAATAATATTGCTCCCTAATTTCTCATCCTATAAAAATACACGAGTGTGAACGTAATTTACAAATTACAAATCCAGCAAACATCCCATTGGCTTCTGGTAGATCATTCATGTAGGTTCAGTATCTGGGCCTAAATCTCGGCTAAAGGCAGCCAAATTCTCTCCTGATGAAAACACTCAAAACTGCATTTAAATCAACAGTAGTGCACTCAATTATGCCAACAAAGAATTTGATCTGAGTATCCCAAAATGATGGAAATATATAATGTCACATCAGAATTTGGGTCTTATTGGCCCATTGCACCAGCAGTATCTGTAGCTTGTAATAGTCCTATAGACTTACGATAAAGTTTGGAAAAGATGACACTTGGCTTACTTTCCCACCCATCATTATTATATTAGCAAGTGCGTGGTTTTCTTTGTTATTAGCATAACATAAATGTTCATTATGGCCAGATTGGACTTTACACCAAGTCCTTAAGGCATGAGGTCAACTTAAAGAACAAGGGACCATTATTGGAGCATATTTGTTTGCTACCCTTCATAGACTCCCAAACCTAACACGTGGCTGAACTGATTACACAAGCTGAGGATATGTACCAGTATGGGGACATTTAGAAAGTATCTTATTTGTAGCTCATTTCTCGCATCTAGCTGCATTGGCCATATAGCATACATTTCTTCATGACCGCCTGCTGAATGATCAGTTTATCACATAGTACAAAATACCGATAAGGGAACTTTGCATCAAAATGTTTATTCATCATCACAATAGATGGAACATTGAGGCATGGGGCTCTTTGAAAGGCTTCAGTGCATACATGTGAAAAAGCAGCATTTGCAGTTAAAATATACAGTTCTGAATTACAGCTCAGATCAATACAGTGGGAAGATTGATAATCTCAATCTTGAGGGGTCTCAGTTACACGGAATTGACTGGCAACCACATAATGACTCAGGTTCAGCCCACCAGTTTAGAGTCAGGGTGATAGATCTGCAGGCGCCAGTCATCATAATTTCCTTATCGACAGGGTCCATGTGGCCATTTGTCTTCTGCTACCTTAGTTGTCTTGGTCCAGTTCAAGTACTTAATCCTTCAAGCTGCATCTGAGTGATCAATGCACAGCTACAGCTGGTTGAAGGGGACCAAATCCATTGAACAGTTGATTTGGTTCCATTTTACCAGCTTTAGCAAAGCATTTGGCCTCATGGCTCATGGAAAGCAAAAATGGTGATTCCTCGGGGTTCTTTCATTCATAGCCACCTGGATCTCTTCTGGACTTGCTGCCCTGGTTCAAACAGCTTCATATTCATGCTGTCAGGATTTATTTAAACTTCTTAGCTGCTAGGTCTGAACAGTGGGTCTGAGTGTAATAGATAGTTTGAAGTAGTGGACTTCCTACTTTGTCATAGAAACCTCCAGGCCATAGCACTTTTAAACCCATTATTTAATTTCTTCTTCAAGAGCTAAAATATTATTAGGATCCAACAAAAGTAAAGGCCATGGGCCTAATCTGAGTACTTCAATCCCCCACCTCACGCTTTCTTCCTTTAAAATGTTTTATTGTTTGCTGTTCTCCTTTGTGTTTTATGCTTTGCTGCTCACAATGATGAGCTGTAGGTACTGGCTACAGAGGCCAGTAGACCATGTGCAATGTCACTCACTATTGTAAGTCATCCTGTGATTGAAAGGTTTGGGGTTATAATCTTTAACATTTCCAGGGGTTAGCAACCTCTGTCTCTGAACCCACCAATCCACATTAGCCTTGAACCTGGCATTAAAGCTAGGATTTTCAATATGTTTAATATCTGCTTGAGACAAGTTATTGGGGGGGAGGGGGGGGGAGTTTGGCCACCTGCAACTAATCAAAGGAGAGAAATGAAAAGGGAAGTAAAAAAGAGGAGCAAAAAAGGAAAACAGTTATTGTTTCATGGCAACCTTCTATTTCCTTTGATTTGTTGTTTGAAAAGGGGTAAGGCATCAGGATGGGAACCAGAAATAAAGCAAGCATGAGCCATTCTGAGGACTATACAGTACTTAGTGCCGGTAAACTGTTTACCAAAATTGTAAGCATGACAGTTATGTTTCAGCTACCTGAGAGAGATTTGTCTCACAAGGCTCTGCAGAATTAACAGTCTGTTGTTGGAAATAAGTAAATTAAGTAAAATATATATCAGTTTTGATCATTTGTGCTGTGCTGTACAATGAAATCAGGCCTGTTTTCTCGGGGGTCACACATGAATATTGCATATATCTTTAAGCCTAAGACATGTAAAGCATTTTTAAGCTCAGTAAGGGAAAGGTGATGTTGCAGCTGTCTACCAACTGTGCAAAATGCCTCGCTTAGAATCACTGCATGTAGAAATATAACAAATGGGCTAGCATTACAGCTCACCAATACAGGCATTGGGTTGTATTTGTAAGTATCACAGATCACTTAACTGCTCAAACCGGTTACTCTAAGCTTCCCATAAATAAATAGGAATGGGGGAGAGGGCAGAGGAAAGAGAGAATTGCTTTTAAAGAAGAGCTCTACAATTAGTTAAATCAAGTTATATCTAGGCACCATTTCAAGATATAATCAAGTCAAGGAACTAAATAAACTTAGACAGAGAAGATCTGGAAGTATTAAACTCATCCTTCGGCTAATTGCAGGGGGGGAAAAGGAATTATTTACTGGTAGAAGAGGGGGGAGGAAATGCCTTCAGTTAACAATGCTTCATGGAACATGCAACGTAAATCATGACAGGCACTGGCATTTTGTTTCAGCATGCCACTGAGCTGTTGACATCAGTACATTTAAGACGTGCTGTGCTACTGGATGCACCTGGTCGGTCCTGACGTTTCATTGATGTTATGGGACTGTTATCTAAAAGCAGCCATAGAGAAGAGCTGCAGCACTGGATCATGCTCTCCTTTTATTGTTATCCCAGACACTGGCTCCTCTGCTAATACTTATGCTCATGAGGGTACCCAAATGTACCAGATTACAGAATCTTTGATATGGAGGTGAGTGTCACTAGGCGGTAATACAAAAAGATCTTTTATCTTGAAGAGTTTTCTGCCTTTGTCTGGATAGTCTAATAAAGACGTGTTATAGACAGCACAGGGAAGCCAAAGAGTTTATCACAAATTGTCAATATTCCTAATGAAGCAGAAGATTCGACATGCAATAGAATTAGCCTGCATTGAACCACTGCACTGGGCCCATCCTTCTGACTCTAGGATTGAGCCTGGCTACTGGACTGGATATTCCAGTCTAAACCCCTTTTGAAAAATGAACGCCCCTCAAAACTATCATCATTACAAGCTAAAAGGCCAAATGAGACAAAGTACTGTTGGTCTTCATCTGAATAAACAAATCATTTTTAGATCAAATGCATTAACAATTTATCATTCTAAAATCCAATCAAAAGGAAAAAACAACAATAGAGAACATTGATTTTCTACAGCTTTATCTTAATGAAGTGCACATTCCCTTAGTAATTAGCCTTAGAAGGGTTTTTTCCCTCCCACAGGTTAATGTGTTATTTGATTTCCATCCAAATGTTGCTAAATCTGAAGGAATTTCCCAAAAATGAAATGCCCTTTGATAACACAGAGAGCCTCTTATCTCTCCCTTTGTTGGTTTTTCACCAAAGGGCCCATACTTGTACTGCGGATCATTCAATTTGATTGCATTGTAATCCAAGGATGTTTAAATCAATGCCCAGGTTGCTGTATTCTGCACAAAGTGTAATTTGTAAGCCATAAAATATAAACTAACTGGTAATTTTTTCCTTATAGCTGTCAAATATTAATCATATTATAATAGATTTAAATCATATATAATAGAAAGATTGTACTGCATTTTCTTAACGTCTATTTTTAAAATGTGAGTATTCAACCCCCAAAAGTACAGCATAGACAGAGCACATGCATCTTCTGCTTAGATGTTATTTGAACTTATTAAAAAGCACTTGGGGGGGCTAGAGTAGTTGCAGACATCTCACTGGCTACTGAATCTTTCAAACCACAACTATTACCTGAAATTAATAATATGTATATTTAACTTACACACCTCTGTAGAACTCACCTGTCTCCCACAAACACAATGAGGTTTCTGCTTATGGCTAACAAAGACAGCAAAGCAAAAGCAAACCTACCACAACTCAATGTGTAACACTGTATCTCCAAAACACAATCACCATCAAGTTTTAACTGCCCTATGTCCCAGTAATTGATACCAATATACAAACATGCTCCACGCTTGTTTTGTGCCTCAGGTACAAATGTACAACACTGAAAATACTTTGCCAGCTCCCTTCCTTCTCTATTCTTTGGACTAGAGATAACTTTTAAATCCTATTTCTGCAATGATGCTAAACAGAGGACAGTTGTTTCAATCCTGCTGCAGTGGTTATTTGCTTAAATGCAATTGATAATTTGAGAGTCCACATTTATTTGGACGTTACACTTTGTTACTATGATATATAGCAATTTCCACCATGAAGAATAAAGCAAACAAAACCTACAGTGGCAAAAATATTAGCCAGTTTGTCCCTTATTAATGTTTAAGATAGAGAGAGGCCTGAATCAAAATCTTGCATCTGAACATCCAGATCTGGATCCAAATTTTGGGCCCAGTATAGATAAAGGGCCAAATTCAAACACAGAGCTAATCCACTCAAAAAATGCAAGGAGTTCACAATCTGGATTTGATGCAAATGCTGTGGCTCAGATACATCTCTAATGTAAGAAAGAGTAGCAGCAGTGCCCCTTCTACAATGGTCATATTTCTCCGAGGTGTTCTGGTGCCTAAATACGTAGACCCTAGAAATGTAATGGAGAAAACTCTGAAGTCATTGATCTGAAATGCAGCAATATGTATGTGTTTCCTGAAGCTGCATCTGCTGAATTCTGCAATTGCAATACTATGCTAGGGTATTAAAAGAGAATGAAGCTGGTCCCTAATACAGTTGGTGCATTTTATGAACCAAAACAATTAAATAGGTTTTAAAATATCTGCTGATTGCATAATCTTATCCAGGGGAGTATATTCAGAATTTTAAAACAGCAACTGATACCACATATGGCTGTATACTACAAAATACCAGCAGTCCTGTTAAAGTCAATAGAAAATTAGATGCTATGAAAATGCAATATGTGTCCAATTAGTTATAATTGGAGCAAATGGTGATGTAGATAAATTCCCAGAGTAAGATGTATTTGCCCAGCATATGCACTGCCTACTTTATGCACAGCACAATATTGGCAGTCCCCTGCTCTGATGTATCCTATAACATGAATGACGATCTATCTAATACACATATGTTAACTCTTATCTAATTATGGAGTTGCACAGATCTTTTAGGATTGCTTTGGTGGACTACTGTGTGTTGTGACAAATGATTCTCCACCACACAGAAAACTCCCTGTTATACTTGACAAATTATTCCAGCAAACCTGTTTAACAACTGAAAAATCCTTGAACGCTGTCACAGGTAAAGAAATATGCTGTTTGTGAGATCAGAGGGATTGTTTGTTGGTTCAAAAACTCTGGTTTTAAACTATACATTTGCTTCTTTTCCTCATGTCTTTTGTTTTGTCATCTCAAAAACCTTCATACCAACTCTTTTTCAAGGCTCTTTCAACATTTAAAAGCTCGGTTGCATGACCAAACAGAAACTAGGTTATTTGATTCTAGTGTTTTATTTTTAACACTGGTTGTGCAACATATTGCGTCCTTCCTCTTTTAATCTTATGACTAAAGAAAATGAGCAAAGTTCCTATATCACACAGCTATACCCATAACATTACACCCATAGACAAGCGACATCAAGCCAAACCTGGTGAAACTGGTCTAAGAAGTTTCACTGCATTACTAATACATTTAATAGAGACCCAGTTCAGATATCACAGAGTATTACAATTATCATTTGACTTTGTTTGCATGTATTGTTTAAACATATAAATAACTTAATATTTCTTGTCCCAACAGTATTGCCTCAATTGCCAGGCAGTAATGATTCACTGAGAAATGGACGTTTAATTCCAATTTTTAGTTAATTATTCACATAAATAGCAAAGAATCACAGCCCATCAAGGAAATATGTCTGCATTTATCCACCCTATAAACAGTTTACCATCATCAGACACCATTACGTCATTTAAGAAAAGGTCTCTTCAGAAAAAAAATAAAAATCGATAGTAATTTGTATTTGCTGCGCTGACTCAGTGAAACTATGGAACAAGAAATGCTAAGGCTCAACCCGTAACTTTGGGGTCTATTCAAAGAATGCTTTCTTTCGAAATACTGATAAAAGTATAATACATAGTTGCCCAGGTTTTTAATAAACTTGTCAGCAAAAGAGTAAAGGAAATTGATGGGGGCTTTCCTAGGAATAAATTCGGTTTCAAATGGACCAAATGAACATGGGGGACAGAGTGCGGGGGGAACAGTCAGCGAGGGCTACTTTTGCTGTTCTTTGCAGAAATGGCAAGATAGATTTTTTTTGTGTCTTAGGATCTTAGTAAAAAGCTGGTTTAATTTAAGGAAAGAAATATGTTTCTGCTCACAAGTGCATCAGAGCCCTGACACCAATGAAGAAAAAGAGAAGGGACAAGCACTGTGTATTAAATTAATGACTAACACATTCCTAGATAAGAAAATACCATTTCACATCGAGAGATTATTCAGAGATTTTTTCCCCTCTCCTTTCCCTTAGTGACCGCTTCGGGTTATGCAATGTATGCTACTAAGAGGTGTTAATTTTGGTATATCTTCATCAATGCACTCTGACAGTCTTTTTTCATGTGCTAAATATTTCAGATCAAAAACAAGAGCATGATATTTTTTGCTGGTTATATCATTGAAATTATATAGTCTAAACAAAAGAAGGGTAAGAAAACCCTCCCACAATTTATTCTGCCTTTACATTCCCCGAGCTCATCCTTCAACAGAATTACTCGTGTACAGACTAAAATACATTTCAGTTGTGTCCCCCATATGCATCATTTACATAAAAATCTCACCCTCTCAGCCAGCCCTCCGTGTATCCATATAAATGTCATGTCCCCTATTCCATTCAGAGACACAGGGCTACGGACTCCAATCGAAGCTGCATTCAAGCAAAAGTCAGTGATTCCTCTGATGACCTGGTTAAGGCCCCTACTGCCTAGATTTATACAAAGCAATCTGTCTGTCTCATACATACATACATACTGTATATATCTATATCTAGACATGAATATATTATAACTCAAATCCAAATGTGCTATTCATTATTTTACATTTATCTTGATCAATTGGATGCCTCTAGATTGTTGTTGTTATTATTATTATTATTACTTATTTATTTATTATTTCTTCTTTGAGATGGGGAGTTTAAAAATGTTGCTTACCAGGACTAAATTTAAGATTTAATTCAAAACTCTCACAGACTTCAAAGGGAGCAGGACTGGACCTCTTAATGAGATCAAATGCCTTATTTTGTTTACTTCAGTAATCACTTGCACTGTTTCAAGTTTCTGCTGTGTGAGGGGTTGTCCCTCGCTCTTTCCCTGCAAGTTTAATTTGAACTGAATGGGCTAAAAAGGGAAAGGCAAAGTCATGCCTCCAAAGTAGAAAGAGTGACTTTTTGAGATTGACAGTTGGTGTCCTAGCCTTCAAAATGGACTTTATTCTTGGTTGCTGTTAGGTCACCAGATTCCTGCTCCTGTCGCTTTAGCCGACTCCTGAAATGCCTGTGTTTACTTGCCTATGTAAGGCCTTCGCAGGAGTGGCTCATATTCTTACAGCTGTTTGGTCACTGATCGCATTGCACTTCTGCGTTTGGTTATCACGAGGAGGCCTGCACTACTTCACTGCCCAGATGCCATCTGAATACAGTTTCACCAGAAGGGCAGCTGAGAATGAGGACTATTTATATCAGCTGTTCTGTAGTCCCCTTTGACTCATCAGACTGCCTCTGGGCTTTTTTAGATAGTGGCACACTTTCAAATACTGGCCATATCTGGGCATGGCGAACAGCTTGCAAACACAGCACCGTGCTTTATTTAAAAAAAAAATTAATAAAAAAACCCTGCATCTGTTCAGGATGTCAATTGGCCTGACAAAATATTATGTATCCCCTTCCTTCAGAATGCTGTTGGTGAATGATCTGATTGCTGAAAACTTCTGCAGTTGAGTTCCCCTTGAAAGTAGTAATTCCTTCATTATAAAAAATACAGTTGTTCTCTGAATAGGCTCAATTTGTGCATATGTATAAAGATTATATACACAACATAGATCTGTCATTTACTATGTGTATATACTTACCACACGTACATATTGGAGTGGGTATTGAAGGTCTATAAAGTTAATATGGCTAAAGATAGGGCTAAAATTGTAGATTAGATTTAATAGGACTTAGAAAAAACATTTTAAAAGTATGCTAATTGAAACAACATATCTTTAGATTGAATGCAAGATAAAAGAAGATGTGAATTGATCTGTATATGCATCTATAGCTGTATATACCCATTAGAAGTTGTGTGCTGCACAGCCATGAAAAGAAAGCACTTGCATTACACAGACTCCTTAGCTTCAGAAAAATCCCAGGACAAAAGCCACATTGCTCTGTTGCACACAAACCGGCAAGAAGCACTCGAGAGTCTGAAAACTGGGGACAGATAAGGCGCCACAACTCCAAGTGCACAAGCTTCATGACAAAAATCATTGCTCACTATCTTAACTGCTGAGCTGCTTTGCAAAGTCAGCGTTGGCTCTTTGTGTTCTCTTTCTCCTGCAGCAATGGAATTCTTCCATTAGACACCGAAGTCACACTAGACTCTTTGGATCATTTTGAACAACCCATACTATGTTGGACCTACTCTCCTTTCTGTGCATGCTGAGCCATTTCTAGGAGCCATGTCAAGGCTTCATATGCCTGTGTAATACCGACAGACCCCGGTCGTCGGCATCAAACTGGGGACGTCAGAGTTTAGTGTGGGATTGAACTGTGGACCTCGGTTAGTGCATGAGCCTCTACCGCATGAGCTAAAAGGCAACTGGCTGTTAGCTAATGCTGTGGAGCAGACTCATTAATCTCTTTCTAAGTGGTCTCAGTGCCACTAGGTGGGACAGAACACCACACCAGGGAGGTGTATGGGTTACACATGCACTACACCAGCTAGATGTGGGTAGTACAGGAAGAAGTGAGTCAGATGTCCCATAAACAGCTTTGTAAAATCACTACAGACTAGGGTTTGGGCTTATCTTTAAAAAGCCTGTTGGCTTGTAATGCCTGTATATGGCTAATGCTACTCTGGATAAAATCCTGACCCCACTGAGGTCAATGGGAGTTTTGCCATTGATTTTAGGTGGAGCCAGGATTTCACTCTCTGTTTAATACACAGTGCAATGGTAAACTGAAAAATGTCAGTATATCACATATATCATGGATATGTTTGTGTGCATGGGTTTGCAGTAGCAGTGACTTATATTTTACATAATAATACTTAGTATTTAGCTAGGCAGTGTTGTTGTAGCCATGTCGGTCACAGGATGAGAGATAATGGGAGATATTTAGATAATGGGCCAAATTCATTCATGGGTATAAACACCATCTGAGTTAATGAGTTTATATCAAGGACAAGTTTGATCCATTTCTAGTTAAGTGATTAAAATACCAGCTCAATACTAGAGAGAGAAGGTGGGTGAGATAATATCTTTTATTGGACCAACTTCTGTTGATGAAAGAGACAACCTTGACTCTCAAGTATTGATCTGATATTTTAAGTACTTAACTAGCAATGGATCAAACTTGTCCTTGATATAAATTCATTAATTCAGACAGTGTTTATACTCACGAGTGAATTTGGCCCATTATCTAAATAAAACCTTCAACAATTCTACAGAGATAAGTGCATAAATATTATTCACCTCATTTTGCAGATGGGGAAACTGAGGCAGAGAATTTTAAATGACTTGACAAAGACCACACACGTGAGTGTGTCAGAGCCAATAATAGAAGTCAAGACTTCTAGATTTCCAGCACCCTCCGTTAACTGCTAGACTCCATTTCTCTCTCAATAACCTTGTACAGTCCAATGGAAATACTTTTTTTAAATGTAGCTGTCCACTTCGAGAACCACTGCAATACCAGGCTGCAAAGATTAACCCTACTATTGTTCACTAAATGGGAACAGCAACTGGTGTATTTAAAAGGCAGTTCTAAGCTTTCAGGGGGAACAAACAATAAGCAAATATATTTAACCCAACAGAGCGCCCTCAGTCACTATTAAATACATGATGTGGTGGAACTATTTTTTTTTTAAATATACACCAAGCAATTCATGCCATTTGCATTTGTCCTCAAATCTATGATGGGAGGTCCTGCTAACTGACTGAAAAGAATAATTATCAGCTTGGGGCTCACAAAGGCGTCTTTCTTTCTTTCTTTCTTTCTTTCTTTCTTTCTTTCTTTCTTTCTAGGGCCTTCTCTTGCTCTGGGCCTAAACCAGTCCTGGGAAACACAAGGGAAGCCCTGCCCAGCTAGGCTGGTGTCAAAGAAAGGGAGAGATACTGCAGTGCAGTACTGATCTTTTCTGCAATCAGACGTGCAGACTAGTCCAAACCCTGAGTCAGCACAATTTCTTTTTTGATTGGCTGATCTGAGTAACATACTTTCAATTTATGCTAAAGTGGCAGCAATTAATACATCCCCCCCCCCCTTCTCTGCCTTGCAAAAAACCTTTGAATCAAATGCACAAATCTCATCAAAGTCACGCTCTGGTCCTAAATATTCTAAGGCTCTTTCATTTTTAATTTAGGGCATTAAAAAAAAAATTTGCAATCCAAGCGGTGCTCACTTTGATCGACTTGTGCTGCAGCAGCTAAAATATCTGTCCTGCAGGTCAATCTAATCATGCTTAATAGCAGTTTATTCTTCAACGCAACATTTTTCACATTGGGTCGACAGTTTTAAATGAGATTGCTGATGCACCCCTTTCCTAATGCTTTTACCAGGGCCAGCACATGCTTTGAAATACTTGTGCAATAAAATGCTTTATTGCGCTTGATGAAAGCGCTATTAAACTTGAATTGCAAACAGACTTTTTTTAGAAGGGACACTGAAATTTATTTGGCCACCTGCTCTAATATATACAATCATCATCATCATCATCATCACTTGCCATCAAGATGAACAAACAAACAAAACCTAAACACCCGCTGGGAAAATGGTACGTCACAAATCGTCCCTGTGCTTTCTTGAGTGTGTGCAAAATAGCCATTTTATACCCAGGGATGGTTTCGCTTACATGTGGAAAATTCATTTCTAAAACGGCTGGATTTTGTGAGGCACAGTATAGGAAAATTTTAACTAGTTTGGTCCACTGGATTTACAGCTTTTATAATTCTCAAAGCTACTGTTTCCACAACTGGCATTTCACAATCCTCAGCTTGCTATTTGGATGACAGCACCTGAATTTCCCAACTGGTTTCAATAAAATTTCTTGCCTAACATGAACTGCGGAGGGATTCTTAGGAATAAACTCACGATTGGACTGGAAAAACGGGAACAAATCTCTCTTGTATGGAGAACAAAATGGAAATAACTTGAATCTTCATTTCAATTCATGAGTTCTGCGGGTTGGGGCCTGTTACCATTTTAGTAAAAGAAAGAATTATGAACCAGGCAGTGAGAGTAGCCTTATGTTTTCACAAGGACTTAGGGCCCAATCTGTCTCCTATTGAAGTTGATGGCAGGCTCCCCCTTCCTTTAACTTGGATGGGAACAGGACCAGAGCACAACTTTTGATGTTCACTTAGTACCATATGCTTTTCATTCTCATCCTAGCATGTGGTCTCCATGAGGCTGTTTAAGAAGCACAGAGATATGTGTAGAATCATAGACGCACAGGGTTAGAAGGGACTGTAAGGGTCATTTGCATTGTTAGAGAGAAGCAAGTGGGTACAAGAGGGAATTGTAATGGACACCAGCAAAGCTAAGATCCAGACTTGGGCATTTAGCAGAGGTACAGCAGAAGGCCTCATCGCTGAGCTATACTGTACCGTACGCTGCTCCTTAAAGCACATAACCCCATGCCTTTATCTCCCCTCCACTCATTTTCCTTCTGCCAAGATATTAAAATACCACAGACGTCGCTTAAAATTATAGCTTCCAATATATTTACATAAAAATAAATCTGAATGCTTAGTTACGTCCTAATATTCGTAATTCCATTGGATTAACAAACCTATTAATTTAAAGAGGGGGAAAGTAGGCAAAAATGGCATTAGGAACACAAGTACTTGTAAATCAGAACCGGTGTCCCTGAGCGCAAGAGCAACACGAAGTTTCAGTGAAACCTGAGCTAGGAGGAAAATGTTAGCAACAAAAAGGGAAAATTTGTTTTCTATCTACGACACTGAGAATCTCTCTCATTTTTAATTCCGTGGATCAGGCTCATGTAGGTGATTTACAATAAGGGAAAGCTGCAACCAAGCCTATGATCTGTAGTTTTACTGCTCAGTTAAATCTATTTTCAAAACACTAGTGCTTTTATTTAAGCATGCAGTGTCGCTATATCTGCGTCAGTCCCTGGAAATTAGAGAGACAAGGTGGTTGAGGTAATATCTTTTATTGGACCAACTTCTGTTGGTCCAATAAAAGATATAACCTCATCACACCTTGCCTCTTTATTTAAACACAACTTCTTGCCATAATAGTTTAATGTCAAACATGGACTTCGTCTGGGGAAGGAGCTGCTGTTTCCATGAGATGGCTTAATGGGTTCGGATGTCTTCCCCGTGTAATTCCACCCGTGGCCGCTGCCTTCATTGGTGGAATTGCAGACTAGACAATGATGGGCTCCTCCCCCCCCCCCCCAATCATCTACTGCAACAAGGGAAATATTTTTTTAAAACATGCCTGGTTAAGCAGCTTGGGGGACCCTAGTGAAATGCATATCAGCAGGTGAACATGAGTCACCTCACTCTCCCTCCCCATACAGGGAATCTGTCATTCATGCCAAAAGGTCATCCCTTCTGGCAGAAAAACCATAACAGTTTATTGTGGGGACCTGCACCTGTTGCAGGCTCCCAAGGGCCTGTCATGAGTGGGATTCTCCTAAAGAGCAAAGATCACATGATTTAACAAAATACCAAGGCCAGAAGTACCACGCCCCTTTGAACAGGTGCTCTTTCTGGTCCCTTACATGGTCCCTCAGCCCTACACGGTGGTACTGAAGTTAGCTCAGTTTCACTTTCATTCAGTATAACGTCTATATTTTTAATGCAACCTGGCAAATAAAAAGATTTTCCCTGTCCTAGTCAGCTACAGCTAAACCCTTTCTATAGCATTTACTTTAAAAAAAAAGTTAATATCTACTGAATAATATACAGTATAAAACCTCACTGGTATTCAGCCTGCCATTTCTAACCAGTTATTCATGAGCTCCTGCTTATAGTTAAATCCCCTTTGGCATACATGTAACAAGTGACAATGGTGCTTGCCTTGAATAGAGGAGAATAAGGACTTTTGCAAAATACAAATTCACTATCTCGCTTATTCTTCTGGGCCATTAGAATACGCAATGCTCTACTAGTTTCCAAAACCAAATGTCTGTTGGTTGCTTGATCAGTCCCAGCAATGGATAGCAAGTTGCCAGGACTCTATCAAATGAGATGTTAGCAATAAAGCAAATCAAAGGTGGTGTTAACCAGGAGGCAAATCATTCTATTAAAGCAAAACATTTCAGGTTAATTTTTGGTAGCACCGCTAGTTGAGATCTGGTTAACTTTGGGGAAGGAAAAATACTTTTGATGAAGTTTAAAACAAAAAAAACCCATCAGCATTAGGCACTTTTGTGGGGAGGTGGGTTGGTTTTGGAAGTGCAAAGATACTTTTAGAATGAAATCGTAAACAGATAAGGGTTTAGTTCTACATACGTCCAATATCCAGTATATAGCGCTATTTTCTTTCATCCTGACTCACTTCTTAAACCATTATTTCAGAAGAGCAGAAAAATAACCAAATGCATTTTGTTGTACAGTATAAAAAATGTTTAAAAGCCTAATAAGACTTCCCGAATTCAAGCCTGCTAATTTTATTATTCTTTTGGGGAAAATATATGTACATATTTAGGGTTGCTTGCACTTTAGCTATGTTTAAATTGTTTTGATGGCTGTTAATATAATTCATCATAAAGACAATTAGGATATCTTTTCTCGCTGCTTTTAACCATGAGAACTTTTAACATGGGAAAGGTTTGTACATTAATTTAGAGCTAAAATACTGCACAGCTAAGTCAGAATCATTGTATTCTCTCTCTCTCTCCCCTCTATTCTCCTATCCAATCCCTTTCTCTCTTTTCTTGATTTAAAGCTCAATCTGCTTTGCTGGCATCTAGTCTACTTTTTTGAGGGGTGGGGGGAGGAACAAACAAATAAAAAATAGCAGTTGGCCTCTACCCTTGTTAAAAAACACAAGTGGACAGCAAGCTTTCTTCTGGCGTTGCCTTTCAAAGCTCATGCCGCAGTCAGCATATTGAATATTTAATGTCCTGATGAGCATTTCCACCTGCTGACACAGGCAAAGTGACAGAACAATACACGCCCTGGAACAAGATCATCAATTGACTCCCCGGTCAGTCTACCATGTCAGGCATTTAAACAAATTTCTGTCTGTCCTTCTCCCCTGCCCCCCCTTTTTTAAAACACATAGGGTCACACATTGCTCCACTGAGAATGATCCCCACCTGAAATACATACTTCTTTACATTCCATAGCTTGCCAGGTTCATATGGGCATATAAAGAAGTATGTCTCTCAAGCAGGTAGTTTCAATATGTGCATTTATATGATCACAGGAGTAAATAGCGCTGATTCAGAATTCGCATCCCAAGAGTGTTCAGTTAAGGCTCAATTTAAAATAGCAGAGTTTCTCTTTCCTCCAGAAACACACACGCACACTTTCCCCACCTCAGACTAATCTCCAATAATCCATAGCTGCTCCTCTGCAGGTTTCTGATTTTTGTCACCGAGAATAGAAATGGACACTACATTGGACAAAAAGTCTGAGCAATCTGGCAATTTGCCCCGACAGTGCTTCATTTTCACATAAATGGGATGGGGGGAGTGAGGGGAAAGCAAAAGAAAACAAAAATTCCATCCAGTTCACCTGAAAAGTAGATATTTCATTTGAAATCCAAAACTTTCAAGTACAAAAAAAAATCAGACAAATATCTATCTATCTATCTATCTATCTAACTGGAGGGATTTCTTTTCTTTTTTCTGCAAAGCCACTATAAAAAAAAATAAAACACCTGAATTGTTTCCATCCCAGGATTTAGAAACAATCAGAGCCAATCTGGGGTATATACCACCCCCCAAAACATTCAAATGTCTGGTAGATAACTTACAAATCAACACCAAGCTTGCCTGTTCCATTCACCAGGGTTAGAAAAGTAATCCATTACAGACAAAGAATTGCTTTTATCAATTAGTTGGGGTTAAAGCATAAGAAGAAGAAAGGATCTTACCTAGAGACTCCAGAGATTTTTCCTTTGCAGGTCATATAAGTGAAACACTACCTTGCAGATACGAAACCCCAGAAAGAAATGATATGCAGTTTGGGGTTTGGTTTTTAAATGTTTTTAAAAATGTCATCCAGTTGAACTCCATGACAGCTGAGGATGCCTGTAACATACCTGCAGATATGCAAAATAAAAAACAGAATGGGACAGCCAAAGCTAGATGCCAGAAAGCACAGGCCAGAGTAGAAGTCTGCAAGTTACTCCTCAAGCACTCCTCTGCATATGTATGTGTGTGTGTGTGTGTGTGGCTCTTTCTCCTGTTTGCATTAGTCAGTCAGTCAGTCTCTTTTTTTTTTTTCCTCCTCTCTCTCTCTCTCTCTCATTGCCTCACAGCCACTCTGAGCTTTAAAGCTCCCCTAACAATGTGGTCCGAGTGGCACTGCTGAAAATGATGATTGTACTGAATACGAGACTATTATGGGCAGGCTTTAGACATCAAGCAAACCAGGAGGTCACACGGGGCGCTTAATGCTCATTCAGCATTGCTGTAATGGTATGCTTAGCTTGTCCACTCACCTGCTTCATTTGACTGCTACCCCTAGCCCGAGCCGCAAGATCAATACCAATTTACAGGCAAATGCAGAATGGCTGCCTTAGTGTTAATGAATTTTACCATTTCTCACAGTCTTCTAATGAACCCTTTAAAGAGGGTTTAAGTAAATTTAGCAATTGGCAAACTAAGCACTTTGGAATACTTAATTGTATCGATGTTTTTCCACTGCATTTTAAAATATAACTGCAAACTGGGAAGTAAATATTTCCCAGTTCTCAGTCAACTTCTATCACCACCAAAAAGAAACAGAGTGGTCCCACTATGTCAGTGTTTCAGAAAGTTAATTACTGTGAAGTCCTGGAAGTTACTTTACTCCTGCCGTGTTACACAGTTCACATGCTTTAGCCCTGATTTTATTCAACATCTTTTTTTATTCCTTTTTGTTTGTTTTAGTTTATCACTTATTGTTATTTGTCTAATTTAAAGGCAAATTTCAACCTTTTGGGACTAAAGAGAAGAGGGGTGGACCTGTGACACTATCAGAATGCATGAGGCAGGAGAGAGAACTGAGGGTTTAAATAGACACACCAATAGTGTGAATGAACATCTGATTGCTCTGATTTCAGGAAAAATCAGACACTTAGGGAGAGTTTAGCATGGCCGAGACATTCAGTTGAATTTTGTTTTCCCTTGTCCCAACACCAGTAAATATAAGTGTGGGAAGAAGGATGGTTACTTTATTTCTTCAACCTTTAAAACATTTGTAATCGACACACTATTAGCTTTCCCTAAATACATTTTGATGTATGCTCTCCTGTACAGTCCCAAACTTTTGCAGATGAATTGGACACCAACTAAAGGATAATAAGGAGAATATTGCATAAGGTATTTAAAACTAAAGGGTTTAAAACTAAAGATTAGGAAAAGAATGACTATCTAATGACCTATCTAATGACTTATCAAAGTCAAGGCAAGTTTATCCAGTCTTGCTGAGTACAGCAAGTGGTAATTGCTTTTATACTAGTAACACCTGGTGGAAGTATATTTAATTTTTGTTAATTCACTTTTGGGGTCTTCATGGAAATTCATGTTTTCCAAAAATGCTTCTTTTTAATTTGTTTGGCATAGTAAAAAATATCTGCACCCCTATTTTACATTTCGTCACGTCGTGTTGTGTTCCAGTTGCCCAATTTTCCCTCACTCATCTGAGCTGGTTTAACTGTCTGTTGATTCATTCGGAGTGGAAAATGTTGCATGCTGATTGGGGGCATACAAATCTTGGGAAAGGGAAATCCTAAATTGTTGGTGTCATTTGACAAAGGAGGAGTGCAGAGATGAGGAGCTGATGAAAGCAAGGAAGACAGCCTGAGCTAATGGAAGTGAAGTTAAATGTGGGAGGGGAGAGTACGAAGGGAGGGGGTGGAGGAATGACATGTGTTCAATCTCACAGGGCTTTCCTCCTTCACCTCAGACTCTCTATGCACTTGCCTAGTCATTTTACAGAATTCTATCTGCAGCTGGACAGCACAGAACTTTTTGGAGTTTCAAAGAATGGGAGATGCAGGAGAAGGTCTTTATTCATGGGGAGAGTGGGGAGAAGTGAGAAAGAAAGATGAAATGAGGTGGAAATTTGTGTTAGTTCCAGCCAAGCCCGCCCGCAATCCGTTCTGTACAGTTTAGATTGAATTGAGTCACTTTACAAAAAATTTCTGAGGCATTGACGATATCATCAGTTCAGGAGAAACCCAGCAATTAAAATGACAGCACAAATCAAGGATTTCTGACTATACAATTACACATGACTGAAGAATGTACAATCTCTAATACACACACACACACACAGAGGCTTACTATATATACACAGATATAATATATATTGTATTCACATAATATATATTACATATATTTATATAATGTGTATATGTAGTATATATATATATATATATACACACAAACATTATGCAATATATCTTTACTGTGCATATATATATATATATATCACAATATTTATCATTATATGTGTGTGTATGGGCACGTGCACATATACACCACTATAATAAAAAATGTAATGACCACAGTCAGCTCTTTGCTTCAGAAGCAAGAATAGTCAATTGACACATGAAGTGTAACCTGCGTTTTAAATTCCTTGCAGTGAAAATATAACTTCTCTTCCCTGATGTTTCTTTTCTGATTGTCCATAAACCACATGTCTGTAATTAATACTTGCTTCTCAGCATTTCAATGGTTAATCACCGCAGTGTTGAGATCATTGCAACTTAGGGTAAGTTTAACCACATTTCAGCTTTGCTCTTGTTGGTATTATTTCAGCTTGCAGCTAGTAGGTATTAAAAAAAAAATTCCCCCAGGGGTCATTAGCCAGCCCATATCAGTATTAGGCATTTAAAGGCTGGTTTAACCTTGCAAAATGATTGCATGTCAAAGTTCTGACATTTCAGTTCAGATTATTCTAGTCCAGAGCTTGCTCTGCAGTTTTTTGGGTTTTTTTTAAATGCGGAGGATGCCAGAGCAGAACAAGAAAATAAGGTCTCCTAACCCACCCACATATTAAAACACACATTCTGTATACAAACACACAGTCAACAGAGCAGAGGCACACATTTAAGTCCCTGGGCAAGTTTGATGGGCACCGAGTCCTGCATTAGCCAGGAAAGTGTTTAAAAACAAGCTGAGCTGATGCAGTTAAAAGAAAGACAGATGGGGGGGGGGAAAGACATACCAGTTAGAAGATTCTGTTGCAGCAGTAGAGTCACCAGAGCACTAGCTGAAAGCTGAATCAGCTTTCGAGAGTTAGGGATGCATAGAGGAGGGTCATGGAATCACAAGGTAATAATGCGCTTCATGCTGCAGCCGTCAGCCTTCTCCTTATAGCCAATCTCTAATGCAGGGAGGGAAAAAGAGAGCAGGCCCAGGAATAGTATTAGCCCTCACTTGGAGAAAAAAAAAATTATGAGGCACCACACCTCCCCACACACACACACACCCCCTCCAAAAAGCACCACTACAACTCAATCCCTCCTGCTGCATCGCAGGCTTAGTGGGGTGGGAGGAGGGAAGGAACGGAGGGAGAGCTTTAAAGCTTACAGCTAAGGCTAAGAGACAGAGCTAGAGAGAGAGAGCGCCCTGAAGAGCAGAGGCAGAATAGAAGGTTGAAGCAGGAGTTAAGGAGAAGCAACCTTCCATGCTCAGATTGCCGCACACCTTGATGCATAATGGCTGTGTCTGCAGAAGTCTCCCATCGCCCGCCCTTCCTCTCTTCTCTCCCCACCCCCCCTCCCCAAAGGTTCAGCCTGAGGTAGAGGTCAGGATGCAACCAAGAGCACGCATGCAAAAAAAAAAAGGGGGGGGGATTGCTGCACAGAGTCTGGGGGGGGGCGGGGGGAAACCTCTGATCAGAAAACGAGTCCACCTTTCCAGTGCTTATATACCCAGCTAAGCATCTGAAACATGCACTCCCAGGCAAGTGGCCCCTTTTCATGCCATTGCCTCCCTGACCATATTTAGTCAACCATGGCAAAAAATAGCCTGTCAGCTGGAGACGGCCGAGCAGGGAGTATTTGGAGTTCAATCACTTCTCTCAGCCCATTGACTACTAGTCCTGCAGGGTCCTGACTCTGCCTTTTTTTTTTACCCTCGGCTATTTTTAGCTAGGCCAAATAGAGAGCCATCTCATCTTACCACTCTCTGCCTGTCCCAAGGTTTCACCAGGCCCAGACTATGTATGGTAAGCGTTGTTGTTGAGAGACAGAGACAGAGACCATGTCCATTCCGGAAGACCTTTGTCTCCCCTGAGGGTTTTTGGTTGGGTTTTTTTGTTTTTGTTTTTTTGGGGGGGAGGGGGGTTACCTATCTTTCTTTGGTTCCTTTTTTCCTCCCTGGTGGAAACGTATCTGGAAGAGGAGGTGGGGGAAAGAAGTTGAAAGGCTATTGATTCTTACCTTAACAAGAGAAGAGCCGTGATTCAAAAGCACCACATTAAGACAGACTCCCTGACTGTGAGATCCCAGGCACTTCACCGGCTGGCCGAGTCTCTCTCCATTCTGAACCCTTCCAAGCTGCTGGCCCCCAGGGAGCATGCGCTATCTGTTCCTTGTGTTGGGGAATGTGAGTAAGCCCAACTTTAAGCCAGGGAAAGTCACCCCCTGAAAGGGTGCCATGTTAATTAATGCATGTAATAACTGAACAAGCTGGTATCTCTCCAGGTTTTTGTTCATGCTAGTTTTTTGGCCCAATGAAAAGTCATTCTCCTCATTAATTTAAGGTGAGGTACTTACACAAAATGTGAGCACGTTGAATTGACTTGGACTCCTGAAGTGAGGGAAGCAAGTGGGTGATCTTAGATTTCACGGCTCCTTACAAGATCCAGTTTAAAAAAAGATCAAAGTGAGGATAGCACCAGGTCACCTTGGGGAGAAAACATAAGTAATGATAAATGTGATTCTGCCTGTTCCTAATGAATTTGCCTTGTTTGTTTGCAAGCAAAACCCCAAATCCGGGCATCCCATTCATCTAATGATCCTCTTCCCCCCAGACCCCTGCACAATTACGTTTCACTTAGCAGCTCTGTATAATTCAGACTTGGCTGTAAAGAACATGCCACTTCTTCATATCCGGAAAGGATCATAAAGGCTCCTATGGGATCACTCTCCTTTGTGTGATTTGGAATTGAATTTGATAACATCTCACAGGAGTCGAACCCTTGATTCTGAAAACCATCCATGAAAAAACAGAAATTTACCTGTACATGCAGTATGATGGGCCTGATCCTGCGAGGTGCTGAACTCCCTCAGTTCCCATAGCAGTAAGATGGCTGGCACCAGACAGGAGATGCTTGGCACCTTGCAATGTCAAGCCCCATATCCTGCCAGGGGAAAAAGGGAATGAGGATCCGGTGACTTACTCCACCCTTTATTCATTATCATAATAGCGTCAGTGGAGATTTCTAACCTACAGGTAAATAAAAATATGCACAATTAATAGTACCTCGTAACGATCTAACAACTTTAAAGGTCGTTTAATAGAAGCAGCAGAAACCCATACAGTTATGCAGCAATTGTATAATGCTTTATATTATTGATCCTAATGGATATCTCCAATTGATGTTATTGATGAGAGGCTATAAGAAACTACTATTCAGAGACTGTCGTACTTGTGGGTAGCTAATAGCTTTTAACCTACCCCGCACTCACATGAACTGACATGAGATGCTGAGCATCTTCTCTGAGGTCCTGAACATGCCTCCATTCCTATTGACTTCAATGCTTGGTAACTCTCAGGGTCAGGCTCAAAAGCATTTCTTCCTGAGGAACCCAGCACATTTCATTCAGAGATGAATTATTAGTTAAAATTTGAGTGATACAGGGTCAAATTCCTCTCTAAGTCACATTAATGCACCCTCATTGCCTTCAATGGCTTGTGCCATAAAGGTGAGAGAATAGGAGAGAGGCCAAGACTAACATGTGTGGCTGACAAAACACATCTGACCCCTGTCTCCCTCTCTTAAGCCCTAAGGCTCACCCTCTGACTGCCAGCCTGAAAGCTGCCCTAATGGGGCATCTAGGAATTGCCCTGGCATTAGAATATCCCTGTGTGGTATAAAGCCACTATAGCCAGCTCATCACCACCTGCTTCCAGGCTCCCCAAGATAGAGATATGGGGCAGCAGGAAAGGAGCATGACCACAGCATGCTGCACCCTGATGATCCTGAGATGGCAGAAGTCACTACTGTCCGTGTAATGTAGAACATCCCTGAGGCTGCTCTAAGTTATACCAGGGGCCAGACCTGCCCCAAGCCAGCCACAGGATTGGGAGAGTAGAAAGGTAGCTTTAAGATGCCTTTCTCACACCTTTCCACTCAGGTCTTGATCAAAGAGAGCTCATCAGGATATGAGGATCTGACCCCAGAAGTCTAAATTCTCTCTATGTATATTAAAGATTCCCCCAGTCTCAACAGAGTGCTCATCTCACTTGAGAATTGACAGCAATACTGAGAGAAGAGGGATTCCCAAACTCTCCATCCTCCCCTTAACACATACACAAACACATGCACACTGATAGTCTGTGAGTAGATTTTAACTTTGAGATACGTTTTTAGATACCCCCAGAGGAACACAAGACTCAAAAGAATCTCATGAACTGTATGGTGTACAGATCCAATGCACAACCAGTGCATACCCAGGGCACAAACAGTGTAGACCTTGCAAAGGAGGACCCAACATGACTCTGTGAGCTGTAGAAATCTCCTGGTGTATCTCCAGAGGATGCCAGGGGGAGATGATGTGGGCAGTCCAGGGCCGTGCACAGCACAGAACCACTACGGTTTGTTAGGATGTAGGGGAGGGAGGGAGCTAAATCTGTTGTGTTTTTCTCCTTCCCCTTCTATTATCGCATCCAGAGCCTGGCAGCATATCACTGACCAGTAGGGTCTAAAACAATGTTTCTCAAATGTGGCCACTGTGGCAGTGATTGGGGATGGGGAGGCAAAGCAGCAGCACCCTCCCCTAGGGCCGCCAGCAATGGTTGGACCCTGCTCACCTTTGGAGACACAAAAGCTGGAGGAACAGATAGCCAGTGAGTTCCCCACCTTTCCAAGGTGGGATGGCAGATGGCAGGCTCCAGCCATGGGGCTTCAGGCTCCATATCCCAGACATACGATGGCAAGCTCTGGTCCCAAGGTCCCCCCCCCATCACCCCAGACCCCCGCTGCCTCCCCCAGTGCTCCTGTCCCCTGCTGCCTCCATACCTACCTCCCCATCCAGGGCTTAATTTATCCCCAGGCTTGCCAGGACTGAAGAAGTCTGCTATGAAAAGTGATATTTGTATGTTTCTTAATATCACTTTTCAGAGGAGACTTAGTAACTAGGAAGTCTAAAAAAAGCAAAAGATATAACAAGAAAAAAAATTAGAATGTGCAAAGCACTTTATTCATGTTTCTAGTCTGTTTTGGTTCAGTAAAGAAGAGAGACAACTGTATATTAGTTTTATTATTGAGCCTGCAAAAAAAATCCTACATAAATAAATTACAATGATATGGAAATGTGTATGTGCATATTTATTTGTTTTTCCTAAAGCTAATTAAGTATTTTAGGAAAAATTGTCAGAGCAGCCACCAGCAAGAGTTGGTGGCTGCACTCTGAGGCCACCAAAAAAGCTGTAGTGAGAACCCCTGGTCTAAAGGATGTTTTCCCAGTCATGGCCTTATATGAATAAAAGCCATTCCTCCGAAGAAGACACCAAAGAGACTTTTGTCAAAAACTCCAAATCAAACTGATATAAAGTTTTGTAAACTCTCAGATCATTTTTGCCACCTGATATCATTCATTTCTGTACAACTAGGATAAGTGTCACAAGTGACAAGAAAGGTTGTTCTCATGCTGTTTTCAGCCCAGTGCAGAAGCACAAAATAGACAAAATCCCCTGAGAAAGACTTTAATCAGATCTGCAACCTAATCTTGCAGGCCTGTCTACTACTAGTTCCAGGTATTCTCCACTAAAAGAGTGGAGCTGAGCTGTGGAAACTTTCTTGAAGACTAGTGGTTGTTTGGTACCTGAGGCCCAGTAATATCATCTGTTGGTTTGAATCAGCTGTGGGCATACCATTAACAGACATCTGAGGTTGAGAGCACACCCTCATGCCATGAACTGCAGCAATTATTTAAAGAAGGTGGGCACCAACCAAATCCCCAGAGCAAAAGACGCATGTACTTTTGGAGTGCACACAATCCAAACCTTGATCAGGATTTGAAGTTGCACATGGTCCTCTCTTCTTGTATAATGGACAGAACCAAAATCACAGATCCAATCACCCTGAATGTTACGGTGTTTGACATCTGGATCCAGAATCAAAATTGGTGGCATGAGATCGTCTCTTTTCTTTCTTGGTCATATGCCTGTTCCATGCATAGATAATGGTGAGAGTTGTATGCACAGGGTACCACCAGAGACAGGGACCTGAATGTGTATGTGTGTGTGTATCTATAGATACACACATTAAAACTTCTTTACTTCTTTAACCAAAGAAGCTTCAGTGAGATATACAGCAGAATGTAAAAGTGAACAAATTCAGGACTTTATGTGAGACATTACAACATTCTAAACAAAATGCAAGATGTTACTTTAAAATAAGCAGAGTTTGGTGGTTTTGAATTTATGAACCTAAACTGATTTTGTCTCTTTGATACTGTCGTTGTGTGTGGAGAATCCAAGAGAGCCTAGTAAAAAGCTGCAAACATTTTCTTTCGAATCCAAGTTTACAAACCTCTTTACTTCTCCTTGCAACTCCAAAGCTGTTAATGGTTTACTTCCTTTTATTAATGGCAGATTGGAAAAAAGACAAGAATAATAAAAAAAAATCCCTCCTCAAAGCATCAGGTCAGGTAATAACAACTCCTTTGGAAGCTTTTATAGTACATTAGGCAAACACAGTGCATGTTTATAGACTTTTTAAAATGCTGATTATATAAAAAAACATTTATAGCCTTCTAAAATACTAAGCTACTGTAATATAAATATTCTTAATAATCATAATCTAAAAATGCAGATAATTGACCCAATGGAAGCAAACATTTCTGATTCTGAAATCTGTGAGCCAAAGTTTTAGCTCTAGCCAAAGCAGGGAAAAGGTGGTGTTCTTCATTTTATGAAAGAGAAACACTTGGATTGGGTTTGTTCTTTTTTAGTTAAAAAGGTAATGATTTGGCCTTAGAGTCACATACAGAAGTCATCTGAAATAATATGAGCCAGGTTTTGGAATGAACGTGCTTACAGGCACAAATCAGGGCATTGTATATGCCTCATCATTTGCCCATTGAGCTCTTCAGTTTGCATGCACAGTCACAATAACTGCGAGTGCAAATTAGGTGCACAACTGCATGCCTACTGGCTTTACTCTGGCATTGTGGATTTGATAATGGTTATTGCACAATCAAACGATTGCTTTGTCACAGCATCCCAGAGAATCCCATCTCTGTGTGCACTGGGCACACTGTAAAACTCCAGACAATTTGCAAGGATCTCGGCCAATAGGATTACCACCTAGAAATGGAGTAAGGACAGCTGCATGCTGACTCTCTCAGAGCATCCCATTAGGTGAAAACCAAGGGGTCCATGACCATATTGAAATGCATCTGTGCCTGTAAAACACCTCTTGGAAGTGTCTCTTCACTTCCAGGATGTACCTTCAAATCAGGTCTGTGTTTTTCAAAGAGGATAAAACAACTGTTAAACATTTGTTAATGCTAGTCACAATTATTAGTAGTCATACTAATGATACTTAGTTCTTCACAGTGCTGCACAAACACTAACCCATCCTCACAAAAACACAGGGCAGTAAGTAACTGTATATTATAATACTCATTTTACAGTTGAAGAATCAGAGGCAGGATAGATGATTGCTTTGTCCAAGACATCACAGTGAACCAGTGTCAGAGCTGGGATTAGAATTCAGGTATTTCAAGCCAGTGCTTAAGCCATTAGGTCATGCTGCCTCTCTGCATCTTTTAAAATATGTTTTATAGATTTGCAAGACAATCAGCAGCAGCTTGCCGTTGGCTGATGGAATTGTGATATTAGAGATAACTTAGTCTATTATTGAACAGCTGACTTTGATTCATTCGCATATTGCAATAATTTTAGTTAATATGCTGAAAGAAGAGACTGGGGTTTTTTCTTTACATTTCAAAAGTCATGAAATTCAGACTTCTGATGATAACATAACTGTGAAATAAGACTTTCACTAGCTGGCTGGAAGAGATTTTCAGTATCTTTATACACACAAGATAGCATGTTGTTCCTACATATATAATATAATTCTCTTTTCTTTAAAAGATATTTCTCTTAAGATGCTAACCACCTCAAATCTGAACAGAAATGTTTTTCAGGGTTTGTTAATTGTTTGTGTGGTTTGTTGGTTGCTGGTTTTTTTTGTGAGGGGCAGGGGGAATGTTCCGTATTGTACAAACGGCTTTAACTATGGGCAAAAATTCAGCATAACAAAAGATCTGTATAGCAGTCTATCTATTTAGGTATTTATAAGACACCAATCACTTACCTCTTACTATAGGTTTAAAATGTTATTATACCATCATACTTTAAAACAGTGAACAAAGGATGGCTCATAAATATAACTGAAAAAGTATTTTCCAATCGGTGTGATCTTTCTGAAACCTGGATCCTCTTTTGTGTTGAGACATTTATCTATTTTCCAATGCCCTTCCAACAACAAACACTCCAGCAATAGAGATCACATTATATATTGTGGCTTTTGTTTGTGGGAAAACGAAATCAAACGAGAACATAAATTACTTTGGTGTTGGAATAAAGAAACCAGCAAAGAGTAGTTTTTAAAAAGCAGCCAATTCCCCAATAGAACTAGTTAGATTTTCTTAAATCATGTGCAAATTAAAAAGTTCAGGGTTCAAACACATTGTGCAAGCTAAAACTCTGCCTTATTTTGAAAGTGTGTTTGGGAAGATACATTTGGATTGAAACAAGAACTTTTAATTGGCTTCCTGTGTCTTCACTCAGAAAGGGCTCTTTTCATTCACTTTAACATCATCGCCGCTTAACAGCGAAAGGATGCTCATGCCTTAGCAAATGGTACAGAAATACCTTTTGTAGTTAATGGAGCACTGCAATGTTCCACTGCAAAGACCAACTACCTAGAATAAATTCATATCAGAAATGCAGCGATGCCCTTTCCACCTTCTAAATGCAGCCTGATATAGAATACCAGGCCATGACAATGTTTCTAAGAACAATAAGAAAGCACTTGGTATCCTTGTGGTCAATTACACCACTATGTCAGGAAGATCGGTGGAGATAGCAGGCACAGAGAGCTCCCCTTGGGTCCTTCTGCACTGCTTCACTGAGCACTAATGTACTGACAGACTTCTTATCAGGCTTCTATACTGTAAATCTCAAGGAGGGAACATTTGGGGTCACAGCTGATAACTGACCATCGCAAGGATTCTTTCTTTCTTGGGGCTGAGGAGGGGCTGCTTCTGAAATATGAGACGCAGAGTATGATAGAAAAGACAAAGCCCTAGCAGGGACTCAGAGCGTTTTTTGCTCTAACACATCTTTTCTGCATGTACAATACAAGGTAACAAGAAGAATGATTTATTTAGCTCAGCGAAAGCAACTGTTCGGAGGAAGTGAGGGATATTTTAGAGGATTGTATTCAATTCCCAGGGTTCTTCCAGGTACAAACAAAACACCCATAACTTCATTTTCTCCTGGTTTTTTTAATGCTATGCCTTCAGTTCAGCCCACCTTTCTAATTCTTTTCTTTCTTGCCATTTCAGCTAGTCCTCATTTAGAGTCAACATCACTGGCTTCATCACATCCGAGACAAAGCTCCTACTACTGTAGGCAACATGCACATGTTCAGTCTCCCCATCCCACTCAGACAACTGTCTCTTAATGCTTTGGTTACAAACCCAAAGGGTCACATTCTTTCCTCACCTAAGCTCCTGCAGCCCTGTTGAAGTCAATGGAACTGCCTGATTTTGAGAGGAGCGTTCATTATCATCCGACTGCCAAAGCCATTAAATGGCTTGACATGACTGGCAATTTCCGATCAGAAGAGACCCTGCGCTGGAATGTCAGGGCTGCGCAGGCAAGTGGTCTGGCACTGCACCCATGGAAGTCAATAACAAATCTCCCATTCACTTCATTGGCAGCAGCATGAGCACCCCCAGATTGAGCTGTATTGACAGTGCTGGAAACACGATGCTGTGCATAACTCTGACTGGTGCTGAGTGTATACAGGCATACCAAATTCACCCATTTTTGAAAGCTCTGGATTTCTGAACAATAGGGTTTTGCAATGGACCTGTGGACAGAGCTCCCAGCTCCAGTACCATGAAAACATCAGTATGATATTTACATGAACACTTGGCCATCATCCTCTGTGTTCCTTCTGCCCAAGAATGGGAACAAAACTTCCTTATTTAATTTTGAATCTTTGCTCTAACTTTGCAATTCCCTTTGATTGCCAGCTTCTCTGGACTATGTTATCTGGAACTGGCCTTGCAAAAAGCACCACATGTACCATAAGCCATTCTGCTGAATTTCTAATTGGTCTGGAATTAACTGTTCTCCAGCAAGTAACTCACTAACAGACGTGATTAGCAATTAAGATAAACATTATTATCTGTCACATGGGATCAGAGAAAATATTCATGGTGAACCTTGTGCGTAATAGCAGTAGGAAAGAGGCCAGGAGGGCTAAGAAAATATCAGTAAGCCAATGTTAAGGAGGTTATCAAGGGCAAAGAGATGATGGTGGTTAAGGAAGCCAACAATATGATCCATGAAAGATGGGAATGAACAGCAGTGCAAGCCAACAGTGTATGCACTGCATAGCACTTACAGCAGTCTGTAATTTATCATTAGATATAGGTAAAAGTTCTCTTTAAAGATTTATAAAGCCTTTGATACTGTTAAGAAAAAGCCAGAAGAAGGATATTTTGGGGAGGAAAAAAATGGCTGTAATGAAACAAAATGCATACTTCCTAGTGTGAATAACAGAAAGGAAAGCTATTACTCTTGTCTTTAATTTTGCACAAAGTCTAAAATTTGCTGTCAAAATCATAGCAGCAAATGAAGTGTTTTGATATTGCCCAGGGCATAAGGTTTGAAGAGTCTTTAATGTGATCACACAATGGCAGGCAATAGGAACTCATTACTGTTTCCAGCGTTTGCTTTTTCGCTAGGGGAGAAGTACCATCTCACCGCAGCTATTCACATGCAGTGGGATCTCAACTTTCTTGATCCAGAAGAAGCCACACATAGGAAAAATCCTACTTGCCTGTTATCATGGCATCACTTATAAAGTAGAGATGTCCATCCTTCTGCCAATGTAGGATTGTTTCCTACAATCCATTTGCTAGTGCTTTGTTATCCTTAAACTCAGCCAGGCACTCTGTCGCCTGACATTATAAACGGGGCCCATGGAAGGAACTAATTTTGCTTATAAAATCACAGAATCATAGAAATGTAGGGCTCGAAGGAACCTCAATAGGTCATCTCATCCAGCCAACTGTGCTGCAGCAGGACCAACTAAACTTAGACCATCCCTTATAGGTGTTTGTCTAACCTGTCTTAAAAACCTCCAATGATGGGGATTTTACAACCTTCTTTGGAAGTCTATTCTAGTACTTAACTACAAGTGTAGCACCAAAGATTCCTGCTGAGGCCTCACCAGTGCCAAGTAGAGTGGGACAATTATCTCCCACATCCTACCTATGACATACTCAGCTGTGATTTGGGAGCATTGACCTAGACTCATAGTCTAGCTAAATTGTGAATCACATACAGTAGTTGTATAGAAAGCAATTAGCACAGTTGACAATCAGATTGATTAAAATTGGTTTGTAGTAAAGTTATAAATGATCCAGAAGAGATAAGGGCCTTTCCTTAAGCACCTTATCCTGCAACTCTTATTCATACGCATACATTTTAATTATAACCCAACAGACATCAGTGGGGCTGCTAGCAGAGGGATCCACTTGGAGGAAGGATGCTGGATTGGCCCTGATATTCTTTATGATACTTTTGATTGGTTCCCTTTTTAATCACAGAGCTATGTCTGCCACTCATAACATTTCCATTGTGACTTGTCTTTGTAGCAGTAGCTACCACTAAAAGCTATTCTGAAAGGTATGTCACCGCAGGCCAGATTTTCAAAGGTATTTAGGCATCTCAAGATGCAGCTAGGTACGTGGTGGGATTTTCAAAAGTGGGAGTTAGGCGCTTAGTCTCCATAGGTCCTTCTGAGAATCCCACGATGCACCAGCTGCATCTTTAGGCACCACGCTATCTTTGAAAATTTGGCCCCTCGTTTCTTTGCCTAAAGGACAATGGGACTATATATACGAAAGAAGCCATCTGTTTTCCATGAGGTGCAATAGCTACATTACTTATACTGGGACAGGGTGTATAGATATACTGATTAGTCAGAAGCACTGATACGCCATCAGAATTGCTGAAAGCGATGATACCTGGTAAGGGTTATACAAGTAACAGCTAAGGATGAGTCGTACTCACATGTAATGAGTAAGGCTACGATTATGTCACGGAGGTCACAGAATCTGTGACTTCCATTGACCTCCGTGACATTTTCTGCCCTGGACTGAAGCTCCCAGCCAGCCCCTCCATGCCCCTGCCCCCCGCAGCTCCCAGCCCCTGCACGCATGGGGGCACCCTGCAGCTGTCCAGCCGGGGGCGGCAGGAATTCCCCACAGCTGCCCAGCCATGGTGGGCGGTTGGCAGACCCTCAGCTGCTCAGCTGTGGTGGGCGGTGTGGGACCCTGCCCCCGCCCCAGAAGCTGCTCAGCCATGGCGGGGACACCTTGCAGCTGCCCAGCCATGGCGAGCGGATGGGGGACCCTGCAGCTCCCAGCCACGGTGGGCAGTGGGGGATCCCGCAGCAGCCCAACCCCATGGGCAGGAAGACCGCACAGCTCCCATTCCCCACAGCCTTGGGGAACTGTGGGGGACCCGCGAGCCCCAGCAGCAGCGGGTGCAGAACCTGCCTCCCCATTTTGTTAGGGATATTTTTAGTGAAAGTCAGGGACAGGTCACAGGATTCTGTGAATTTTTGTTTATTATCTGTGACCTATCCATGACTTTTACTAAAAATATTTGTGACAAAAACTTAGCTTTAGTAATAAGTGAAAATAACCACCAGATCTGAGGTCAGGAGGAAATTTCCTCCTCAATCAGGTTAGCAATGACCTTTTTTGTTGCGCATTAAGTGCTGATCTGTAGCTCATTAAAATCAATGGGCTTTGAATCCAACCCTAACCAGGCATTATCTGTTAGATATGATCAATTCTTAAACAATGAATGGACAGCCATTAGTGGACATCATCCCATTCCTGTCTTCCACATTTTGGGTGTTTATTTAGCATTAGCTGATTTATTAAATTGTTACTTAAAAACCAATTGACTATAACAAAATATTTTCTGAAGTTTAACAAACTTATAGAAGGTGTATGTATATTAATCGTCATTAACTGCAATTTTATATACAGTCACTGTCTTTTAAATATTATATTAAACACAGATTTGAGATGACTAACTTATGGCTTTAACAGAATATGTTTGTTACATTCCTTCATCTGTCCTCAAACAACTCTCTGTAGGAGAACCTTGCAGATCTCAGCAGACAACTTCATAGCCCAGCTGAAAATGAGTCTAGTGAAAGGTTAACCGATGGCCTGTAAGGCCTGCTTCAAAGCCCGTGTAAGCCAATGGAAACACTCTCATACATTTCAGTGGGCTTTGGATCAGGCCCAATAGCATCAGTCCAGATTTTCAAACACATTCAGCCATTAAGTATACATGTGCTTTTGCTTGTATACTTTTAGATTTAGTTGGGGATTGGTCCTGCTTTGAGCAGGGGGTTGGACTAGATGACCTCCTCATCCCCTGAGAGTCTATGATTCTATGCACATATCTGACATAGGTCTGCAGTTCTCCAATGCAATCATGCAATGGATCAGTCAATAATATTTGTATATAAACTGAGTGTGCATAAAAGTGCATGTGCAGTGAAGCATGCACCTTATTAGAAATGTGGGTTATATGTATTGTTCTGCAGTAACTGCATTAGAAATAATGGTAATTATATTATGACTCATCTTAACGCTACCACATTATATCCTAATGACTGTTCAGTTAATTCATTTTTATTGGATACATTCTGAAATGGAACTTGTGTGTATGCTGTTAATGTATTTGAAATTAAAAGAGTACACAGGATTATTAGATGATTTGTATCATGCAACTGCATTTGGTTCTCCTGGCCATAGGACAAAGGCTGGTAAATTGAAATGGACTCAGTCAAACAATAAAAGGTGGCAGTTCTGCCATGTAATCAATCGATTAACTTGTCCCTACCCAGAGAAAGAATGAAATGGGAATCAGTTCTTCCACTGTGAAATTTTCCCAGAAGAACTAGAGTGGGTGTAATCAAGGTACTAGGGTGACCCGACAGTCCTGATTTTTGGGTCTTTTTCTCACATAGGCACCTATTACCCCCCACCTCCTGTCCCGATTTTTGACACTTGCTATCTGGTCAGCTTACAAGGTACCCAAATTAAAAGGACAAAATGATCAAAGAATAAATCATTGCTACACTGTAGTGGACTGTGACCTTAAGGGGCATGGTAGTGATATGCTCCAGGAAGTGAAACTGGCTGGACACAGCAGTAATTCTGGCAGAGTGATCTCTGATCAAGCTACAATATAAGTCTGTTTCTTGGAATATCTTGGGTTCTATGTCTCAGTTAGCTGGCTCAGGGTCTGATAAGAAACCAGGGTCATTACATATACATGAGAAAGGTTGCTCTTGATTGAAATTGCAGCTTGAGCTTTCAATTCTGCACCTTTAAAGATTTCAGGTACAGTTTTGGTCTGTATACAATTGCGGGCACAGCCTTGAATGTTTACACATGCCTGCCTGATTGCAGGCCTAGATCTCATGGCTGGGGGCACTAGTATTAAGATTTGCCAAGTAATTCATTTTGCGGGCACAAAGATGGAGGCACAGATTTTGTAGGGTGAAAATTACACCCATAAAAAAAAAGACTTGGCCTCCAGGACCAGGCTAAATCACTGTAGTTGTTGGGCAACCGTGTTTTGTTACTGGCCTTGCTTTCCAGACCAATCAGTGCAGGTGAGATATATTTTTGTCCACTCTGGTACATTTTTCACCAAATTATTTTGTCCTGTGTCATTTAGTGATTTTTTTCTCCCTCTATTCTGGAGGGCGACAGGTTTTAATAACAACTTCAAATTATACAATGTTGTCTCAGACCAGTTCCCCTTATCATAAGGATCAGCACTTCTGCTGGCACAGAAAGTCAAACTTGTTGACATTCTCAGCAAAGAGTCCAAGGACTGAATGAGCCATAAGGCATAAATTCCTGTCTTACCCTTAGCAGTGGTCCCGCCATGTCATTTTTCATGAACTGCTGATCCTGACCATGATATTCTGTGAAGAGAGGACTCTACTCCCAAGGATATTCACTACCTTTTACCAAAAAAAATGTTAAAACATATTATTCAGTGGAGTTTCATGACAAAACATCTCTGTGTGCTCAATGATGACAGTGGCTGGACTTTACAAAAACTAGACAAGCCATTTACAAAACACACTTTGCTTCTCTACAAAAGAAAAAGGACACTAAGCTATCTAAACTACTATATGCCACAAAGGGCCACAACAATGGTTCCCGTAACCCACCCAGCAATATTGTTAATCTATCCAACTATACTCTTAGCTCAGCAGAAGAATCTGTCCTATCTCGGGGCCTCTCCTTTTGCCCCTCCACCCCCACGAACATGATACAGTTCTGTGGTGACCTAGAATCCTATTTTCGACGTCTCAGACTCAAGGAATATTTCCAACACACCTCTGACCAACATATTAACCCACAGAGACCTTCCTGCCAACACTACAAAAAGAAGGATTCTGGGTGGACTCCTCCTGAAGGTCGAAACAGCAGCCTGGATTTCTACATAGACTGCTTCCGCCGACGTGCACGAGCTGAAATTGTGGAAAAGCAGCATCGCTTACCCCATAACCTCAGCCATGCAGAACACAGTGCTATCCACAGCCTCAGAAACAACTCTGACATCATAATCAAAAAGGCTGACAAAGGAGGTGCTGTCGTCATCATGAATAGGTCGGAGTATGAACAAGAGGCTATTAGGCAGCTCTCCAACACCACTTTCTACAAGCCATTACCCTCTGATCCCACTGAGAGTTACCAAAAGAAACTACAGCATTTGCTCAAGAAACTCCCTGAAAAAGCACAAGAACAAATCCGCACAGACACACCCCTGGAGCCCCGACCTGGGGTATTCTATCTGCTACCCAAGATCCATAAACCTGGAAATCCTGGACGCCCCATCATCTCAGGCATTGGCACCCTGACAGCAGGATTGTCTGGCTATGTAGACTCCCTCCTCAGGCCCTTCATTACCAGCACTCCCAGCTATCTTCGAGACACCACTGACTTCCTGAGGAAACTACAGTCCATTGGTGATCTTCCTAAAAACACCATCCTAGCCACTATGGATGTAGAAGCCCTCTACACCAACATTCCACACAAAGATGGACTACAAGCCGTCAGGAACAGTATCCCCGATACTGTCACGGCTAATCTGGTGGCTGAACTTTGTGACTTTGTCCTGACCCATAACTATTTCACATTTGGTGACAATGTATACCTTCAAATCAGCGGCACTGCGATGGGTACCCGCATGGCCCCACAGTATGCCAACATTTTTATGGCTGACTTAGAACAACGCTTCCTCAGCTCTCGTCCCCTAATGCCCCTACTCTATTTGCGCTACATTGATGACATCTTCATCATCTGGACCCATGGAAAAGAAGCTCTTGAGGAATTCCACCATGATTTCAACAATTTCCATCCCACCATCAACCTCAGCCTGGACCAGTCCACACAAGAGATCCACTTCCTGGACACTACGGTGCTAATAAGCGATGGTCACATAAACACCACCCTATATCGGAAACCTACTGACCGCTATTCCTACCTACATGCCTCTAGCTTTCATCCAGATCATACCACTCGATCCATTGTCTACAGCCAAGCGCTACGATATAACCGCATTTGCTCCAACCCCTCAGACAGAGACAAACACCTACAAGATCTCTATCATGCATTCCTACAACTACAATACCCACCTGCTGAAGTGAAGAAACAGATTGACAGAGCCAGAAGAGTACCCAGAAGTCACCTACTACAGGACAGGCCCAACAAAGAAAACAACAGAACGCCACTAGCCATCACCTTCAGCCCCCAACTAAAACCTCTCCAACGCATCATCAAGGATCTACAACCTATCCTGAAGGACGACCCATCACTCTCACAGATCTTGGGAGACAGACCAGTCCTTGCTTACAGACAGCCCCCCAATCTGAAGCAAATACTCACCAGCAACCACACACCACACAACAGAACCACTAACCCAGGAACCTATCCTTGCAACAAAGCCCGTTGCCAACTCTGTCCACATATCTATTCAGGGGATACCATCATAGGGCCTAATCACATCAGCCACACTATCAGAGGCTCGTTCACCTGCGCATCTACCAATGTGATATATGCCATCATGTGCCAGCAATGCCCCTCTGCCATGTACATTGGCCAAACTGGACAGTCTCTACGTAAAAGAATGAATGGACACAAACATGAAATGAATGGCCATACAGTGCACTTGCTATTACATCTAATGAGCCTAATCCCAAGGCAGCAGAAATCAGCAATGGTCTTTCCATTGGCTTCAATGGGCCTTGAGTCAGACCCAGTGTGATTCAGAATGTGGAGCCAGATTTTCAGAGACATGCAGGTCCCAGTTGGGCACCAGAATAAGCAGCCAGATTTTCGAAAGAGCTCAGCTATTGGGTGCTTTTGAAAAACTGGCCCTTGCTGGCTGCTGTTGGATAAAGCTGGAAGGCTGTGTGTCATAAAAAGGCCTGGAAGCAAACTGCCAGTTCCCGTAAATAACTATTGAATCCTCTGGGGTCTCATCCTACCAATGATTATTGGTTTTACTTCCTGCGTAATAATAATAATAATGTGCACAGGACAGGACCTTAGAAAACCAAGTCATTTTCCAGGTACAGGAATAAGCCAGGGGGCAGACTGGAAGGGAAAACCAAATTTGATTTTTTTGGCCAACTGCACAGTAGCCATTAAAGGTCAGAGGCAGCTATCAGGTGAGACAGAGTCCCCTGAACATTCCCCTCCGAGCTCTACCCCCCACACAACCAAGTACACGTTCATACAGTGCAAGAGTTAAGTGTGTGGAGTTCTGACTTCAAGGCCCCCTGCTCTAGCCACTAGACAGCCCCCTCCAAAGCCGGGAGTAGGGTGCCCAATAGCAGAGAGCCTTTTGCTGTTTCCCTGCCTGCCCCTCTGCTCTTCCAGACTCTTCAACCCTTCATTTGTTTCCCTTCACCTGTCCTGGCATACCCCTCACCAATCACTACCATATGAGGAGAACCCACCGTTAGTGCATGTGTAACCCACACACCTTCTGAGTGTGTTATTGTCCCATCTAGTGGCACTGAGACCACTTAGAGCAAGAGATAAAATGAGTCTGCTCTACAGCCTTAGCTAACAGACAGTTGGCTTTCAGATCATGCACTAAAGATTTATGCACTATGCTCCAAAGGCCCCAGGTTCAATCCTGCCTGCAGACTACTGGGGTCTGTCAGCATTACAAAGGGGCTTGTCCAGGATTTCAACTGGACTTGTAACACCGACAGATCCCGGTTGTCAGCGGGCAGGATTGAACATGGAGCTTAGTGCATGAGACAAAAGCCAGCTGGCTGTTAGCTAAGGCTGTAGAGCAGACTCATTTTATCTCTCGCTCTAAGTGGTCTTGGTGCCACTAGATGGGACACAACACTAAACCTAGAAGGTGTGTGGGTTACACATGCAGAAGAGGACAAAGCACTCTCAGCACTGCTGTTTCCAGAGGAAACCATAGTGCAGGAAGAACAAGCAGAAACTGCCCTGGGGATCTGACAATCCCTTCTCCAGAGAAAGTACCAAGGGCACTTGTGATTGTGAATTATGAGAGTTTTCCCCTCAGGTCCCCGACAGCCCAGGGTGTTGTGAAAATGATGCCCTTCATTGTTAGAACATGCGCTAAGGGACAATCCATGGAGTTGTGTTGGCAGACGATTTTGGCTAACATACACTGTGGGCACCAGTCACATGTACGGTGCTGCCAAACAGCAGTGTTTCAGTCCAGTTTGGCAAGCAGCACCTCATGGAGGAGAGGAAATACTTCTCTGGCTCAGCAGCGGATCTGTTTTTTCAAAATGATTATTTCCCTTTTGTAAATTGCTGATTAAATCCATTACATTATGGACCCTATGTTTAATATGATCACCAGGTAATACACTTGTTTCAGTGTAGGATGAACGCATTAGGCTCTGGCATTTCAACAGATGTATCCTTTTCAACATGGGATGGGTTCCTCTCCTATAATGAGGATATTCTGCGTTCACAGTAAAGGGACTAAGTATCTAAATGTATGAGACAAAATTAAAATAAAACAAATCCCAGACTGTTACCTAAATTTCTCCATTGAATCTCTAGCCGATACTGCATGCTTGTAGCATTAGAACAGAGTGTATTCTAGGATAAAAATGTTTATATTCTTACTGGCAGATATATTACAGAAAAAAGAATGTCAATCACAAAATGGCATTTTATGAAATAAATATCCGATATAAAGGGCAATTACAAATCTATGTCTTCATCCACTGCCCCTTGAAGGTAATTCTGGTCTAATGGTTAAAATAGTGAACTGGGACTCAGTAACTCTGTGTCCAGTTTCTGGTTCTATCAATCATTCCCTGTGTGACCTTGGGGAAATCACTTAATCTCTCTGTGCCTCGATTTCCCATCTGTAAAATGGGGCTACTACTTTCTTTTTCAAGCTTTTGTCTGTCTTGTCCATCAATCTGTAAACTGTGCCTAGCACAATAGGACTCTGATCTTTTGTAGATGCTACCGCCATACAAATATTATGCTCAGTATAATGTACTTTACTGGGACCCTGGGGCACAGGTTGTGGGGAATATTCTTTTTTCTGTCCAGTAGGATCACTCTGAATTAGGAAATATTTTTCCCCCTTTGCTTCCCTTCATTAGGTTTCATTTTAAGTTTTACTTGGCACTGTACTGAAGATGCTGTACCATACAAATGAAAGGATGGTCAGCTTCAATACAGTCAATAGTAATTACAGAAAATCCATTGCAAAGAATAACCTCTGAGGAAAATAGAAAGGAACACAAACTCTGGCAAGTCAAGTGTGAAAGTATAATTAGGCAGGCCAAAAAAGAATTTGAAGAGCAACTAGCAAAAGACACACAAAGTAACAGAAAATTCTCTTTAAGTACATCAGAAGCAGAAGCCTGCCAAACAATCAATGGGGCCACTGGACATTCAAGGTGCTAAAGGAGCACTCAGGAAAGACAAGACCATTGCAGGGAAGCTAAATGAATTATCTGCGCCGGTTTTTCCAGCTGAGGATATGAGGGAGATTCCCACACCTGAGCTGTTCTTTTTAGGTGACAAATCTGAGGAACTGTCCCAGACTGGAGTTTCAGTAGAGGAGGTTTTGGAGCAAATTTATAAATTAAACAGTAGTTAGTCACCAGGACCAGATGGTATTCACCCAAGAATTCCAAAGGAACTCAAATATGAAATTGTAGACATAGATGAACACAATGTGTCGGGGAAGAGTCAACATGGTTTTTGTACAAGGAAATCATGCCTCACCAATCTATTAGAATTCTTAGAAGGTGTCAACAAACATGTGGACAAGGGTGATCCAGTAGATATAGGGTACTTGGACTTTCAGAAAGCCTTTGACAAGGTCCCTCACTGATGGCTTTTAAGATAAGTAAGGAGTCATGGGAGAAGAGGGTAGGTGCTCTCATGAATCAGTAATTGGTTAAAAGATAGAAAACAAAGGGTAGAAATAAATGGTGAGTTTTCATATTGGAGAAAGGTAAATTGCAGGGTCCCCCAAGGATTTGTACAGGAACATATTTGTTCAACATATTCAGAAATGACCTGGGGGATTTTCAACTCTAAACCTTCTGAGATTCACTTACCAGGAACCAGATATTCATGATAAAAGATGGAAAGAGAAAACTGGAGCCATCAGAATTCCTTGCTCTAACAGCTTACTAGTGTCACAGCCACTGTTCCCTCTAAGCTGTGCGTGTGCATGTGCACACGCAGGTCTGAAACCCCGTGCACACGGCAACACACTGCGTGCACTCCGGCTTTGGTGGCAGTTGCTTTTTCTTTTCCTTTTTTTTTGCTTTGGCGGCGGCACAGAAGAAATTTTTTGCACACACAGCCTGTTAAACATTAGAGGGAACATTGGTCACAGCTCAGGGCAGTTGCACCAATGTCTCCCCTCTGTGGTCCCGAAAGGGCTTCCACTGTCAGGCTTCAAGCTCCCCAGCTGTTGTCTCTCTTGGGTGGAGACCTGCGTCACTCTGGTCAGAAGGGAGTGAGTGATGCTGGCAGACCAGGTGTCAGCTCGTGCCAGAGCCCCAGGTCAATACATTTGTATTTTCGTATAGATCCAAGTGATTCTTAAATATATAAGAGTGTATTTGGTGTTTAAACTTCATGAAAACAAGTGGGATCTTACTTGCATTGTTCTCACTTAGCTGTATCCCATTATAATGTAGTAGCAAATATTTGCTTTTTGCGTACCCCTGTGACTGAATAACCCATTCAACAATGAAGAAGCCTTGTGGAATGCAAATGAAGGACTTTAACAGGAAAGTGCTCATTTCAAAGCAAGTGGTCTTTGTGTGTGATGATTGGAGGTCAAAGACTCAAAGTGCTATCCTCACTCAAAGGAAAAGCCCCTGTGGGTAGTAACGCTGTCAGATTGTTTTCTGTGAGAAGAAGCTATAAATGTGGATTCAGGGAGAGATCCTGCATCTCTAGACTGTCTGGACTCTTACAGGGAAGTATACCAGAGACAATCTGGGTACCCTGAGAAGACTTGGAAAACGGGCACCATTTCGAATTACAAACTGTAACTCACCTGTGCATACATTTTACCTGCTTTAACCTCTCAAAAATTTTCATTTCCTTTTCTTAGTTAATAAACCGTTAATTAGTTTACAATAAAATTGGCTACCAGTGTTGTCTTTGGTGTAAGATCTGGAGTACCAAATGATCTGGAGGAAGTGACTGGTCTCTTGGGACGTTGAGCAACCTGATGTGGTGTGATTTTAGTTTGAGTGACCTTTTATCACAAAGTCCAGTTTGCCTGGGTGGCGAGATAGGCTGGGGAGTCTAAGGGGACTGTCCATGGTAAGACCAGTATAGTGATCCAAGAGTTCACATTTTTTACTGGCTTGGTGAATCTAATTATAGAACACACCACCAGCTTGGGGTGTCTGCCATGTTTTCTGAGAGTCCGCCGTGAGGTAGGCACTCCGGTCATGAGTCGCGCCATACAGCATATCACAGGGTATCTTCAGGCTGAACAGTTCCCTGCTTTTACTGTGTTATTCCCAGCAAAGACATTCTGCCTAAACAGACCTGTTTGCTTTCTCTGCAGAGACTGATAACCGTGTGATTGCCAGAGATATGATACCTCATAGTTCTTTCTAAGCAAGCTTACTTTATTCTTAAGGTAAAAAGCATGACTGAGAAAACATATTAAAACAATAAAAGAACCCACAGGCATACTGCTAAGCTCCCTGTCTTTCAACACCCCACCCCAAGAGTTTCCTTGTGGTTACAAGTTCATCACAGCTCCAGCTCAGGTCAAGCACCCAGTCTTGTGGGGCCCCAGTAGGCCCAGTCCTTCCAACCCTTACCTAAGGATTGGGGATCTCCATGGACCAGAGGTTCTGTCCATTGACTGGATCAGAACAAAGGCCCCCAGTCAGTTTAAACTGAGGCTGTTTATCCAAAAGTCTCTTCTCTGTCTATTAGTCTCTAGATAATCCAGTCTGAACCAGCATATGCATATCTCTTGGTGGCGGGGGGCCTTAAAGGCTGATAATGAAGGAAGTACATTAGCATCCCCCTCCCTACTAGAGGTGCATATAGTGCCATGATAACACGTACACGACTGCATTTTAATACATACTCTGAAGGTATTAACCCTAATTCAGCAGGGTTTAACTTAATTCAGTAAAGTTTATCTTAATTCCATAAGGTTTGCTCAGGATTTTGCAGGATATTGTCAGTCTGTCACAACTATCATAAGACCAGCTTCTAGCCACTCCCTGCGGTCCCCAACTCCTTGCACCCTGATTTGGTACCAGCTAGAATCCCATCCAAGAATGACCCCTTCCTTCCTCCCCCGCCACCTGAGGAACTGTCTGCCTGATGGAAGGGGAGGGACAAGTTGAAAGCAGGGAGAGCTAGGGCTGGAGCTGGCTATGGAGCTGGCTGGGCATGGAGCAGGGGAGCTAGAGCTACCACTTTGGTATGTGCACCCTGTGTCTCTATGAGGGATTCTGGATATCAGAATTTCCGTTAGCCTACCTGACTCTCAGCCAGAATTTCTCCTGGGAGTGCTAGCTGCTGCGCAGACCCTTGGTATCCCCACCAGAACACAGCATCCCCCGCCCCCTGGCACCCAGGGAAGAAAACTTACTGTCTATTTTGTAGTTTCTATGCACAGATCTGCTACAGGGTTTCTTACTTCTCCCTCCCACTTAAAGGAGTTAACAAGGGACAAAATCACGTACAATTAAAGTCAGTCCATTGGAGACCCTGAATATTATATTGCCCTTTTTGCAGAAAAGGAATTAAAGAAATGGATTTGGCCTTGATTCTTTCATTTGAACTTCTCTGCTGAGCTGCACTTTTCTATTGTCTCTGCAACTCCGTCTTTGGTGTGTTATTTAAAAAGAAGTAATTTATGATTGCCAGTCCTGACATCTCTAATTATTTCTGGCTGCGTATCACAATTATTAACCCAAGAATCCCACCCTTTATTTAACAGAATGAAAGGCATTCAGCCCTTTAGGGATGAGTCACTCATATGTAGCCATGTATCCCCCCTTGAAAGCCACAGTGACTAATGAATAATGGCACTTTCCCATTTATTTATTACTGGTGTAAGACAAACAGCAGGGCTTAAACTAAGTGCAGTGAAAAAGACTAGCACCAACCACACCTGAGCACTTGCTTGGGGCCAGATTTTGTTACCTTCCCTTATGCTAAATAATACTTTGCTCCATGAGTGGTCCGATTGAAATCAAGGGGAATACACTTGGAGTAAAGTGTAAAGGGTGTCAAATCAGACTCTTGGAGCTCATCCTCCTCTTTTCCATAGATTGCAATGGCATCCAGTTTGCTTTGCGGAGTTATTCAAGGTTTTGGCTCTGATCCATAAAGCCCTATGCAGTTTGGGTCCTGGGAGATAGGACCGCATCATTTCAATGGTTTCGATCAACCAAAAAAATCTCTTCTCACAGACTCTATATAGGACAGTAAGATGGGCCCAGTGGCCCAACATTGTACTTTATTTCTTACTTACTGCAATAATTTAAAGTTGTGAACATTTCCACCTACCACATTTAATTCTGGACATCGCCGTATTTGCTGAGTGGGGATGCTGAGGAGGAGGACTGATTGGCCAGCAAGGTACTGCTTCACCTTCCATCTCGTCCAGACTGAGCCTCTGCTAGCTAGCCTTCATTCTCAACAAAATGTGGGGGAAACAGAGAGCCTGCTCCATCCTGATCCAGTGAAAAGGGAGCATACAGTCAAATGTCATTAACATGTGGATGACACAGCAGCCCTCAATCATTCACTATCTCCCCAGCAGGAATGTGTGTTGAGCAGGAAGGATGATGGAACAGAACTTTTGCAGCGCCCAACACAAGAGAGTCCTTGAGGCTGTAGACTACTCAGTCAGTGTTTCCCTCTGTTAGAGCCCTAGGCAGGTCTAAAACCAGATTCAAGGGAGTCTAGGAGCTCTGAGGACTCCAGGTAATGGTAGGGATGTTTATCCCCAGCTTTCCAATACAAAGGTGATAAGTGAAGAAATTATGAGAGTGAAGAGATGGATTCTTAAACAGAAATGCAGATACCAGGGTGATGGTTGTGGTATAAGAACCTGAATAGAACAGAATATCTGCTGAACATGCTATTGCTTATGTAATCCATCCCAACATAGTGCAGCTCTTTGTCTGGGCTACTTGATTTAACTGCCTCTATAGGTTTCAGTCTGCTACTGTCTTCAAGTCAATGGAGCTATTTCTTTAGCTCACGTAACAGAGGCTCATTCTTTTAGATTCAGAGGTCCAGAGTTCAATCCCACTGATGACCTAGTTGAGGGCATCATGGTTCATACAAGGATTTCAGTTGTTATGGACCCCTGAAGCTCAGGGTGAAATTCCCCAGCCAGGAGATTTCATAACCTATTCTAACACCCTGCGTCTTTATCCCCTTCTCATGGATAGACCACATAGAGATTAACGGATCTGCTACAGTCTCCAAACCAACAGATTTGGTCCTATAATTCAAGCAGAGGAGGCCCATGCTTTTAGATCCAGTGGCCTGGGGTTAAGCCCCACAAATGATGCACTCAGGAGTGTTATTACACTTATGTATTATGTACATTACTTGAAGATCTACTACAGAGGCCTACTGAAATCTTCTGAAATGTGATTGTATTCTGTTCTATTCTTCTTATTATTTATTTGTTATTTTTATTGCAATAGCACCTGAGAGCCCCAGTCATGGACCAGGACCTGACTGTGCTAGGCCCTGTATAAACACAGAACAAAAAGACAGTCCCAAAGAGCTTACAATGGAAGTGTAAGACAAAAAATAGTAGGGGGATACTGGCAGAGAGTTATGGATGCACAAGGAAAATATATGCCAGTATTGCATCATTTGGTCAAATCCAGAGTTCAGCGAGCAACACATAAACCATGGGAGAGCAGAGGACAGACAGCACTTTCTATCTAAGTGGGAAAACAGTTTTTCCTGAAGGTTTTAAAAGTAAATATTTAAAACCTTCACATGGCTCCACTGTTGACTCCTTTCAGCCCTGATACAGGGATCCACTCTGATTGCAAAAAGAAAAGGAGTACTTGTGGCACCTTAGAGACTAACAAATTTATTAGAGCATAAGCTTTCGTGAGCTACAGCTCACTTCATCGGATGCATTACATCCTTTTCTTTTTGCGAATACAGACTAACACGGCTGCTACTCTGAAACTCTGATTGCAGTCATTGGCCCGGCAAATCAAAGAATAGGAGCGGGCATGAACATTTTAAAAAGTAGAATATTTTATCCAGGACTAAATGTGAAATTTTCTTTTACTGATGTTTGGTTTAGCTAACGTCTGATAAGGTGTTTAGTTCACCACTTCATATCAGCAGCAGTTCCATTTTAAAGATGCACATTGTGTGAGTTTTAAAACCGCAGAAATCGGGGACACATTGTGTTAGTTATTTTATTTTAATCTAGTCCATAATAAAAGAGGAATGAGAAGGAGACTGTCCCTGCAAAGAAAATGACTGAAGGTACCATAATGAGCTGATGAGGTGGAAATTACAGCCATTGCAATGATACAGGTTATAGTGAGCCACAATGATGGTGCAAGGTCAACAGAAACCAATAACAGCTGCTGTTAAAATATGTCTCCAGTCCCAGCACATACTAGACTAATGCTGAGGAGCTCCTTTCCTATACATTTCAGTGAAGGCTGATGGCAACCAAAGTTCACAGAATCAGTATGTACTAACTTGGAAATAGACCCACCTGTCCATGGTGATTAAATCACTCTGTCCCAGAAAAGCACGGTGCAGTGGCTGAGTGGTTGAGGTGATCAGCTACAGCCCTGGAGGGTGTGGTTTGTGCCTTGCTTGATCTCATGCTGAAAGCTTGCCTCTAGTTCACCCAGCTGCAAAACGGGTACTTGGTCCCTTGGGTTGAGACGGTCAGATGTGAGGCTGGCACTGTCGCTTCCTTGGGTAGGGCTGGTTATGAAACTGATGTGCTTTAGCCATGTCAGCATGATTAGCCATTGGCTTGGGAGAACTTTGCCCCAGAGAACATATCTTTGCGAGTGAAGCCAGGGTGGACCGCATTTTGGTCCTCTCAACCTCTCATGTTTAGTTTCTATAACAACTCCCTTTGTCTATAAAGAACACCTCTTGTCTATGTTCTGTAAGATCGACTTTATGAAAACTCTAACAGTATGCTGGGAGGAAAAAAAACTCTTTAAGTATTTTGCATTTATACTTCTAGGTAGTTTTATTGCACAGTCAGTAAAAATCCCAGCTGATTATGTCATTGCTGAGTCAATCAAGTGCCAAAGAATATTTTTTATTTCATCTCAGCAATAATCATTTTCTGTCTGAACAGTAGACCTAGTTATTGTTTCTTCCCTTATGTTTTCATTAATTAGAAGGAAGTGGAGAGGTAACAAATTACTCCCTGAATGCTGAAGTGTTCATTTTTCACTGTCAGGTTATAAGTGGCAATGGGCAAAGACAATATATCCTGTTAGACATGAGAGTACTTATTGTCAGCATGGTTCATAAAAATAGAAAGTGAGGTAGCTTTTCTGAATAGAGTTGAAGCTATCTATGGATAGAGTTTAATCTGACTAATTATAACTAAAGGCTTTGGCAAACAGTATCATGTATCTGGGAGAACACTGCATAGTGCTTTTTTCTTACCAAGCTCATGTGAATGTTAATGTATGTAAGTGTAAAATTGACTTCTATTAAATCTTCTAAATTACCATGCACTTCTTCACCCAGAGTTCTTCATAACTGTGCTGAAGAGTTACTGGTAAAAGTATTAAAACTCTTTGAAACAGTCATATATCTTCTGGTTTACAGGAAATGCTTCAACTGAAGAAAAAATAATTTCTTCAGAGTAACTTTTCATCAGAGCAAAGCCGTGAAGAGAAAGATTTATCTCAATGCACCATGTTTGGCCAGGTTCTATTTGGACTAACAGTTCCTTAAATGAGCCACGCTTTGACATTGGGAGCTGTGGACGAGAAACTGTCTGTCACAGTTTCAGGGTAACTGCACCTGTATTTCCCCATCCAGGGTCCCGGAAAGGCATCCATTTAAAAGTTTCTGGCTCCCAACCATCATCTCTTCTGGGTGAAGACCCACATCTTCCTCCCTTCTGGCTGGGGTTTTTAAGACGGCATAGCTATCTCCAGCAAGCCAGTCTACTAAAAGGCCAGTACTTGCACTTTGCTTTCTCTCTGAGGATTATGACCAGTGTGTTGCCTGCAGTTACAACGTACCACACAGCTCCTTCTAAGCAAGCACATTTTCTCCTAAGGTAAAAGCATTACAGAGAACATCTAGGTACAGAGCATCTGAAAACAGAAAAAAAACCCTACATGCATACAAAGCATCCCTACCAACTCCAATATATGGCTCTGGTAGGTATCAGTCTTCTAAACCCCACAACAGGGTTTTCCCTGCAATTTCAAGGTCATAGCAGTTTTTAGATCAGGAAACACAATGAAGGCTGGGCAGATCAGCCATTTCTTTATATAGCTCAGGTTTTTGATCTCCAGTTTCCGGGAACAGGTATTCGCTAGTCGATGGCCCTGATCTCAGTGTATAACTTCAAAAGGCTGGGGTTTTTTTTCATAACTGAAGTTGTGGTATTACCCTCTCCCCAGGGATTCTCCAGGAAATCCATTTAACATGTATTTTCTCAAAAGTCCATGCTTGTCGGGAACATTTCAGTATAGTCATTTGAACTCTTTACACTTCCCAGGTGTCACCTCTGTTCCACCATCTTCTACTGGGATATTCACCAAGGGACAAATCCTGAGATCCTTGCTGTGCACCAGCTTGGTCTACAAGTTTCTGGGATCTCAAGTAGCTTTATGAGGGCTTTCCAAAGGCCATATGTGAGTGACACAGAGGTGCTCAATTATCAGGATTAGGCTCTAAGATTAGTAGTGGGGAGCACAATCGTCCAGGAAAATTGAGAATCCAAATCAAAGCAATCACTTAGTCAGGAAGGGCATGATCCAGTATAGACTGAAGTTAATGGGAGTCTTTCCATCAACTTCATTGGGCATTGGATCAGGTCCTAAAATGAACAGAGCAATGAACTCTAATTGTTGGCTAGATTCTCAGCCTAATTCTGTTCAAGCACAGCCTAATTCTTGACTGCCCTTTAACACACAGATCACTAACAGAGCATGCCCCTGCTCTAACCCAGCAGAAAAGAACCTTCCCTGCTTCCTGGAGGTCATTCTACAAGTTGCAATTCTCAAGAGTCTTGCTGCACAGAATCACCTGCTAACTCGCTGCAGAGTATGGAAACATGCAAGAAAACCATGCAAGATTGTTTATAGTCTGCAGATGATGATAATTGCAGTTCTGTTGATTTCCCCCACAAGGAAATCATGTGGCTTAATTGAATAAAGTGCTTTGAGATTCCCCCCATCTCACTCGTCAGGTGGAAGATGAGAGAAAGAGTGAACCACAGATGTTAGTCACATTGCTTAATGTCTGTCTGATAGACACGACAGTTATTACGGTGGTATAAGAATCAATATTGAATAGAATAGAAGGGTGTTAATTAAAATGATTATTTATTAATCTGTTTCATTGCTCAGAACAGTCTTATAAATATGGCTCCCAGTTTTCCATGATAAGACATCCTAAAATTCTATTTCAAGGGCTGTGAGTATGCAGATACTAACAGAGAAACAGGAGAGCAAAAGTGTTACTTCATCTGGCATCATTTTGTTAAAATATTCATTGGTGGATCTTGAGCTTTTTGTATGTTTCCTAATTGGCGGATAGGTCTTGCCTCTGAGAAGCTTACACATGTTGCTAGATGGATGCGAAGGAATCCTCCTTTCATAATGGATTCCCTTCCTGAACACTCTGTGTAGGGAAGACAGTTAAAAGGTCAGATCCTCAACTTGCGTAAATTGGTATCTATCCATTGAAATCAGTGGAGCTACACAGCTTTACACCTGTCCATATACACTAGGCTAATACTTTTAGGATAAGACTGTGCACCTTTCATGTCCTGGCTGATTGCTACAAGTGTTTGCAGAGCCACAAACTCTGCAGCGTTAGATACTGCATGCTGTGTCTCCCAGTGATATGTCTGAATCACAGACTATATAGGATTTTTATGTGTTTTCAAATAAGCACAAAACAATGTACATGAAATGGAAACTTACTTTAACTGAAAGGGGATTTTATATTCCATTCTGCTAAGTGTTAAAGATCAGGATTGATACTGTGCTATGAAAGGAAAAAGGTCATGAATTTGGATATAACAGAGACTGTCCGTAAACTGCAGCGGTTTTACATAAGAGCCAAATTCCAATGTAAGAAGAATCATAGAAATGTAGGGCTGGAAGGGACCTCAAGAGGTCATTACACTACATCTAAGGGGGTGATTCAATGGTCATTGACATCAGTGGAGACACTCCCATTGACTTGAATGGGCTTTAGATCCCCATGCTGCTCGGCTCGGCCTTCTTCACCTCCTGACCCAGATTATTGTGCTGTGTTGCTGCCTCCTGTTAAAGAGAAACTGTTTGTCCAGTTTTGGGGAAATCCCTGATATTGTATTGTTCTAAGATACCTATTCATTCCCAGTATGACGCTAGAATTGGTCAGCGGGCCCAATCATTGTCAATGTGATCCTGAGACACAAAATGAAGGAGGGAGGAAGAAAAAAAGAATGAAAGAAGGACAATCAGCACTGGAAAATCACTGCCTTTCCCAGGGCCTTCTTTGTGCGTCTCTTTCATAGCGCCTGTGAAGTTCTCTTTGAGTTGCCTTTGTGCGTAGTGTGATGTAAATGTCAAAGAGCTCATTAGGTAACTCAGGGCTTATGTTCCCTAAGGGAAATCCTATATATGAAATAAATGTTCAGGATTGAGGAAACTGTGAGGTTATCATAATTTTCTTCACCAAGGACATCTTTCTTCAGATCCCTGTTATTTTACACACAGAAGCACTTGGTAGGAGCAAATCACTGAGACAAGATATTTTACAGTGAGAAATATGAAATTTTTTGAGGCTGAAGGGTTTTTTTGTTTGTTTTTAGAGGTGGTCTGTATGTTTCCTGGAGGTTAGCCCATGTGAAAGGTGAAGACTCCTTCTGTTCAGATGTTCACCTCTGCAGCTAGACTGAGCCCAGACCCGTCTGCAGTAATTAAAGGGGATTGTTTCCAAAACTGAAATTCCCCTTTTTGGGGGGTCATTTTTTTAATTGACTCCTGAAATAAATGGAATGGCCCCATTTAAACAAAAATTTATCTCCCTGGCAAAAATAAGCAGATGCCATTAAGAAAACAACAAGCCTGTTTTTAGCTCAAAACTTTAATACTAAATTGCATTAACTAATAACATAAAAACACCAACCATCTGGCTTTTTGGTGGGAGGACTCTAATTCCATTAGGACTTTAATAAATGTACTTTACTGTAGAAACATTTTACATTGATAGGCTGGGCAAAAATGAGTGGTGCTTACAAGATTAGTATATACAGCAGCACTGAGATCGTACAGTGTTTACTTGGAGTTGCTCTCTAACTGAAATGAAGGAGACAGCACTGAAGGACAGTGATGTGCAAAAACTTATGGGGCTGGTTATTGCGTTTTGCTCTTTAACGCCATCTTGCTCCCCTTGAGCTGGCACGCAGCTCTGCCATTACCCACAAAGGCGAAATGACTGGATGGCTGCTGCACTAGTCTAGGAGAAAGCAGTCTTCCCTATGGAATGACAAGGTCTTTCCAGCACCTATGGAATGCAGGATTCTGCTCAGTGCAGCTCCATTGTCTCTGAGGCTTATTGTCCTCCATCCTGTTCCTAGCCTTGCTATTTCACTACTCTCTGGGCATGTCCACTGTGTCCACGAGCTAACACATCTCACAGTCCTCTATAGGATCAGCCATGCTACCTGTCAGTGACCACAATTCATTATCCTTTTACTAAAACATTGTCAAAAAGTGGCCCTACAGTGTGCCATTCCAACTGCATTTGGATTTCCCAGACAAGTCACTCCAAGGAAATCATTCATCTTTTATTCAAGTTCTGTTGGAAAAGAACCTGTGGCATTGGAACAAATAGATTAGCAATACAGAGGCAGAGAAAGAGCTTTCTTTAACTCTAAAACTTCATTTCAGTACATTAGTTATAGATTTCTCTACTGCACTTCTTTGTTGTAGACCTTCCCTTTCTTAAACTTTTTGCAGCTCATGCTCTCCATGCTCCTGAGTGACTTAATATAGAATTGCAGTTCTTCATTTGTTAGAAATGCATTAGTACTTATTCTCAGGAGGATAAAAATGTACCTGCCTTAGCATGATCTGGTTGACATCGATCTTGCATAGGCATTTTAACATTTTTAGATTGTTTGCTTTTCACACCGAATGAAAAACTAGCATAAGAATAATTCAGTGTAATTGACTCCTGGTCAACCCTAGTGGAAAGGGAATATGGGTGCATTTTTAGCATTGTTTATAATAGACTGTCAGAGTTTATTGAGAGGAAAGATTTGTGGTGCTTAAAAATCCCACTGTGCAACAATAATCTTGGTCACTGACCTTGGCCAGATATTTGTAATATTTTCCACCTGCCTTTAGCTTTCTTTGTGTATTTCACTGGTATAAAGATAGGCATTTAATAAAAATTAAAAAGTCAAACGAGACCCCAAACTATTATTTAGTAACCCTGGCATGAGCGAGGAAGGTCAAAAGGATCACTGAGCCCCAGCAGTGCCCTAGCTCAGAGCATGCATAGGAAAGTTTCTAGTAGAAGCTTGTTATTTTTATAACCCAGGTTATGATCATTCAGATGCTTAATGCTTGCAAAATATTGACATTTCAACCATTCAATTCCACTTCAATAAGAAGCCAACTTTTTTGTTTAGACTTTCTCATCTTAAAAAACACCCAGATGCCAGGTCCTCAGCTGGTGTAAATCAGTGCAGGTAGGAGCCAGCTCCGTAGATGAACAGTTAATCTGTGAAGGGTGTCCATGCTGACAGCCATGGAGGAAAAGCTGACCTCATTGAAGTCAATGGCTACACTCCCACCTCCTCATCTCCCCATAGCACAGGGAGCAGCAGGGTGAATCTAACTACACTGCCATACCAGTCTGCCTCAGTCTTGTTCCGGAGGGACCTCTTAGTATTTCAGTCTTCATACTCATTCTGGCCTGGGCCTCTCTGCTGGGACTGCTGCAAGGTTGCCAATTAGAACCAATTGTGATGATAAGGGCTGGTTATTTAATTCATGATCATGATACCCTTCCCCGGGAAATGAACAGATATCACCAACTCATTCCATATAGGCCATTCTATTGATCTATCTAGCCCATTAACCATATGATCTACTTTTTATCTTTTTTTCTTTTAAAAAGAGGGCAGAACTAACAATTTGTTATTGATTGGCTAGTTCCATGCAAACTACACATTGATTGGGTGAAACCTGAAACATACGCAGTCACTCGCAAACAGGATTTTGAACTGTTTAAGCAACTAATTGCTACTGTCATTAACTTCACAGGGATCACTGACAAGACAAGGGATATTCTCTGATTCTGTAACAGGAACTAGGTCAAATGTTAGCTTTATCCCACGCTTAAGTATCAAGAATATGTAAAGTCAAGACCTGATAGGATCACACCCTGTTGTCTACAGAAAACTCATTCAGTACAGAATGATATCACCATCCCTGGTTTATTCTAGAGAGGAGCTCTAGAAATCCAACACCAGGCCTATTGCATGGTGAGATGATTTCATGATCTACTATGAGGCTCTTACAAAGGTTAATGAATTTGAACACATTCTAAGACATAAGAGAGATTCTGTGTCCTTGCGTAGGGTTGTACAATGAACCCAGTCTAATACACTGGAATGGTTTTGGTGCTCCAAGATTCCCTGTATGCTTAGCAAATATAATCCCAGATTCTGAAAGTGTTAGGGCCAAATTTTCAAACAGGCTGCCCCAGCAGTATATGCACATTCACGCACAAGGTGAGTGATTGAGTAATTATTCACTGTGGATATGAACATGAGCATTTTCCATGAACACTTGATGTGTTGTGGAGTAGTGCATGGAGTGGGTAGACCAGGAAAAGGGATGGCCTTAGCTACACCCACTTGCCTGCTACAGCACTCACCACATATCTGAGAGGAACAATTACTTCATCATTCCATTAGCCACAAGCTGGTGGGTCTTACACTTACCAATAAAAAGAAAATGAAGCAATTACTGCATCCCACCTTTTCAGTGCACCCTGCCCTCAATAACAGAGTTTCCTGTATCTTCCCCACTAATCACGCAGCTGTACCTTCTGGCTTCACTTCCTTCCCGCTGCCTCACCACACCTGCTATATCCCAGCCTGGACAAAGTGTGTGTGGTTTGGAAAAGGGGGCTTGTGGAAGAGGGATGGCCCAGATGGAGGTTTGCTTTAGTTTGGATTGGCTGGAACATGGCAAAGAAATGGAACTTGGCAATGAAACCCATAGAGCTTCCAAGTTGTGGACCAGTCATCACGGTGCCTTCAAGCCAATCCTGGGCATGGAGATATACCTCCTCTTTAAATAACTGAGTCCCAAACAAAGGAAATTACCAAATTAAAAAGCTACCTTAAACTGGAGCTGATGTATTGGTGCTGGAATAATGCTTGCATGGCAATTCATCTTATTGAGCTATCTCTCTGTAGAAGGAAAAGTGTTTTTCTCAAATATAAAACAGTAATAAGCAAAAAGTTTTTGATTATTTTTCAAGGAGAATCGATATATGGTGTGGAATTTTTAAGACACCAATTTTTTTTGTCAGTTTTTTTCCAGGCCTATGTTCCTGCACAATTTTCCAGCAATGCACTGGAACCAAATTTCCCCTTTGTGCAGAGTTTTGCGTCATGTAATTTGGTTACAAAAAAGATGAAAGAATTGTTGGCATAATTAAACAACGTGGATTTTTTTAAAAAACAGGGTTTAATACGTCAATAGTGATTTAATATCTGTCATGCTTGGGTTATTTTTAACGATAGATATTCAAACTTGGTCTTAACGCCAGATGAACCTAACAATCAACTCATCACAGTGATTACTGGAGCTTCTTAAAGAGGCAACCCCATATCCAAAATATTGGTGAGGGAAACTATATTCCTACACAAGGTACATTTGGAACACAAAGTCAATTTGAACATAGCTTCAACAGTGCAGGAAGCTTTTAAAAAGTTGGATTTCTTCCAGATCTTAATTTATGTGATCATTAATACAAATGTATTCCAAATATATTAATCATTTTAAAAAATGTTATGGCTCTGATTCAGGAATGAATCCCTAAGAACATACTTTACTTTAAGTCTTATTGCAGTGCCTAATATTAAGCATCCTTCCTAAATAGGGATGCTTTCTTGTATTGGAGACAAATTATCAAAATGCAGATTCAGATACAGTATGAGTGCAGAATCATATATGGGCCAGATCCCAAGCTGGTGTAAATTGGCGTAATCCCACTGAAGCCAAGGGAACTTTGGTGTTTTATACCAACTAAGGTTCTGGCCCATAGAATCCTAATGGAATCTAATTCCATTAAAGCTGGAAAAGTGATCACCCAGCTGTGCTCTCTGCCAGTGCAGGATTATTCCTAAAGTACAATTTCTCCTGGGATTTCCAGTTTCAATCCCTAAAACCCCAAAATATCAGCATTAAAGCCAAATATTTGAGAACTGGGGTTTAAAAATATAAAATACTGAAAACCATCAAAATTCACAGCTTTGCAATGTTCATATTTTGGGGAAAAGAGTAAACTGAGAATATAAGCTCTTTGGGGGCATAGACCATCTTTTCATTAAAAGATTATATGTGTGTGTGTGTTTACAGTGCCTGTTGCAGTGGGGCCTTGATCCTGGATTGGGGCCCTCTAGCAGCTATCACAATATAAATAATAATAGCTGAAATACCTAATGTTGCTTCTTCCCAGACAGAGCAAAAAATTAGTCCCCTTCTGGTGTAAATTTCAAATCCTGCTGCTGTAATGTTCCATTTGGGACACATGCTGCCATGACCTCAGAAGGGTTATCCTACAGCGGGAGTGGGAAACCCTGGCAGTTTTGACTCACACTTTCCCTGGTATTCCTCCATTAGAGGGGTTGCATTTTCCCCAACTCACAGAGCAGACAGGCCTGGCATTTGTCAAGTTCCTGAAACCAGCGCAAGACAGCCCTTCTGCATGGATGCTTTGAGTGTCCTCAGTGCCTCCTAATTTGTTAATATCACGTCTTCTACAAGAGTGGTGCTCCCATCTGTCTCTGCCTTCAAACACCATTCCCAGGAGTTGGTGTAGAGGCCCTCACTAGATGCAAGGGAAACCAGAGGCTGCTGATATTGGTACTGTCAACATTAACTCAGACCCGAAATCCCCATGGGAGAAGGAAGAGATGTTGCAATGGGTAACCTGGAGAGCAGAGTGAGAAAACCCACCCTTGAAAACAATCACTGTCCAAGATGATTATTGGTGTATTTTCAGCAGGGAACCATAAGCTGTGTACTTGCATGGCAATTTCAGGAGAACAGAGTTAATGTTGCCACAGAATTTAGGGGTTGCTGCCATAGACTTGGGTTCCATTGTGCCAGAGACCAAAGAGCCTTGCATATAGTGCTCTGTTTATAATATTTTTGGTCACCACTCCATTACAACCGTATAAATCCAAGCAATTCCGCTGATCTTAGGGGATTCACTCTGGAGATGCCCTGATACAACAGAGAAAAATGTGGCCCTTAGTGGCAAGTGTTTGTTTAATAATATGAAATGAAATATTATTGGCCCTTCCCTGCTAGTATTTGACTTTGTGTCACCATCAGTGAATAAAGCCAGTAATTTGTTTAACCGATTTCAGGAAAAGTCAGTAAGGAGTCTAGTTCTTTTGTCTCTAGACTGAGAGCTAAGGGAAAGCTATAATAAAGCCATCCAGAAAATGACAGGTTACAGGGCTGTGAGATTTGGAAACTGATTTCTCTTGAGTTGACTTATTGTCATTTGCCAGTGGCAGAGATGTTGATGTGCATCCTCTGTTGTATTTTATATCAGGACCCAATTGAGCTTTCCTGACTAGGCACTCGTGCGTGAAACTGGAAGACTGACTAATGCCAGCGATTCCATGAGCCATGTGGCCTTGAATGTTAATACTAATTTGCTTAATACATTGCAAAATAAACATCCTTTGGGTTTTTTACCCAAACATACAACTCAAAAGGTGAGGTAACCAGAGGGAGAGTGACCCTGAATCACATGGCTGACTCATTATAAAATGAATGGTTTTTTTCCAGGAGGTCGGGAGGAAAGAATGACCAAAAACATGCTAACTTGTCTTTTGTGCATGTTCTCGGATGGAAATCTCTTGTGGTGCATCACTCTTTGCATTTTGCTTCGACTAGAGAGACATGAAATCAAACATAAATAACATTTACTTTTATTCTTTATCCTCCAACCTGTCCCAGAGCACTTGGAGCCTTTACTAATATGGCTGTGTCGAACTTCTACTGCAAGCCAGAGAATCATAGAGTTTAAGGTCCCTGTCTGGTTGTGCCAGTGTTCTGAAGAAGTTACTATCTCGACGGAACATCCACTCAGTGCTAGCATTTTAATCCCCTCAGTCCGCTGCCCAGCTGTTTCACAGTGCTGGGTGAGGCTAAAGCTTCATCCTTACCACTGGACCTTGGTATGTTCCTGTGCAAAGGGGGCTCACAGCATGGGGTGAATTTCTGTTGCCTACTGCAGCAACTCCAGGTACATGCAATCTAGTGACATGAGGACAGGATTTTAGCCATCATGCGTTGCAGTTTCAGCCAGCGCCTTTAATGCTGGTTTTTTTGTAAAAAGAAAAGGAGTACTTGTGGTACCTTAGAGACTAACAAATTTATTAGAGATCTGATGAAGTGAGCTGTAGCTCACGAAAGCTTATGCTCTAATAAATTTGTTAGTCTCCAAGGTGCCACAAGTACTCCTTTTCTTTTTGCGAATACAGACTAACACGGCTGCTACTCTGAAACCGGTTTTTTTGTAGTATGTGTGTGTGTATGAAGAGGTGACAATGAGGACAGAAAGGGCCCAGGCCTCATGCCTTGTGCACAGAACCTGAGTAAATGTATTTTGTGCAGGGTGGCTCCATACCAGCAGGGGAATAGAAGACAGAACTCCCCTCCTAACCACCACCGTGGTTACAGAATGACAGGAGAGCTGCTTACTCTACAGCCCAGTGCTCCCGGCTTGTGACTGTTGCAACCTCTCCAGCTGCTGTAATCCTCTTTCCCTTTTGTGTGTGAGTGCAGATTAGTGCACCCACATGCTTACAGTTCCACGGGCCACCCCCATTCCATCATACCTATCTGATCCCTCTACGCTGCTGTTAGTGGGGGCCTCCCTAGAGCAGAGCTCCAGACTATTTAAGGGGTGAAGGAGAAGAATCTCTATCTTCTGACTCTCCACCCCACTAAACAGTGCTTTCGCTATATCCGGGGCCTTCTGCATCCTGCCACTGGGCTGGGAGCTTTGTTCCTTTCGAAAGCAGTAGCATCTTCTTATTCCAGTGCAGTCCTGACCAAAGCAGCTGGTTCTCTCTATTCCCAGCTCAGTTTTTGTTCAACGTTACCAGGCAGAAACTTCATTTTTACTCAACAGTTCCTGCCCAGTTCAGTGTGTAATTGGCTTTCTACTTCCCTTTTGGTGACTAAACAGTGAACATTGTAACTAGTGTTAAAAAAAAAAATCTAAATCAAACTGGAGGAGCAAAAAGACACAAACCCATCCAGCGTTCCTTCCATTGACTCCCTGAAACAGAAATGATGCCTCTCTCCCATTTTTATCTCCCAGCTGCCACAGCCCGGAACCTGAAGCTGCTTCCTCCAGCATATTGAGTTTTGTGCCTTTAGCCCTGGTGAAGGGACAGTAGACAAGGGTCCTGAACCTCAACTGGTGTAAACCAGCATAGCTCCATTGACTTCACTGGCCCTCTTTGCTCGGCAATTATATTCAGTCATTCTTCTGGAAGAATAACAAGCTTGCTGCTTCATTTTTTGCTGCTCTGCATGTAGTTGGTTGTGTTTTCATAACAGCTTCCTGCTTTCATTTGTTTTTAGTTCAGATCTGAGAAGACTGCCGCTGGGACCATAGAGCATCTAGGAATGCTATAGCACAGGACACACAGAAGGACACCAAAGGCAAATGTAACTGTGCCAGGGAATTTGGGCTGAGATTTTCAAAGTTGTTTAAAGGATCTGAACACCCAATTCCCTTTAATTGTAATGGGGAATTGGACTTCTAAATTCAGTCAGAAAATTTGAAAACCTCAGGCTTTAAGCAAGTAAAATGTCACTGCACAAGCTGGAGCTCAGCCTGGACACATGGCTTAGGACCCCAACTCTTCCTTAAAGTTCGGTGTGATCTTTAAGAACCACTGTAATCAGGACCTTCGCTTTACATAATCCTCTACTAGAACGAAATTCCATTCTGTGTATATGACGGGACCAGGGCCACTGGGTCAAACTACCATTTATGTGGGGTGCTGTTTTTCATATTGGCTTTAAAGTAGTTGCTTGGCAAAAGCCTCTCATGTACTGTGCCATGCTCTCCTTCACTTCACTGCATTGAATTATCACTTTGTCAGATTGAAAAGAACAACCACATATAGCCCAAGAGCAAACTGTCTAAGCAGTTGACTCTTTCTCCTGCAGTTGCTGCTAGGAGTCACTGCTCCCACTTGTGCAGAACTGTGAGCCTTAGTTTTGTCATAGTTTTCCATTAAATGTGGTGTCCGGCACTTTAAGGCAAAGGCTGGCAATTCAGAGCAATGGAAAGGTCAGGAAAGTTCTTCCTCCTCCACAGTCTGCTTCTTAAACTCACCCATCAAGCATAGCACTTCAATCAATAATAGAGGCAGGATAAAATATTGGTACATTCAATGGAGATTCGGCCCAAGATTTTAGAATACATTTTATTATTGGATAAGGGTTCTAGGACCCTGTGAGATGGGAGAGACCCGGAGCTCAGGCTGCAGCCTGAGCCTGAATGTGTACATCGCAATTAAACAGCCCATTAACCCGAGCCCCGCAGACCTGAGTCAGCTGGCACAGGCCAGCCATTGCGTTTTTAATTGCAGTGTAGACATACCCATTGAGTGACATCCTGGCCCCATAAAGTTAACAGCCGTTTTTCCATTGACTTCAGTGGGCCAAATTTCACCCTTCTTTCTTCATTTGTTTTGATTTGCGTTATTCTTCCAGGGCCTGATCCTATGGCCCATGAGTCCTTTACCCACTGAATGAGACTACTCAGATGAGTAAGGGCCCGCTCCCATGTGAGGTTTGCAGAATCAGACCTCTATTTTATTTGTTTATTTTTGCTCTCGAAAGCACACAAGAAACTCACCTCATGGGCCGCATACAATAACTATGGGGAAACATTTCAAACTGTTGTGATTTACATGCTTGAAAGGCCCACAGTGCTTTGGTTCAGCTGGCATCAAGGCAGTATATTAATTCTGCAAGGGTCCTGTCCAAACTTACATTGATTCTGATTTTGTTGAAAATCAGCCATTAGCTAAGAATTACTACCAGCATTAACGGAAATGCTGTAGTGATCATTAATTGGAATTAATGGATGGGTAGTTTTTATAGGAGATTTGAATGAAGGCAATATTCCCCTCAAAAACCATTTTATTAGAAATTGGCTTGCCAGCTATAAATGTGGTGCCACAACAAGCCATTCCACAATGCTTTATCCATGGCCTGATGTGTTTTTAATTAAGGAAGAGCAAAACACGTAAAAATGTTTTCATAAAAAAGAGGCATATAACAAATAGCTATTTATTTATTGCATAATGGGAGCCATGAAACAGACAAAGAGACAGTGCTTGGAATAGTGATGAAAATGCTGCACCCGTTCATACAGGGCACCCCAAATATTTTTAGTGTGGGAGCCCAGGAAATATTTGCCTCCCTGAAAAGTGCTTTATCTATTTCCACTCTAGATGTTTGAACAGGGGGAAAGAAAATACTTATCTCTACTACCCTTAGGACAGAAGATAACCCCTTTACCATCACCAGCACCACTATACACACACTCTTGGCCAGATCCACAGCCCCATCTCTATCATTTCTAGGGTAGACCACAGCACATGAAAGAATGGGGCTAACTCCTTAGTTGGTGTAAATCATCCAAGCTCCACTGAAGTGAATGAAGCTGTGCTGGTTTACACCTGCTGTAGTTCTTGCCTCATGGCCTTTCTCCATATTGCTCGAAGTGTATTACAAAGATAGGGCAGTGGTATTATCCTCACTTTGCACTTGGGAAAATGGAGGGATGGGTGGTTAAGTGACTTGCTCAAGGTGACAGAACAAGTTAGTGGCAGAGCCAGGAGCTCAGCAACCTAAGGACAAAAATCCCTCAGGGGAAAATAACATATTCAAATAATCCCTGCAACGTTTCATTGTAGCCTTTAAATGAACCCAATTGTCTTTTTTCTTTTTTAACCCTTTGAATGCTTCAGCTAATCTTTCTAGCGGCTTTCTGCCCTGGGCTCTCTTTTGATCTGGGAGCTCATTCATTGACCAGCTTGTGTTTCCCATGAAAAGAAAGACTTCCACTGTGCTAAAGGCAACAGCTGTATGCCACATGTGACTTCTGGAGATAGGAATCCACATGTGACACACATGAACTTTGCATGAGGATTTTATTTGTCTCATTGGCACACGTTTCAAATGTGATGTGCCTGTGAGTTTGAAAGGACGAAGAGTGAAACGTGTGAACCACATGAAGAAGATGCATGACACATGAGGCAGATTTTAGAAACAAAGAGGGCCAGAACAAGTGAGGCATGCAGTTAAAAGTGCAAATCGGGAAAATGCATATACCAGTAGTTAATTATGGCAATTTGCACGTACATTTTAAGTGCATAGTTGCACATGCATTATGCACAAACTCAGTGAAAATTTGGGCTTGTAACCTTCATACTGGAAATTCACATCAACCAATTTCCCGGAGCCATGGTTTATGGTAGAAGGTAGAGATAAAAAATTTTCACAAACCCATCCCAATCATGTTCAAGGATGTACAAAACACTGGGGGTCTATTTTGAATACAAATCTCTCCTTTTCTCTTTCTGCTTGGTCACACCCCCCCATTTACTCTGTACCACTGTACTGGTTTTGGAGTAAAACACATACACATATATATGTAAATAGCAATGTGTATTCAGCTAATTAAAATCTCCAGGTTAACCTAATGTAACCGGAGACATGCAGACTAAGGTAGGTTTCTGCAAACATACAACTGCATATGAACATCAGATATGAAAGGGATATGAAGAACACATTGCTTGCCCTTAAAAGAACTGATGGCCTGGGCAGGGCTGGAATTTTCTTGTGGGGCTTCCTTCAGTAAAACATTAGCAGTTGCCACCATTTTGATGGCTCCCCCAGCAGTAACAACACAGTGGCACAGAAAGACAAGAGACATACCAGATGCACTCTGTCTGTCCCCGGCACTGCATTGCAGCTCCACCCCGCATGGCAGTCATTCGCTCCTCTCTCTGTACAAAAGCCAGCTATGTTTCAGGCAGAGAAAGAGAGCACAAGAGAAATAAAACTGTTCTGTGATCAGAATCCTCATTAAGGACAAAATATTGGAATATGCCATATTAGAAATGCCATTACCATTAATACCGACACTACAACCCTGGGGAATTAGGCAAGTTTACATAGCAGCTGTACATAAAATTTGGCTCAGTGAACTCCCTCTCCACCTTGTTTGAACATGGTGATGACAAATTGCTTGTGTACTGTACATTGTTCTTGTTTTTTTTTAATCAAGCTATTTGATCCAGTGATTTATTTGCGTGGCAGGAAAACCACACAAAGTTCTTGGAGCTGCAGACTGAAGTTAATAGTATGTTGTAATATATTTAGCCAATGATAATGCAAAAACCACAGACAAACAAATATACACGGCTGACTTGTAGCTATATCAGGAAGAGAGTTTGGATGGAGTTTCCCCATGCAAGGAAAAAGTATAGTCCAGCATATCAGACGCTGGACCAGGGTTGGGAAACTTGGTTTCTACTCTATTCTATTGTATGCCATGCTCATCACCCTAGTATCTGAAGTTCTGTTCCTGACTCTTCCACTCACTTGCTGTGTAGTCTTATGAAAGATATTTAATCACTCTGTGCCTCAGTTTCCCTATGAGAGATATGGGGTTAATCATGCTTGCCCATCTTTGAACAGAGTTTCGAGAGCCATCAATGAAAAGCACTTGAATAGAGGTGATGATAGAAATAATACAGCTACATATTCTGTGATTGTTGTTGTTGTTATCTCAGTTTGTTCGGGAAGCTTTCTTTTAATGCACCATATGTTTTCTGGATGAAGCATTACCCTGTCAAAGGCAGCCTGCAACAAGAACAGTCAATAAGTTCCCTTCCCCCACAGCACGCACATGTACACTCTGCTCCACATTCCTGATGTGGAAGTAAAAAGGCCTTTTGCGAGCCAAACTCTCTCAATGGAAAAGCAACCTCACAACGAGACATGTCCCAGGAAAAGGCAATGGTGGTGGAAGGTGCAGTGATGTCCAGGGTGAGATGTTCAGGGATGAAACCTTCTCATTGGATAACACTGAATAAAATCTTGTGGCCACAAATTAAAAAAGACATTTGAGTGGGATAACAATGGGAAAGTGACATGAAAGCAGGTCTTATGATGGGATAGCAGAGGTGAACTCTCTTGTGGTAAAAAGAAAAGGAGGACATGTGGCACCTTAGAAACTAACAAATTTATTTGAGCATAAGCTTTCATGAGCTACAGCATAATTAAAACCTGCTCTGTGCATTGAGCTGCATCAGCCAAGAAAGTGTCTGATTTACATATAGTCATATGACATCACAATGAAGCAGGGGGGCTGGAGTGGGACCCTACTTCAGACCCAGGCCCAAAGAATGGCCTTTGTGCCAAGAATAATATTAACCAGTCATTTTTAAGCCTCTAGGCTGGATTCTGCTCTCAGTTACAATGGCATCAATCTGGAGTGATCCCCCTGAAACCAAGGGACCTGGTAGTTTAAATTACACCTGGCATGTAGGTAGCATGGAAATGTTCTTGGTGGATGTATGTGGTGAAGCAGTGAGACTCTCACTGACCTGGGGTTCCATGGGTGTATGAAACTAGTGTAACTTGCATAATAAGGAGAAACCAGGGAAGGCTGTTGCACAGGGGCTCTCAAACTGGGGGTCGGGACCCCTCAGGGGGTTGGGAGGTTATTACCTGGGGGGTTGCAAGCTGTCAGCCTCCACCCCACTTTGCCTCCAGCATGTAGAATGGTGTTAAATATATATAAAATGCATTTTTAATTTATTAGGGGGGGTCGCACTCAGAGGCTTGCTATGTGAAAGGGGTCACCAATACAAAAGTTTGAGAATTACTGCACAAGAAAGCTACATAGGAAGAGATAAAGCAGCCCTTGGGCTCTAGTAGGTTGCTTTTCCTGAGGCCTGCTTGCCTGCCTGCCCCTCCCTTATTGGTGTGAGAATTGCACTTGCTTTCCACACCCGCCACATGCCAAATGGCACAGGTCAGCACTCAGCCACATTCCCACCGAGATTACACTGGTGTGGTCAAGAGCAGAACTCAGCCCCACGTGTGGCCGTGTAAGTCACCAGTGAATCTGGCCCATTCGTTAGGCTTCTGTGGGGTCAGACCTCCAGCCCAGCATGTCTCCTCAGCCACTTCCAGCCCACCTCTGTGGGATTCTATCCCCATTATCACACTGCTGTTGTCAGCCCCGTTCTATCTTAAGCGCCAGTGATCCTGAGCTGGTTTGAGCTGACCTGACAGATGGAGACATTGATATGTCACTCCTGGCCTGGCTGCCCTTTCTCTCCCTAGACAACTCTGCTGGGAGCTGTGAAACTCCCCCAGTCTCTGCAGCCTTCATCCCTCCACTAAAGCTCATTCAAATAAGCCATAAAATGGCACAAATCCAGTGGGATCAAATGCTTTTTTAGTGTCAGCCTTTGCTTTTAAAGTATTACAATGACAGAAAGACAAGGGTACACTGTGTGGTATTCCAGTGCCTGTCAAGCTGGCTGCTATCACTAGAAAGTGCTCTCAAGTTTCTTGGCAAAGAGGGGAGGGGGTGGCCAGCAACAGGGCTAAGGGTGGGATCTTTACCACCAGGATGATTAGCTGATTTAGAGCTAGTGTTTCTGATACATCACTGTTGACAGGGATGCACAAGGAAGTGGACTGAGACAATCAAAGCAGTTTCACACAGCCACCTATGAGCACTGAGGTGGGAAAGCCTTCAGTTACCACTGCCCTGGACTGGACTCAAACCTGCACTCTTATAGCTAAGAAGCTGTGTGTCCAATTACCGATTTACTACCAGTCCTCCCAAGCCGTAAGATGGGGAGGAAAGGAGCCTCTGGGGATAAGGAGGGTGCTTGACCGGTGATGGGAGAAGAAGGGAAACATTTGCGGAGGGACTTGGGCTGTACTGCATAGCAGTAAATGGCAGCAGCCATTTTACTATTGGTCCTAATAGGTATATGAGAGGCAGTGTAGCCTCTAGTGGATAGAGCACTGGAGTGGGACTCTGAAGACCTGGTTTCTGGGTGACCTTGGGCAAGTCATGGCCTCTGTCGGTGCCTCAGTTTCCCCATCTGTAAAATGGGGATAATGATACTGACCTCTTTTGCGAAGTGCATTGGCATGAAAAAGTGCTCCATGAGAGCTGGTTATTATTTTATACCATATTAAATTTTGGAATGTGATTTATATGAAGAATACAGCAAAACTGGGAGGATTTTGTATGATCAGATTATGAGGTGTGTGTCCATCACAGCCCTAATGTAGGTGTGTACTGTGTATATAATACAATGTACTTGATTGATCTTTGCAGATTAGCCACTGGGCCAATGGGGCCTTTGCTCAGGGGCCCCGGCCAAATGGGGGGACCCCAGAAAAATGGTCGACCCCAGGCCCCGACCCACTCCATTTGCTGGGTGCTCCTGCTGAGGAGTGGGGTCAGGGCACGGAGCTTGCCCCGCTCTGCTCGCCCAACCCATGCTCCAGCCAGGGAATGGGGCAGGGGTGTGGAGGCTTGCCCTGCTGAGCTCACCTGGAGCTGCAGATGAGGCATGGGGGCTTGTCCCGCTCCACCTGCCTGGTGCTCTGGCACGGGGGGGGCAGGTGGGCAGAGTGAGGCAAGCCCCCACTCCCCAACCCCACTCCCGAGCTGAAGCACCGGGTGAAGCAGGGTAAGCCCCCACACCTCGACCCGATTTCCCTGGCAGGAGCGCCCAGGGGAACTGCAGGCTGAAAGGGTAGGGAAGGGCCACCACTTGCTCTGGCCCAGGGGCCCCACAAATCCCTAATCCGCCCCTGTTCGTTGAATATGTTGGGGAAAATGTAGCATGATTGTTTTCAGCCGCATGACAAACAGTTTAAACATGTATTTTAAATATTGTTTTCCTGCAGGAAAATGGCTGAAGTAAATTAACAGCTGTGCCTTTAAAAACTCTGGTGCAGACCTTCATTTGGGGTAAATTGGCATAGATTGCTTGGCTTAAATGCCCATTTGTAACAGCTGGGGATTTAGCCTGCTATCTTCTGCCAAATGAGAGAATTGTAAATATATATAACGTGTGTGTATCTATCTATGAATAATGTGTCTTTCCATATCAAATGGGGAGCAATTGACAGCAAGCAACGACCTGGAAACCACTGATAAGAATGAACTGCGGGTCCAGTATTCCCCACACCCTGTGATTTATGAACTCAGAATTAGCTGCCTCCTGTTCAGAATGAATCAGCCAGCTTTCTTCTTTCTGAGCACTCCGCCAAAAGTGTGCCAATATCATACATGTTTCTAAGTGGTATTTGACCTGTCATTGATCTTTCGGGGCCAGGAATGTTTGCTAAAGGATTTCTTTTCTGGCTCAAAGAGGGCAGCGTAATTTGCGATCATGTTCGTTTTCCACTTGCTTTTCATTTGAGAGAAATGACCTTTCTTGCCTGGCTGCTCAGTCAGGGTCATAGTTGCAATGATGTCAAAGCTTCTGTCTGTTTCTTTTAGATCTGTCATTGGCTTTTGATACCCTTGACCGGGAGGCAGCTCCGGAGCCTAATGGGGGTGGATTAGAGTCATTCTTGAGCACCTTTGTTCCTTTCTGTCATAGGGCTCAACATGGAGACACACCTGATGGCCATTCAGTAACTTTGCTACAGGATAAAGAGACCCACTTGCTTAGATGTGCTTTTTGGGGGAGCACATTACATCTGGGCTCTGTGATCTCCACTGGCTCCCATTTTGCTTCTGAATGCAATTCAAGGTGCTGGGTTTGACCTAGGAAGCCATTAAAGGGTTTGGGCCCTGTCTGCCCTACATATGGTCTCTCTCTTCGTATGTTACTATGGCAAGGTCAGGCTAACAGCTTTCTAGTTTAAAAAGGGGGCTGATGGTAAGATACTTTTGCTGAGTTACCTTTGATTCTGGAAATTACTTCCCTTTATAGTGGACCATAAGCTAAATGTGTTACAAAAAAAGGAAATATCATTCTGAGGTGTATTAGCAGGAGTGTTGTAAGCAAGACACGAGGAGGAATTCTTCCGCTCTACTTTGCACTGATTAGGCCTCAACTGGAGTATTCGCAAAAAGAAAAGGAGTACTTGTGGCACCTTAGAGACTAACAAATTTATTAGAGCATAAGCTTTCGTGAGCTACAGCTCACTTCATCGGATGCATCCGATGAAGTGAGCTGTAGCTCACGAAAGCTTATGCTCTAATAAATTTGTTAGTCTCTAAGGTACCACAAGTACTCCTTTTCTTTTTGCGAATACAGACTAACACGGCTGCTACTCTGAAACTGGAGTATTGTGTCCAGTTCTGGGTGCCACATTTCAGGAAGGATGTGCACAAATTGGAGAAAGTCCAGAGAAGAGCAACAAAAATTATTTAAAGTCTAGAAAACATGACCTATGAGGGAAGATTGAAAAAACTGGGTTTGTTTAGTCTAGAAAAGAGAAGACTGAGAGGGGACATGATAACAGTTTTCAAGTACATAAAAGGTTGTTACAAGGAGGAGGGAGAAAAATTATTCTTCTTAACCGCTGAGGATAGGACAAGAAGCAATGGGCTTAAATTGCAAGAAGGGAGGTTTAGTTGGACATTAGGAAAAACTTGCTAACTGTCAGGGTGGTTAAGCACTGAAATAAATTGCCTAGGGAGGTTGTGGAATCTCCGTCATTGGAGATTTTAAGAGCAGGTTAGACAAACACCTGTCAGGTCTAGATCAGTGGTGGGCAACCTGCAGCCCACTGGTCTAGATAATACTTAGTCCTGCCATGAGTTCAGTGGATTTGACTAGATGACCTCTCGAAGTCCCTTCCAATTCTATGATTCTATGAAAGCCTGGACCTGTTGACTTTTGGGAAGGGTAAGATCTTCCTTTTCTCCCTGGTTTTAAAGAAAAGGATTGGTTGAGGAGGGTTTAAAGAGGCAATTGATTGCTAGTCCTGATAGTCTAGGTAAGAGTTTGCCATTTGATACTGGTTTGTGGTGTAAGATTTATAAGGGTTTTTATATTGTACATATGCTGAGAGTGAAGGTTAAGCACTTAGGTCCTCATCCAAAGCTCACTGAAGTCAGTGGAAAGACTTCCGTTGATTTCTGTGGGCTGTGCATCAGTCCCTTATGGGGAAAAAATCTAAAATAATAAAATAAACCCAAGTTAGTTATCCAGCATATGACTGTGCTGAAAAGATGCTCTCCTGGCACATGCACAAATCAAGATTCCAAGAATTATTTAAACTATCTTGCTTTCTCTAAAAGGATAATCAATATGCCCAAAGTCAATGCATCAATAGTTATCCGCACAAAGAGAGTACGGTAAAGAAATGTGCCCCAGGCATACTCACTTGTGAGATATTTTTTCTTTTGTTGCATAACATTTTAGTCTCCTACAGAATGTCTTGCATAATAATGGTAATTAAGTAGTAAGATGATGATGTGGAGCCTCCATCACTGGAAGTTTTTAAGAACAGATTAGACACACACCTGTCAGGGATGGTCTAGATAATTCTTAGTCCTCCCTCAATGCAGGGGACTGGACTAGATGATCTACCGAGGTCCTTTCCAGTCTTATATTTCTATGATTCTATGGTCTACTCCAGGAATCGGCAACCTTTGGCACATGGCCCATCAGGGAAAACCGCTGGTAAGCCGGAATGGTTTGTTTACCTGCAGCGTCCGCAGGTTCAGCCAACTGCAGCTCCCACTGGCCACGGTTCGCTGTTCCAGGCCAATGGGGGCTGCGGGAAGCAGTGTGGGCCGAGGGATGTCCATTATTATGCAAGACATTCTGCAGTTGGCCGAACCCGAGGACACTGCAGGTAAACAAACCGTCCTGGCCCGCTGGCTGCTTTCCCTGCTGGGCCACATGCCAAAGGTTGCCGATCCCTGGTCTACTCTATAGTGAAAGTAAAACATATACACATCAACAAAAACTCAGCCTCAGCTAGATTTGACCTCATAATCTTTTAACCGTATGGCAAAGATTTTATTCACTAGACTAAGGTTAACAGCCTTGATAATTTGCAGGTGTTAAATTAACCACCAAAGACGGCCCATTTCATAAGTGCCGCAGAAACATATTGAAAATTACACAGAATAATAATAAAAAAATTGAATTGAAGGGCTAGAGAGGGTAAGAAAAAGTATGTTATTTTATTCATGTAAAGCACTACATGTTCATGAAATGTTAGGTCTATTGGCATTATGTAAATTGGCATCGCTTCATTGACTTCAATGTAACACCAGCTGAGGATCTAGTCCTGTATATTTATCTTCTTCAACCAAAATCCAAGTGATGAAAAACAAGGAGTTTCCTACTTCTTGGGACTCTGTTCCTCTATAACAATCACACTAAGTAGCTAGAATGAGCTGTGTGACCTTAAAGGGAGCAGGTTTATGTAAACACCCATAGGGACACATTTTCAAGGAAGAGCCTTAAATAGCGGCCATTGTATTTGCATGTGCTCCTATTTGCATGCTCAGAATGGGTAGGCAGACAGCAAGCACAGGCAGACTGTAACTGCTCAGGTGCCTATACAGATGCCTTCTTACATGTAAATATTATACATGTAATAGTATAATAGTATAATACATGAAAATAGAAAAGTGTGAAAATGCAGTCTGTCTGAATGCCATTTGCAAGATTGGCTCAGAAAGGGTAAAGCTGCTAGACTGGGTACCATGAAGACCAATGACAATCCCCTAAATTTGCCCATCATACTCAGACTTGCATGAATAGTGATAGCAGTGCTCTTCTTCTAGTCTTTAAGTCTCTATCCTGACATGGAATACTTTTTCACTTTACCCATTAAAAGGTTTTCACTACCATGAATGATTCACTGACTTTTGGTCAGCACACTGATTCACATACGTGTGTGTGTGTTGCTCTATCCCTACCTTGGAGAGATTTTTGATGATGGTACACATCTGACTTTTATCTGGTTTATTGATCCTGAAAACTATTTTGTTAGGCCATCAGGGTTCCAGCTATTAACATATACAGGCAGCACGTCAGGAATCAGGACCTTCAGCAGAGCTAGTCTCTAGGCGGTACAGCTGGCCCGCAGCAAGCTGTCTGATTGGCTACAGGGGCCAGCAAGCCAGCCCTTAAACCAGGAGCACCAGCCTGCTCGCTGCTCTGTACTCATCAGCTTTTGCTCCTGCTTCTGACTACTGACACTGACTCTTTGTCTGACCCTCATCCTAAGTTCCTGATGCCCACTCTGACCACTAGGCTAGACTGCCCTCATCCTGGTCAGCTGACATAGCATCACCAACTAAAGGCAGTGCCAAGAGCATCTAAGGTTGCCCATTTCTGCCATAAGAATGAGGCTGAAGCACAAGCCTGCATGTCCAGTTCCTTCCCGCCCCTCCCCCCGCCCATTTGTTCCTGAGGTCAGATATTTATCTCCATTAATCCAAGACGAAAACTTTTCTCCTCAGGATATTCCATAGCATCCTTTTACAGTAGACTGTACCTGTTGCAGAGCTATCACAAAGAAATTCTGAGGCTTAATGAATTTTTAAGGCCCAAATGGTTGTTACTTGAAGATAATGATCTGGAGTGACTCTGGCAAAGTCTGAGAGCTAAAGCAGTGTAAACAAGATCAAAATCCAGTCCAATTATTTTATGTAGAGAAAAGAAATCCAGAGCTGTAGAGGCATGTATATTTGTGACTGCAACATGTCTGATAATCATTTATTCTACTAGAGCCAGCTGGAGTTTTATTTGAACAAACTTTTTTCTAATTGAAAAATGGCCTTTTGTGGAGGAATTATTTTTTTTAAATAATAGACAGTCAAAAGTTTTCAGACAAAAGGTGTCTATTTTAAATATACATAAAATATTTTATTTCATTTACCAAGCACTGACTTCCAAAATGTTGGGGGAGGGGTGAGTATTGAAAAGAAAATTTGTGAAATATTCTGGCAAATAAAACAATTTCAAAAAATGAAAGAACGGTGAGTATAAACCCTAAGGAAGGCGGGGTCTTATTAGTCTGGTGCAGACAAGTATAACTAGGGGTTACGGGATAAAATTTAGAAAGGGAAAACAGGCTGAATAGCATGGAAATATTTTTGATGGTGAGATATTAGATTCTGGAATAGTCTGTCCAAGTATGTAATGGAAGCCACAGTTAGAGATACTAAAAATTAGACTGGACAAAACACTGGAAAATGTACTGGAGAGAAGAGTCATGTCATTGCTTTTTTGGTCTTCAGTTTCCATGACTGCCTGCACACACAACCACAATATATAATATTTTCCTATTCCTTAGCACTTACTAATAAACCTGGAAGTTACTAAATTATTGCAATCATAATTACTACATAATGTGCAGCAGTAAAATGTCATAATAACCCTCTCCCTTACAGAGAGGGAAAAAAATAACCTTGTATTTTATTTACCCTGTCACCATGTGAAACTTGCCTTACAATGTAATTACATGGTCAGTAGTTACATTGCTCTATGGTTGACAGTCCCCTGTAAACAAAAAAATAAGACCAACAAATTCTACCTGCAACCATTCAGATACTAAATACAGAGGACAAGTCTTTCAAAACCACTAGAGCCTAGGATAGTGTGCACACAACTGCATGCCTAATTTCAGCGCCCAGTTATCGTGTTTGTGCAATGCAAATCGTCTACAATTGGCCCTGTGCAAATGGCTTCTCTTTACTGTGCAATTACCTAATTTACACTCTTAGTCACCATAACGATATGCATAAATTTGGTGTGCAATTGCTTGATGTTACTATGATTATCATAGCATCATCTACAGGATCCCACTCATTACGGGGCCCCGTTATGTCAGTCGCTGTATTTGCACATTAAAAAAGACAGTTCCTGCTCCAAAGTATATAGACAAGACAGACAAAGGAACTATTAGCATTCCCATTCTACACATAGAGCAATGAAGTGACTTGCCCAAGGCTATGCAAGAAAGCTGAGTCTAGAACTCAGATTGCTTGAGACTGAGACCACAGTCTTAAACACAAGACCATCCTTCTTCTCAGCTGTAAGTTTGCTTGTGGCCGCTACACTCCGTAAGTTTGAAAACCTGACCTGTAACATGCAGTGGGAATGGGGGGGGGAGGGAGTGAGGGATAATGAGGAGCTTTATTTATTTATATGACCTTAAAAAGATGACTCCCCCGGAGTACCGTAACATGACTGATGGAAGCTGACAGGGCAGTATGTCCTGGCTGGCATTTGCAAAACAAAGCAAAACTATCTAAAAATATCAGCTGTAAAATTACTTGAACCCATTAGTTTAATTAGTATCATTAATCAAGATGAGATGCTTGATACCTCATGTACTTTCATGAGTAATAAATGAGCCTTTTATAACCAAACAGCAGGTACCTCCTTCTTCCCCTGCTTTTCAGAACCAATGATGTTGCCTGGACACTGAGTTGATCCTGAACCGGAGTCTCAGGGCTGCCTGCTCATTTGGAATAAAGCCAGTTGTCAGTTCTGCTTGGAACAATCCAAGTTTTCCAGCAGGTAGAGTAACTGGCAGAATATTTCGTTTGTAAGATCTTTGGGGAGTGGGACTGCCCATTAATTTGTTTGTACAGCCCCGGCACAGTGATGGGTTCCTGGGTACTACCATAATAAACATGATTAACAATAATCAATCCAAAGGCTGTAGCAAGAGCCTTTCCGCAACTTAACATCCCTGAGGAGGGAGCCTTCATTGAGCTAGTTTTTAAAGCTTCCATCTGCTAATGGAATCTGTGGGTGAAATTAGCTGTAGCCCCACTGCCTGCCCTCTCCTAGGGTGAATTCCTGGTGCATTTGCCCCTTCAAGCACAAAGGTGTTTGCAGTTTTCACCCCCTTGAACCTGGCATGCTGAATCTGTCCATTATAATTATATGTTGCTTTTCATCTGAGGCTCTCCATGTGCTTTACACACATTGCCCTCACAACCTCCACTGTGAGTGGTAAGTCTTGACTACATCCCTATTATTATATACACTCACAGATGGGTGGGAGGAAACTGAGATGTAGAAGTGTAAAGTGACATGCCCTGGGTCACTCAATGAGTCAGTGTCAGAGACAGGACTGGGCTCTCAGGAGAGCTGTCAGGCTTGCACTAGACATGAGAAGGTGTCAGGCCAGGTGCTGGCAGTGAGGTGCTTTAATTTTCATGGCGCTATCTTTACTCGCCACAAATGGAAGCCAGTGCAATAAAGAATTATTGTCTTTATTGATGTTCCTGAATCAACTATTGTCATAAAAATCATTCTGCTCTACAGCTGAAAGGGCCAGATTCATCCCTGAAACCCATGAGATTGCATCGGGATCAATTTGGCTCTACAAGTTGTTAGATTGTTATTTATATAATGGTAGAACCTAGAACCCCCATTGTGATAGACGCTGTATGGACACCTAGTAAGAGAGAATCATTGCCTTGAAGAGCTTACGATTTAAATAGACAAGACAGAGAGCCTTGAAGAGAAGTGAATTACTTTTGTCACGTAGCTGGACAATGGGAGAGCCAAGAGTAAAACACAGGTGTCCTGTATTCTAATCCACTGGCCCACCCAGCCTCTAGCTTTAAAAGCTAGATCAGAAGAGAGTCATCCAGGGACTCAATGTGGGAGACTGCTCTGGAGAGACTTCTTGTGCTCAGGTATGAGTAAATTGTATGATTACAGATCTGAAAATGTCCCATGCCAAAATTCACTCCTGCCTTGGCTTTCCATCTTTTGTGGACAATGAGGTTTCCTCTAAGTCAGGGGTGGGCAAACTTTTTGGCCCGCGGGCCACATCGGGGTTCCAAAACTGTATGGAGGGCTGGGTAGGGAAGTCTGGGCCTCCCCAAACAGCCTGGCCCCTCTCCCCCATCCGACCGCTCCCACTTCCCACCCTCTGACTGCCCCCCTTAGAACCCCTGACACATCCAACCCCCCCTACTCCTTGTCCCCGACCACCACCTCCTGGGACCCCTGCCCCTTGGAACCCCACCCCCTATCCAAACCCCTCTATTCTCTGTCCCCTAACTGCCCTGACCCCTATCCACACCCCTGCCCCCTGAAAAGCCCCCATGGGACTCCCATGACTATCCTACCCCACCCCCGTTCCCCATCCTCTGACCCCCCTGAACCTCTGCCCCATCCAACTGCTCCCTGTCTCCTGACTGCCCCCCAAGACCCCCTGCCCCTTATCCAACCCCTCGGCCCCGGTCCCCTTACCATGCCACTCAAAGCAGCAGGTCTGGCAGCTGCGCCGCCCTGCATGAGCACGCCCTGCATGAGCACCCAGAGTGCTGCCCGCGGGGCAGCGTGGCTGTGGGAGAGGGGGGACAGCAGGGAAGGGGCTGAGGGCTAGCCTCCCCGGCCAGGAACTCCAGGGCTAGGCAGGATGGTCTCATGGGCCGGATGTAGCCCGCGGGCCGTAGTTTGCCCACCTCTGCTCTAAGTAGTTCGGTGAACCTGTCCCCTATGGATACCAGCACAACATGCTTTCACCTCTGTGCACACTCTGCTGCTGTTCGCTTTTTCCCCCCTCACTCCTTGGCATATAATTGAATCCACTGTTAGCCTCTTCGTAACAAGCAGTAGTTACAAAAGGCTAAATGCTTTATGCCCAAGAACGGCCTTAAAGATAAGAGTCACTAGCCGTGGCAGCACAATGCAGATATTAGTAAGAGAAATAAATGTCCCTTCATTTTATAACTGTCTTTCCAGCACTTTATCTGCAGTGGGCACAAACAGAGTCTTCAGCTATCTGTGTTACTAAATATATTAAAAGGCAACTCAGCAATTTCTGAAGGATATATTTCTATCAAAATAATCCAATGGTTTTTTTCTCCATTAAACGCACACTATTTAGTGGCCTTTCTCTTTTTAATATCCATTTTCCTTCTGTGTATATGTGCCCAAGTTTCCCCTGGGCACAGGAGAATTCTAGTTCATACCCAAGCTGGGAAACACTTGATCATCCACAGAAAAAGCTATGAGGAGACTGCTTAATTAATTTCATTATTGGACATTGTAGGCTCAGGGATACACATAATTACTTGAACAACTGGAAGAACGCTAGTGAATGTTTATAGGTATTTTAGTTTCATTCGTTTTTTTCCTGAGATAAATTCATGAGTTTGCATCTGTATTGCTTAAACCAATAAGTAATGCTGTACTGGAGAAGTCCAAGTCGCTTTCAAAGTGCTATACATCAACTTGGCAAGCAAAAGATCTGTGTGCAGCTTGTCACTTTAGAAGCAGGCTACCCTGACAATCTTTTACTTCTCCTTCTCTTTCTGAAGCTTAAAAGGCAGAGGCAGCTCTCTTCCTTGCTACTACCAGTGTTGTTCTTTTGATGGCTAGTAACCTGTGATCTTGCACAGGGCAATTGGTTGCTTGCTTCTTGGAGACCAATGAATGTTGGCCTTTGCTAGCTTACACTCTGGATGTATTTATCTTCTCTAGTTCTAACCATGGGTGCTGAGAGCATTCAGAGAGATGGGAGTCAACAGCAATGGGAAGGCACTCAGCGACATGCAGAATTGAGCCCTCAATCTGCAAGCCATCTATAGACAGCTGACAGATAATGTATATCACCAGCAAGAGAAAGAGACAAGTCATTTAATTTTGGTTTGCATTCCCTCCCTTATGTAAACACTAAAATTTCAAAGTGACCAAAAAGCCTATGATTGAGTTCAAGTTTTAATTTGCTATTAATTAAATTTTATTAACTTGCTAGTAAAACTGCTTGTACCAAAGCATCCGTGTATATGTGCTTCAGTCATAAGCAGTTAGTGTGTCACTAATTTTAATATGAAAAGGGGTCTCATCTGTCCTTCTCTTGAGCTAGCCTGTGTAGATATCGTTCTCTCAAAGCATTTTTGGCAATTTTCCCTCAAGATGCTGATAAGGAAAATATTTACAGATTTACTCAACTTCAAAGTATAGTTGAGTCCTTAATTTATGATGTAATTATATAATTCACTCAATTAGTCCCCACTAAAAATTTTATGTTACTGTAGCACATTAATGTAGAACCTTTGAAGTAAATGGAGGCTCTCACAACATAAGACATCTTCATCTTTTATGTGTTTTCCACTCCTTTGCTTGCACACATCACTAAATTGTGCCTTTTATTCTGTTTATTGGGAATGCAGCTTGCACTTGCGCTCAGAGTTCTCAAGGAGAATGAAATAGGTGTCCCTAGCCTGGGGCTGAATCACAAATCTTTTTGGTAACTTTATCTTGTTAAAGCTCCGTCAGCCTTATTTGCATGGTGATTTGTATGCATTCCCTCTGATGATTTGCACTGAGCTTTCTCCTTAGAACACTTTGCTGCACAAACACTGGCGGGTTTGCGGTTTTTTGCTTAGAGTTCTCAATTTGTTTTCCTTTGGCGTTGTTTGGGATACATTATTGGCTTCAAGGATGCCTGAATGGATCTTTGTTGTTACTGAGTTTGTTCTTTTCTACTTGACAAGCATTGATTTTTATTTTATGTTATTTTACTCTGCTTGTTTCTCCTCCTCTCACCCCCCCCCCACCACCTTCCAGAATGTTACAAACCGGTGAAACTGACGCAGCTGTTTTGTTCAACTGCTTTAGAGAAAAACCCGGCTTAACAGAGCCAAGCCTTGGCTTCATTGGGTGTTTGTGCAGCCAGTCCATGGACATGATGGAGGGCCTGGAAGCGGTAGCAGATTTGAGCTCCTGCTCCCCTGTCCCACTACCCACATGGCACTCTTTTCCAATGGATTCACACTAGCTGACATTCACACCATTGCAGAAGGGTAGTAAAGCTTTAAGTCATGCACAGATCTTGTGTTGGTCCTCACTCTCCATAGCTACCCCTCCCAGGCCACTCCTACTGCTACACCCTCATGCACTGCAAGGGACAGTAGCTGCAGAACTTTGTACTCTTTGGTGAGTGCAGGTTGCAGAGTCTCCAGGGGCAGGTTCCCTGCTGCCTGCTTTCCTACCCCCAATCTGCACAAATGCTTTCTGCTTAGTTTTGGGCCTTGTGCCCCCATGTAGGATGTCTCAGGATTTGCCTCTTGTTTCATACCTTGATACCGCAAAGGCTCATTGTGTATGCACCAACATTTCATTTTTTAATCATCAGGTACAGCATCAGTAAAGAATTTCCTGCAGCCATGATGAGGTCTTAGGGATACAGAAAAGATTGAAATGGGCTACGTCTTCAAAACAGATACCCTGAATTATTATTTATATTGATACTTCAGCAACACCTAGGAGCACTGAAAAGCCCCAATCAGGATGAGGGTCCCAGTGTGCTTGGTGCTGTACAGACCAATCCCACGGAAGACACTGCCTGCCCCAGACAGCTCACAATTTGCATGTCAGACAGGACCTGAGCCATGGACAAAACAGACAAATGGGGCTTTGGAAGGATCAGGTAGCAACACAGCAAACAAAGCTTAGCAGACAGTCTCTTAGCCAGCTGTATACATCCGGAAAGAGATGTGGTCTAAAAGTTTAAAATGTGTTAGGACAGCAAAAAGGGCATGATTTTCAAGCGTGCTGAGCATCCTCTGATATTGCTTAGAGTTTCAGATTCTTATCAGTTCTGAAAATCAAACGCATACGCCGGTGAAGTCACTGGGAGCCTTTCCACTGTCTTCAATGAACCTTGGATCTGGCCCATAATGTCTATTTTTCAGAGACATCAGGAATAGCCAAGAAGAAAAGAGAAAGGAAAGATGAAAACATAATTTTTCAAACTCTGGAGCTAAAGAATCATCCAGCAGTGCATCCAAAGACCTGCCAAAGCACCATCTGTCAAGGTTCCCCTCTTTGTTTTGTATGAGTTTTTTTCAGTGCAATGGTGCCAGCACTAGTACCAGTTCAAAGATGCATTCAAGACACAAGCACTCAGAAGATCGGCTGCTTATGAGGACCTCGGCCAAATGAGCTATTTTGAGTTTGCAAATCTTGGAGAGAAGTGTCCCAAGAACAGGATCTGGTACAAGATTTGTTGCTTCCAGCCAAAGAAGGAATATATACTCCCATATATGGTCCTCTAGCACCTCCACTTCCAGTGCTGGCCAACACTCAAATGAAATATTATGTTGAAAAAAGAGTTACCTGATCTTCTTAAAACCTCTGCAGAGACTCACTTCCACACAAAACTGAATATTTGGTTCAGTTCTTGGTTTTTTTAGCACCTATTCATCTATTGAGTCATCATGGCTTTGCATATAGTAGGCCAGATTCTGCTCACATTCATAAAATATAGGTTTCCAGTCCAACTTCTATTGGTCAATTGAAAGATCCCATCGACTCCAGTGTATGTTGGATCAGGGTTTAAATCAGAAGTATCTTCACTGAAGTTCATTCAACCAATATAAAGCTGGGGTAAATGAAGGCACAGTCAAACCCTATGTTTGTCAAGAGCTACTAATGAGGCACCAGGAGTAGTCCAAGTGTTTTTGTAGGGTCCATAACAACAACGTTTATTCTACTGTCATTCTCAAAAACAAAGTGATAGACTTAAAAATAAAATGTTATAAAGCCTCAATAGTTTGAAATCCAGAGAACATTCCTCATTGGATTTTTACAACCTAAAGGGAGGCCAGCTTTGTGGCCTAAAAACCTGTATTATTTCCATTTAAATATGTGTCAAAGAGCTGTCTAGAAAAGTAAAAATCAAAAGAAAGTAAAATTCCCCCTGAGTCAATGTGTTCTTTATGTTTCATTTATTTATTTTAGCCTGTGGTTTATGGTCCCATGAACTACTGCAGTATTATGTAGGCAACCTACAATTATTGAGGTGGCTCAGTGCCTATTAAAAAAAAACAAGTAATATAGCTAAATTAATGTATCTTTTACAGCAGGAGATCTGAATTTATCTGTCTCTCCAGTGAAATTAACTTAACACTCGAAGTTCCCCCTCATTGGACAATAAAGACACAAAATGAAACCTCCACACAAAGTTTTGACAAAATTCACACTTCTTATGCAAAAAAGGCCATGGGTAATTTACCACAGAACCTGAATCAGCCTCCTATGTCCCGATGCAGCAATGATAACATTTAGGAGAGGAAGAGGCTTTATCTCAGCTGCACAGTGGGTCATGCAGGTAGGGCTGGGAAGCCATAAATGTCCCTTGCAGGTTTAAAAGCCATGCTGATGTAAGAGGAATTGCTTATTGTAGGTAAAAACAATAATAATGATCTGGATACTTAATGCAGTCCTTGAATTGGAAGATGAATTAAAATAGTGGACCGTATTCTCAGACACTCCATTCCTGGTCTTGAGGGCAGAGATCGAAAGGGGTTTAGAGGTGGCTTTAGGCCACCATTGCACTTTTTGTATTCTTGGACTCTGCAGAGGCCTTCTTCTCCCCTTCCCTCCCCCCTCCCCACTGTAAAATTAGAGCAACCTCAGGGTTGCTCTAAATTAAGCTTTGCTTCCATGTCCCCCTGTGGGACTTGGTAGCAGAGCACAGGTGCAGAGCAGTGAACTCCAGCTATGCCCCAGACATGCCCTGATTTACCTCTTGCAACGGAGGCCGAGAACAGGGCTGGCTGCAAGATACTTCCACCCACTCTTAGGCTTCTTTACACTGCCAGAATAGTGTAAAGGGATCTGAATGTAACTGAGAATCCAAAGTCCAGTGTCTAGATCCTTTCATGGAAAGTGCTGTCCTGCACAGATGTACAAGGCAAAACTTTGACCTGTCACTAATTAAACATTTTTGACTGAGAGGTAAGAAGGTGAAGGGATCAATTTGTATCCAGTAGTCTTCAGTTCACCATTGATCCTCCACCTGGCATTCAGTTTTAACTTCAAAACAAATGTTTTATGGTTTTGCTGACGAGCTTTTCCATTTTACAGCCCAGCTCAAAGAGGGAACCTGGGGCTGTAGCAATCAGTCAGTATGTTCCACCTGGCTCCCTATTACTTAGCAGTCACAGATCTCTGGGCTAGAAAATAAAAATGCTTTTGTGACTGTGTGTGCTCCTACCAAACTGCCTCCTGAGGTTAAACTCAGCTAGGCTGGTGTGTTCTCACTTCTCCCAGGATCTGGGAGCAGCAGGCCGGACTGCTGAAAGCTACACGTTTTGCCCAGCCCAATGGAGAGAAAGATAAAAGCAGAAAGAATTTTCATTGTCTAGCAGCAGAATTTCATGCAGCTGGGCACAGGCTAACTTCAGCCAAATGCAACCAGCTATACTCTTGTGAAAGTACCTGGGCCAAACTGTGCCATGATAGACTGGGGCACTGCAAGCGCCAAGCAGATTGCTGGTGGCTCACTTGTGCTGACATGCACCCACAATTAATTTTGTGGGCACACAAGTGTGCTTGCAGTTTACGCCCAGGGAGGGCAGGCCTTTGAAAGTGTGCAGAATCGCTGTGCATCAGGCATAGGGCACTTAGGTCTCTCTGATGAAGGTGGCCTTCAAGGATAGATGGCTGGAGAAAGAACTTCATAGAGTTATTGTTGATTTTCGAGGGCCTGATTCTGTAGTTGCTAACTCACGCAGACTTCACTGGGACTACTTGCCTGCTTGACATTAGGCACATGCTTAAATATCTTGCTGAATCGGGGCCTAACCGCCTAGTACAGAAAGCTGGAAATTTCAAAGGCACCCAGGGGACTTAGCAACCGACTCCTTAAGGGTCCTTCCCAAATATCAGCTGAAATGTTTACACAAGGCTTTCTTTGGCAAAACTCCCCTTGACCCAAAGACTTTAGGGCTGATAGGTCCGGAATATTTCAATACTTTAATTGTTCACAAACCTGTAACAGCTCAAAGAAAGGCATCTGATTATTGACTTGGCCATTCTACAAAATTCTGTCATGACAATAGTGCCTGGTTTATGCCCAGCACCTGGGTTCTTAAAACTACTGGATAGCCTAGATCAGGAACACTCTGCTACATTTGTGCTACATGCTTTTTCAGCTGTCTCAAAGCTTCTTGCTGTAGCAGTCGCTGGTTGTGTGCAATCTGATCTCTGTGGCGACTTAAATTCTGGGTGGAGGATGGGTTTTCATTAAGGCTAAAGAGCCTGTTGCTTCTCCTCCAGAAAGTGAGGATGCCGCAGTGTGCTTAGGGTGTAGCATGTGGAAGGGGGATTTCTCTGCATGCCCCCGGGGGTGGGCAGGTGAACACTCCCCCGAACACCTCCATCACCCCTTTCAGTGGTCAAGTAGTTACACAGTGTTGCCAATTTAGTCGTTTTCCAACCCCCACCTGTAAATTCAAACACCCCCCTCTAATCTTAATTCCTGGGGAAGACTCTGCGGGCTAGCAAAGGGGCCACTGTACTACTGCGGCCAGCCCTTCAAGTCCCTGAAGATCATGCAAGACTGAGATGGGCAGAGAGGCTCTCCTCCTCCCTGTGCCATCTTCTCATCCCCGCTGTCTTGGCCACATTCTTCTTTTTCTCAGTCCTTTTCATTCAGTTTTTTCCTTCTCTGAGTGGCACTCTTATGGCAAAGTGTGAATAGCGATGAGATTGTCCCTGTCAGTCAGTGTGAGTGACCTTCCCAACCCTCCCTGGTCATTATGACTCCACCACAGCTTGTCTTTGCACTCTCATAAGCACAAGCTGTGCATTTAGCTCAGGGAGCATTTTACTTGGCATGATTATTTTTTTTTCAATCTGAGTTCCTGAAATTCTTCCCTTTGAGCAGTTTAAGAAGAGCTGAGCTCCCAGCCCATGGAGCTATTCTCCTTTTTGCCTGCTCTGTCATTTTTCTGCTAACAAAACAAAACAAAACAAAAAAGTCATTCAGCAAGTTACAGACAAGGGTCAGACAAGAAACACAATTCAATTAACCAAAAACCTCACCTGGGCTCACTCTCTATAGCAGCAGCGCCCCCGCAGCAAGGCATCTTCTTTACAAAATCAAATAGACAAGGTGTGTTCTTTGTCAATTTCCCTTTGGCATCTGAGACAGAAGGATGGAGCTCTGCCGAGGAAGCCCTGGTGCGTGGGAAAACAGGAGGTCAGACAAACGACTGGAACCATATTTTGAAGGACAAGAAAGCAAGGATTATTTCTGTCTAGTTTCTGATCCCTCAGGAGGTAGGGATACAATGAAGAATTAAACATATAGCTATATACAGCATGTATACAATGTACAGATACTGGCCTTATCTTTCTGTGTGTCTTTTTTAAATTTTCCCAGAACCTCTACTGTAAGATGATATTATATTAGTGCTGATTAGCAATAAAACTGGGAAAGGGCTATAAACTTTAGCATAGTCTCTGGGGCTGAGGGAGGTAATTGTTTGTTTGTTCTCTGTCTTTATGGTTTATCTGTGGCTCCGCCACCAGGAAACCTAAACCGGCAGGAAAAAGCTCCTCCTTCACCATCCTCTCACATAAGCCTCTCCTTTCTGCTGTACACTCTGAAAATAAAGCGGAGCAAGGACCTGTTTGTACAGAATGGTTTGCTGTTTCATGTGACGTGACTCTGACTCTGCTTAAATCCAAGGAATCAGAGAAGTTAGGGCTGGAGGAAAATCAACTCATCACCATTAAGTTCACCTCCTGGACTGAGCAGCAGGAAGCCCCCACTCTATTGTTGTGAGTGCGTTTTCTGCAGAATTCACTCTACCCACATCCCCCATAGAAGATAGGTATATATGTTACCTACAATACCTACCCCATGCAGAGGGTTTACCCCACAAAGGGAGAAGTTCCAGGAAGACTCCAGGAAGTCCACTAGAGGTTAACTATTGCCATTGATTTTACATGGAAGGTGCTTAGATACCATAATGATGGGCGGCAGGATAAAATCCATAGCTATTTTAACAAATGTTTAAAGTATTTTGTTAACAAGTATTTGTTAATTCAGAGCAGGGGCGTGCGCAGGAATTGAAATTTGACTGCTTTTGGAGAGGCACCTTCTGTGCCGGTATTGTGATCCCAGGGCTGGAGGAGTGCTCTGTCCCTGTCACAGCCCCAGAAAATCTGACTCTCCCTACCACATCCCCAGGGCCAGAGGAGTTCTGTGTCCCCACCAATGATTTGAGGGGCCTGTGCCCCTGCTTACCCCCCCGGTGTGCACCCCTTATTCAGAGCAAATGTAATTGCTGCCCTTGCTGAGTTTACATCTGTGTCTCCTTTTCCTCTTTGCCAGCAGATGATCTTGCCTGTCCAAGAAGCAGATGTCTGTCTGGAAGTTTTGTACTGGCTACCATCACTGTGGTCTCACACTAGTTAGCCTGGCAATATCAAGGTCCCTAGTGAATTTTATAGAGTCTCCAGCTTGTCTTTCCCCCCCCCCCAGATGCTAAAGAGCATGGCTTCTCAAGTGTAAGTCCTGCCCACCTTGAAGTGTTCTGCCTCTTCTTCTCCCTTCTGTGTCCTTCCGGGTTGCCAGTTCAGTGGGTATTTCTTTTCTAATGAAGACCACAGGAGTCAAACAGTTCTGTAGCTGAAAATGCCAGCCCCGTCTGTAGGGTGGAGGATAGAAGACCTGGGAAACACTGCACAAATATTTCCTGCCAGTATTCACTTGGATTTGTACCTGAATTTATTTAGGCTATGGTCACACCCCTCCTATGTTCCCTTTCTCCAGCCATTCATGCCATCCCATCATGCTGCCCCAGCAAGTCATGGAAAACAAAATTCAAAATCAACTCACCCATTCAAAAGATTTCTGCAGGCCTGAGCGTTGGAGATCCTGGTTCAAAATCTGAATTTTGGCAATGGCCTCTGTTTTTATAATGAGCTGAACAAATTGAAAGTGGAGCTCAACATGTGGGAGTGTGCAAGAAGAAATAACAAGCCAAAACACAACTAGTGTGAGCAACCCTAGTCCTGACATTTTCATAGCTTGGTGTGCAGCGTCACTATGTCCAAACCAAGCTACGTGTGATCTGAGTATCTTTGCACCCTTTCCTAGCAGGAGATTTAACAGAGATTATTTGACTCTGAGCAACAGAGCGGAAGATTGGAGAGGCAAGCGTATTGTCTGGATGCACTGGCTGCCATTGGTATCCATATTTCTTCAAATCTGGGCTGGATGTACATTGCCAGAATCTGGTGCACCACCAGAACCGAGGAAAGAAAAAGGTTTCACATGTCCTCAAATTCTTAGGTCTGCTAATTGGAGCAGTTGTTTCAGGTTGACTCGAAATAAATTTTTGGACATTTTCAGCAAACTGAAAAGTAAAAAAAAAAAATCATTTTGGGCTGAATGATACAGTTTGTTTGACCTCCAATGCTTCATTTTGATTTTTGAGCTTTTTTTAATATGGCTATGGCTATGGCTACACTACCGCGGTAAGTCGACCTACCCAAGCAACTCCAGCTACGCGAATAAAGTAGATGAAGTTGACATACCTTAGGTCAGTTACCACGGGATCTACACCATGGGGGTTGACAGGAGAAACACTCCCATTGACTTACCTTACTCTTCTCATCAGGGGTAGAGTACAGGGGTCGACTGAAGAGCGATCTGCTGTCGATTTGGCAGGTCTTCACTAGAACCGCTAAATCGACCACCAGTGAATCAATCACAGAGCGTCGATCCTGGCTGCAGTGTAGAAGAGAATTTCAAATCAGAAAGTCATTTTGAATCAAAATGGAAATGTTTATTTGGAACATGTTGAAATGAAATATTCTGACTTTGGGGGGAAGTGTGTGTGTGTGTGGGGGGTCCTTTCCTGTTTTGGTTTGGTTTGGTTTTAACTGAAGCAATTTGACAAATTCAACACAATTCATGAAATGTTCTGGTTGACCTCAGTCTGCACTCTACACGGAAAAAAAGTTTTGGTTAAAAATTACTCCCCATCTGACTGCTTAGCTCCTGCTATTGCTTCCTCCAGTTCTCCCACCCATTTCCTGTGAGAGTCAAACCATATGGTGTTATTTCTGCTCAATAACTTTCATACCCAGGAGGTGGACCTGAACAAGTGACTGGAGTTTAAGTGACCAATCACAGAGCTCAGAGACTGAACTGCAAATAGTGAATACTCTCAGCAAGCAATTTACGAGCAGCTCATGGGCTGAACTAGGCTCAGGCAAAACCTTCACTGAATCCATGTGAACAATGAACAAAATTCACTGCCTACTCTGAGGCTGTTTGCAAAGAAAGACAACGGCTTGATTCAGCAAATGGTTTGGTTGCTGTGAATCGTTCAGACAGTTCCAAACAGGATACTTTCAGTACAGCCTGCTGAGTGATGTGAGAATGAGGCTTTGTGATAGTTTAAATGATAATGCTAATCATGGATGATGGACAGACAGTTTTGTGGCCAAGACACTGAACTGAGATTTGGGAAATCTGGGCTCATGCCCTGCTCTTCCACAGACTCCCTGGGTGATCTTGCCTAAACTACTTAATCACCCTGTGCCTCAGTTTCCCAATCTGTAAAACAGGGATGATAAAACATCCTTTCTCCTAAGTTATGTCTATACTTGATACACTACAGCAGCACAACTGCACCACTTCAGTGTAGATACGCACTCGAGTGACAAAAGGGGTTCTCTCATCACTGTAGTTAATCCTCCTCCCCGAGAGGCACTAGCTAGGTCGACAGAAGAATTCTTCCGTCAATCTAGCGCTGTCTACCACAGGGGTTAGGTTGCCATAGCTACATCTCTGAGATGCGGATTTTTCATATCCCAGAGAGACGTAGCTATGCCAGTGTAATGTTTCAGTGTAGACCAGCCCCTACACTTTGTGTCCTCCCTACTTTGATTTTAAGTTCCTTGGGATGGGCACTGTCTCTTATTATGTGTGTAGTACAACACCCCACACAGTAATAGTAATCATAGGTTTTCCAGTGTGTTTCAAATTTAGTACTTGTCCCTCTGTGTATTTTGATGGGGATGAGATAGATTCAACATAACTCTCTATGTCCCTCTTAGAGGGTAAGAAACAGCAATGTAGTGTTTTTTTTTCCACGGTCCAGGGAAATAAAATGCAAGGTTCATTTAGCCGTGATTTAAAAGTTATATTAAGGACAAGTGTTGGATGAAGCAGGATCAACATGCTTGTAACTAGATAACTCCAAATCTGTGGAGTGACCATTTCAGTAAGTCACAGCTGTCATGGTGGCATGATTTATCCCAGATCACAGTCAGATGTACTGTAATACCATTCCATTGGTTTCAGTTTACAATAACTTTGTGTAGACCACATGCATCCTGGAGTGGAAACAAACCAAATAATACAGCCAAAGCCATCAAACTGCACTGCAGTCTCTACATACAGCCCACCTCTGAGACACATTAAAATGGATTTTAGGGAGAATGGTTTCCATAGAGGAATACATTTACCATATCTGTGTTAAAAATAGTAACTGAGGACTAGGGGGGAATGTGGTCTCTTGCAATGACCTTTGTGACTTCCAAGAGGGATTATTAATTTCATTTTGTTTTACCTTCATGCTGGCAGGAATTTTTTTATATATATTATTTTATATTATTTTTGCCAAACAGGAATTAATAAATGACCTGTTCATAAACAATTTATCATTGACTCCAACACACAAATCTGCATGTATTGAATTTCTTGTGCAAAAGAATATGAAACACATTTGCTAACAGAGAGGTGGGGAGGTGTTTGCCTTTAGGCCAAGAGATTCTGGCATTGGAATGTTTCACAGCTTTGTTCATTACACTTTCAAAGTATTTTTTAAAGCATGAGGTTGTGCTCAGGAAAGAGAGGCTGTAAAACCGCAGCCTTCTCTTTCAGACAGAGGCCCTGATCTTATTCTCATTTACACTGGTGTAAATCAGAAGCCATTCCACTGATATGGCTACCATTCTGCATGTGTAAAACCGGCATAAATGAAATCAGAATCAGGCCCATGATCTTGACCAATGACTTTGTTATTAAATTTTCTCCTTTGACAAGATTTTTTCTTAGCTGAGGGATCTGCAGACTCAGCCTGGGCTGGGAAAATGAAGCCAGGTGTGTGTCCTGTCTTCCTTTTCTAGCATCATTGGCTGCATGTAGTAGGGTGAGCACCCACTCTAGCCCCGAAGGGGTTGGAAAAGCCCTGCAGAGGGCTGGGGAAGGGAGTAAAACCCCAGCTGATTGGGGGAAGTGGTGGCAGCTGGGGGCCAAGCCCCAATCAGGGCCCAGCTGGCTCTATAAAGGCTTTGAGCCAGCACTGACTCTCTCTAGCTAGAGAGAGAGAGAAGAGTCTGGTTGCAGGGACTTAACGAAGGACCCAGTCTGGAGCAGGGCTAGGGAAAGGCCAAGGGAGCTGGGGAGCTCTGGCGGGGCAGGGGCAAACCCTCTTGCCTGTGATGAGTGGCTTATACTGCAGTCTGCCCAGGGAGTGGGGGCTAGTTGGTGACTGGCAGTAGCCTAAGACTGAGGTGAGAGGGGAATAGTGGGTGGGGGTTCCCCTGGGAGGGGGAGACCCAGAATTGTGGGGGTACTGCCAGGGGGCAGCACCCAAGACAAGGGCACCGGTGTCCAGGAGGGACATGGGGTGCCAGGGGCAGTGAGACACCAGCCTGAAGAGGGTACTCCAGAGACTGGATACTAATTCCCTGAGATGTCCAGCAGGTGGTTCTGCTGGTGAGTCTGCGCCTGGTTACAAGCGGTGGAGAATGTGGGCATGAGTGGCCTGCCCCTGATGCAAGGGGCAGAGTGAGGCCAGCATGATTATTGCCCAGGCGCTAGAAGGTGGAGGAAAAAGGGGATGATGGATCCCTGGTATGCTTGGGTTTATTATACAGAGACCCAGGTGCCATCCCAGGCTGGGCCCTGGGGCTGGTGCCCCAATGGAAGGGGGCAGAAGACCGGAAGGGACTCTGGGAGGCCCATGAGTGACTGTGTGGAAGGGGAAGAGGGCCCTCCACGATAGGATGGGGCAGCTGGCTAGGCCCTGTTACAACTCTTCAGAGAGGGGTGTGTGAGGAACTGGAGAACATGTTGTGAGGGGCTGAGTGCCGAGGCCAGTGGCAGAGCATCAGGCCTGCTATGCCTGCAGACGAATGGGGCACTTGAAATGGGACTGTCCCTATGGGGATAGGGGCAGGGTGCTGCAGCCCCGGCTGGGACAAGGAGATGTCCTGCGGGCAGGCCGCTGGGTTTGGAAACCAAGGCAGCTGACAACCTATTGGGCCTGAAGGCAGAAGGGCCTCATGCAGTGGGCCTGCCCAGGCCAGAGCATCCAAAAAAGGCCCAAAACAGCCTGGAGGCAGGGAATCGCATAAGGAGGCACGACCCCCTCAGGGGAACTGAGGAGAGGCTGGGAGAAGTGCCTGTGTGCCCGGAAGGGCCAAGAGGTGGTGACCAGGATGGAGGGATCTGGGACCATCACGGGGGCAGTTGCTGAGGATGAAACCCAGATGGACTGGGCCCGCCAGGAGGCCGGGACCCAGGTCAGGGTAGAACACGTGGCTGTGGGAACCCAGACCCTAAGGGAAGAGGGCTGGGGGGGATCAGGACCTATGGGCACGGTTAGAGGCCACTAAGCTGGCCAGCAGGAAGGCCGAAGCCCAAGTCTGGGAGATGGTCTGGGGCTGGGAGGCCACGGCGAAGAAGCGGGTGGGCCTGGAAGGGTGACCTTGGAGGGGTAGCCTCGGGGAGCCCAGGCCAAGACTCCCATGAACCCCAGGGGTGGGGGTTTTGGGGGGGTGAGCACTGCTCCAGCCCTGAAGGGGCTTTGAGCCAGAAGTTCCAGTAGAGAGACTCTCTAGCTAGAGAGAGAAGGGCCTGGCTGCAGGGGCTTAACCAAGGACCTAGTTTGGAGCAGGGCTGGGGAAAGGCCAAGGGGGCTGGGGAGCTCGGGCCTGGGAAAGCCTATTAGGTGCAGGGGCAGCCGGTCCAAACCCCCTCTCCTGTGATGAGTGGCTTATACTGCAGTCTGCCCCAGGGAAAGGGGGCTAGTTGGTGACTGGCAGTAGCCTAAGACTGAGGCAAGGTGGGGATAGTGGGAGGGGGAGACCCAGAACTGTGAGGTTACTGCCAGGGTACAGCACCCAAGACAAGGGCACCAGGATTTGGGAAGGACATGGGGGCCAGGGGAGGCAAGACACCAGCCTGAAGGAGGCGCTCTGGAGGCTGGACACTAATTCCCTGAGACTACCAGCAGGAGGTGCTGCCAGTGAGTCTGCACCTGGTTACACTGCACTATTCAGTTTTGAATAATTGTGAAGACAAGGGACCAGACTGTCCAAAAACTTTCAGTGCCCAGTTGTGTGCCCAATTTGAATTTGTAATCACCATGCCTGTGCATGAAAGTTGGGTAGATGCATGAGCAAATCGGCACTGCTGCTCCACTATATGTGCAATGATTGGATTTGTCATAATCCTGGTAATTGCATGTACAAATTAGATGCACAATTTCCTGCATTTTGCACACTTGGGCTGATTCTCTTCTCACACTGGTTTTCCACTGTTGTCAGTAGAATTATTTCTGATCTGTAGAGGCGTAAGTGAGGGGAGAATTGGACCCTTTTTTTAATGCAGCTCTATATTACACAACAAAGAAGGTAAATATGTAACACTTATTTTTTTTACTGTCTCTTCTTTCTTTTGGTATTTTTTTTATTGAACACACAGTAAAGAGCATATAAGAAAAACATTCTGGAATCGGAATTTGGGTGACAATTTCTTGACAACGTATGAGGCCAAATGGAGCACACAGCCTGCTATCCTGCAGGTGCCTTGACTTTACATTGTGGCAGTAAAAACTTGTTTCTGTCTAAGCATGTATGACCCAGAAGATATAGGGAGCAGGTAAGGGCAGTAGCACAGAGTCCCATTTAGCACTATTAAAAATGGTTAAGTAGACTTGCGATCCGAGATGCAGGGCTGAAATTTGAAAAAGCGAAGGGTGAGAGATTGATGGCCCATCAGTCAGTCTGATATTTAAATACCCACAGCACAACCTACATGTCATATGTTTTGCAGGTCAGGAAATTTTTATTTCCGCAAAGGCTATTGCATGATGAGAAACAATGGCTGGTTGAAAGGCAGGGTTTGGAGAATATCACAGTGAGATGGAGAAATGTCTTTAGCATAACCTCGTGGGACTTTACTAGTCACCACACTTGAAACAATAGACCTTTTCTTACCAAAATCTACTAAAGTATTCCATAGTAACGATCCAAACCCTCAGTAACATTGCTGTGTACTGTGGTGGTTTGGACCATTGCTGTAGAATACTTCAGTATTCATCCCTTTTTTTAAGGGTGAAACAATTCTCTACAGTTTGAGGCTGATTTTACTGTCAGTTATGAACCTGGAGGGGCCAAAGGAATTAAACCTGCATGAGATCTGGGCCTATAAATATATCTGACAGATCATTGTGGTTGGCCTTAGTGATAACTCTTGTTTGTTGTTCCTATTATCTGATGCCTAGTTGAGCTCTCCCACCCTAATACACCTTCACCTCAAACACACACACTGCCTGATTCTGCAGCAAGTTAGATCAATTTAACCAAGCACAACTCCTTTTAAGTCTGTGGCATTGCACTGACATGAAGGAGGCGCAACAGATGGGAGAACAGAAATGTCTCTGCTCTCCCAGTAGTAGGATGTAATGTTCAGGAGGATTACTATAGAGTTTAACCACACGGAAGAAACAGTTGTGATACACTTCAGCTCACAGTAAACTTGATCCAAAAGAAGGCAGTAATTCAGAAGGCACCAGGATAAAAGAGAAGAGTATCAGTTCTGAATGGCCAATGGCTGATGATTGATCTTGTAATAAGGGAAAATGAGTAGGCAGTGACCTTGCCAATTCTGGAAAGGCTCAAGTCCACACAGATAGGTTTTAAAGCTCATCTCTCTCCATATGCTCTATATAGTGACTGACCCTGCTTCTGGGTATCAATGTCGTACACCCATTGCTTTCAGAAATTCGATGGTGTGCTCGGCATACCACAAGCTGAGAGGCAATGCCAAGGACTACAGGCTGTAGCCCCCAGCCCTGGTGTCTTAACTGTTAATCAGCCTAGCATGCAACGTAGTGTCTTGGGTGGTGGTTTCCATTGTCTCCAGCTAGCATACGCCATAAAGGAGCTTAATTGCTTTTTCCACTTCTTCTGAATGAGAAGTGGCTAGCATGCCCATCAGCTTTAATGAGGTCTGTGATTCTTTTGTAGATAAAAAAAAGAAAAGGCGCACTTGTGGCACCTCAGACTAACAAATTTATTTGAGCATAAGCTTTCGTGAGCTAGAGCTCACTTCATCGGGTCCATCAAATAAATAAATTTTGTTAGTCTGAGGTGCCACAAGTACTCTTCTGTTTTGCAGATATGGACTAACAAAGCTGCTACTCTGAAGCTTGTAGATCAGACCTGCTTGATCATAGCCATTAACACTTACAGCATAGCATTACAATGGCTCAGTGGGATATAATAGAAATACACAGTAGTTCTTTGCTCTGCCCCCAGGGAGCCGTCCAATAGAGAGGTACAGGGTAACCTTGCCATGTGGCCCTTCTCAGGTCTAGTATTTGGGGTGTTCTTTTGAGCCCTCCCTTGTCCTGATGTGATTATTATCCTGTCCCCACTGCGGGCCCCTCTCCATTGTTCTCCTGTTGTCCCACCATAGCGGGTGCTAAAATAACTAGGTTTCATGCAGCTCCCCTTGGCCTTCCCTCCACAACTAGCTCACAGGCTTCTGCCTCCAGCCTGCTGCTCTCACACACTGGTTTCCTCCTCAGGCCTACTGATCTCAAGATGTCATTCTGCTTTACTGGTTGTTCTGGGTAGCACAGTGCCCTCTGTTTGCTGAACTGGTAGGTCCTTGTCCCTCCTCAAATGATGCACAAGCCAATCAATTCCCTATAGTTCATTCCAGGCTGTAGTGGGGCTACACAATCATCATTTTGCTGATACAGACTAACACAGCTACCACTCTGAAACCAATAATCACACAGGGAGTTTCACTGGATTACTGTATATGCGCTTTGTGTGTGCATTATTCCCAGGGACTTGGACACATTTACAGTGAGTCTGAATTTGGCCCATTACACTGGAATTCAACTATAGTGAAATTCTGCTTCAAGTGAAAGGGTGTGAAAGTCTTGAGTTGTTCTGGTGCAGTTCTCTTAGTGTGTGAAATTCATCCCAGTACGAAGGCCCCTGCAAAGCTGGATGCACCACATATGGATGAGTTAAAGGCTTACGTGGGGCATAGTTTCTAGCACACCCCTCTGCAGTGGGGATGGACTTCAATTACAGTGAAGCTTCCCTCTGCTTATAGAAAAGTTTTCTTCTACTATGCTTGGTTTCTAAGTTTGGCTTGTTTGAAGGAGCCCTAATAATCCAAAATAAGAGTCCCAATTCTTCATCATATTCAGCCAAGCTTCATTCTCTCAATAGCACAGAATGCTCCACTGTGATGCCACCAACCACTCAATGTCCGGATGTGACTGTACTGATGATGCAAAAGTCACCAGAGGGTTGAATTGCCTGTGTTTAATTTCATCTGCTGTTTTATTACAGTACAATGACAAACTGATTTACTGTCTGCAGTGAGGCAAAGTGCCTGCCCTGGAGAAAATATTTTTTTAATCAAGGAATGACCATCATCAAAGAATATCATTCAAATATTTCTAGATGAAAATACTCTAAACAGTATCCTTATGAAGATGTAAAGTCTCAGGTCCATTATAAACAACTTTCTAAGGTAGCTGAGGTTTAGAAGGTTTTGACGCTTGAAAGAATGAGACATGGCATAATTCCATGTGTGTCCAAGAACTGTGGACTTCTCCAGTCTTTTTATAGGAACTTTTGATATGTTTACTACAGCTGTCTTAAGTAGCATATCTTGTTGGTGGTTTTTTGCCCACCTTTTTATTGTCTCCCTTGTGTTCCACAAAACAGAGGTTCCCAGACTTTTTCATCATGTGAACCATGTCTTGATAGAAAGTGTGGATCTCCACTCCACCCATTTGTTATCATGCAGACCGCGTTCCTTCCCATTCACGGTCATGGAACATCCCTGTGGCAGTGTCACATTCTGGGGTGCAATTCAGTGAGCAGTTGTGTCACTGCCTGTACTGTAACCTTGGATACCTTAAATGCTCTGCTGCTGTGGCTCACAGCCCAGACACCAACAGCCAGCAGACAAGCATGCACGTCCCTGAGTGTCCATGCTGTGGAGTCCTGGTTCAGCACTCTGACCCTAACAGCCTGCCTACAACACAACAGCCCCACCCTGGTCTCCACCAGCCTTGGTTACTACTTGTTGGGTATCCCCAACAGACCCCCAGTCCCAAATTTCCCCCAAATCATCTGCCCTGAAGTATCCAGCCCTCTTCTGTAACATGCAGATAATTAATAAGGTTTCAAGTATCAGGGGGTAGCCGTGTTAGTCTGTATCCACAAAAACAACAGGGAGTCCAGTGGCACCTTAAAGACTAACGGATTTATTTGGGCATAAGCTTTTGTGGTTTGTGGGTGTGTTTTTTTTTTCCACACACAAAAAACCACAAAAGCTTATGCCCAAATAAATTTGTTAGTCTTTAAGGTGCCACTGGACTCCTTTGTTGTTTTAATAAGGTTTGTTGCTCCTTTTGAAGAGACAAAAGCACAGCTTCTTGCCTTAATGGGAGTTAATAATCATTTTAATTCAAATACAGCACAAGGTTGGTTTTGATAAAAGCAAAACAAGTTTATTAACAAGAGAGGTTTTAAGTGAATCCAAGTACAAAGGATAAAGATTAATTGATTACAAACAAATAAAAGTAAAATACACTTTCTAGTGGCTAAAACTTAACAAGCTATAGGCTTAGTTCAAGATAAAAAGATTCGTAAGAAATCTTTCCTGCCATGGCTGGCTGACTTTCAGTCAGGACCTTCCACAGAAGTACAAAGTGCTGGTTTCCCTTGTCTTTCAAGACAAAAGATCTTTTCCTAGGTTTCTCACCAGTTCCCAGAGACTTCATGCCCCTTGATTGAAGGACTCATCTTTATTAGTTTACAAGAGCTCTGACTCGTAATGTCTGTCCAGTGATGGGTGCCAATATGACTTCTCACTCCTTATATCTTCCCAAACTCACTATTATGTCCTGAGACTCAGGATGACCTCATACTGTTTTTCCCTTTCCCTTGCTGATTCATATGTAAATGTTCATTGTTTTGGTCATACCTTGCTTAATTTCACTGGAGACAGGTACATAGCTGCCTTCCCTCCTGTCTTGGATATAACCTGTTTCTTCCTTTGTTTGGTCACAAACTTAAAGCAGTGAGCATTCACAATTCCACATATAGTGTTAATACAGACATTTTATAATGATATGAATTACCAGAGTGTCATTAGCTTTCATAAAAGACCTTTTCTGATGCACTTTTATAATATTGTAATATTGAATACAATCAGGTGATCAATTACTTATTGGAGGTTCAGATCCCCACAAAAGGCTATCTCCCCCATTCACCAGGTTGATGGCTTTGTTGATCTTTTATGTAAATGTACTTTCACTGTCTCTGCCTGACGATCAGGTGGGTCAGACTAACAAATAGATGTTCCTATGTCTAGGGTAGAGTGGGCTTATGCATTGCTTGCCCAACACATTTTAAGAACATAATTCTAGCACGTATCCACAAGCCTATTAATGGCCAGTGAGTTATTAGTTCTGTGGTGACTTATTACATGCCACCTTTTGGGGATATATCATGACAACAGTGTGTTAGGTGTAATGAGTATGTCAGGCCTGGCAAGAGCTGCTGACACAGTAATGGCCTACCAATGGGCCTCTGTGTCCCAGGCAGCTACAGCAGCTGCAGACATGGAAATGTAAGAGTAGGAGAGTGTTTGTGCATTAAGCTGCCTTGTCCTCTCTGGGAAAAGCCAGTCACACTGCTTTCTTTTGCTCTTCATTTTGTGTCCCTCTCCAACATTGGCTGATCCCCTCTCCCCAGGCCCATCCTGCCTTGATGTCTGGAAAACATCATTCACTGCTACCACTGGGTTCCATCACCCAGTGGTCTTTTGCCCTTGCACCCCTGGACCTTCTGTCCAGTTGCCCCATTCCTTTCTCACCACTAGTGTCTGTTCCTACTGGTGGCTCCACTTCTTTAGGCAGACTCCTGTTTCCTCTTTCTTTTTATTTTTAATGTAGCCCCTAGAATAAATAGTGAGGCTGTCTCCTGGTGCCTATATATTTTACAACCCCCATGGCTCTTCATTGCCACCTGTAGAAGCAGCTGGAGACAAGGAGGGCATCCAGCACCATGTACTCAGCCAGCTGTCCACAGAGCACAGGTTGCATGAAGAACACCTTGGAAAGTTCTGTCCTTCCTGTCTAAACTGCTACCTCTGCTTCACTTCTCTTTCCCTCGCCCCCACTGCATCCTTACCCTCTTTGTTCACCCAATGCCATCCAAACAGGGGCAGCAAGTTTGTATAATTTTTGGTGGTGCCCAGAACGGGTTCAAGTCCCACCCCCACATACACACCTGCCTTGTAAGCCAATATTTTTTAAATAATGTAAAAATGGATTGGAAACAGTAAGCGTTTAACAGTTTCTCTATTGCACAATATCCCTATTGTAAGAAAAATGTATTTAACTAAGAATGTCAACTTTATTAATACTCTTTTGAATATGGAAACAACCAAGCACTCTTGGATCAAAAGCAAATACTTTCTAAAATTAAAACAGAATGCAGCCCCTTCTTTTGCGATTTTCTTCAGTAGGCAGCAAACACTTTGTTGTTGTTTAGTGGCGCATGGGGCTGCCCCTTGCCCAGCCTAGGCCAGGAGTGGTGACTGCAGGCAGAAGGGGCGTCACGACACTCACCCAAGCCCCAGCTACTCAGGTCCAGGAAGCCCCGTCACCTCCCTTCTGTTGGGTGCCCGGGGAAAGGGGGGGGGGCTGCCATCATGTGTGCATCTCCTCCCCTGCTGCTGCCCCTCACGGGGACTGGAGCTGCTCCATGCCAAGCATGGGGCAGCAGTGGTGACTGTGGGCGCGGCAGGGCAAGGTGTCACGAGTCTGACACTCACCCAGCTCCAGCTACTCAGGTCCAGATTCCAGGAAGTTGGTGAGTGCTGGGGGAGGGGAGGTCTCTTTGTTGTAGTCAGCAGCAGCACCAGCCGGCAAGGGAGCGCAGTGCGGAGCAACAGGGCAGCCGCCCATTGCCCAGGGCGCAGGCACGGATGCTCCGGGGGAGGCGCGTGGGGGCGGCAGGTGGAGCCGTGGGAGAGACCCAGCGCCAAACATTGGTGGAACCAGGCCCCTGGGCCCTGAATATTGCTGGAGCATGGGCACCACAGGCCCATATAATGCGCAGCCCCTGCATCCAAGTGATTGATCTGTGATTCACAGAATGATCCATGAGCTCTGTGGCTTTAACAAATACAGTATGAATGAGGCTGCCACAGACAGGGTACAGACGGTGTGCAAGAGAGCACCAGGCAAGGAGGGAATAGCAAACCTGGATTACATCACTATCTCTGGATGCCCAAATGCCAGAGACAATCTCAGAATTCCTGAACAGGAGGATGGGAAGGGGGGAGAGTAAGTGACGAAAGTTTTGTCTAAGTTATAAGCTTTCCACTGCATCTTTATCACTAGTAGTTGTGCTGTGTCTGCCGTCCACCCATCTGTTAGCCCCCCCCCACCACCGCCCCCTATTCTATTACAAACATCGTAATCGATCATCTGTCTCTTGTCCTTGTGGACTTGCCAGCACATTACTGGCCTAGTTTTCTCAAATATTTCACAATATTCTTCACTTTGATGCACTCTCATCTGTTTGTTTCCCCATCTCGCTATATGATATCAAGCATATATTGCCGCAGCTTTGCTCTCTGGCCTTTATCTTCCACTCTATCTTTTAAAAGAGTACTTTTCTTTAAACTTCCATGCCTGAGAGCACCCAAATTTTAAAAACATTCTATTAAGCAAAGCCAGATCTAGAGGGGTTACGATTTGGTTTGTTTTTTGGAAGTCTTGATCTGGTAGCTTTTTATGCCCACTTTATAGAGGTGTAAATAATGACACAAGGCACCAGGCTGTGAAGAATCAAGCCTTGTATTACTAAAGATGGTCAGAAAACCCACATTTTTCCCCCAGACAATTTTGTGGGGAAAAAAACTCCCTTTGAAATGTTTGATGAGATATTTGGGGGTTTTCCACTGGAATTTTCATTTAGCACAGCAATATGTGCCCCGCACCCGCACTCCTTCTTCCAGGCAACGCCGGCAGATTGGGAGTTACCACGTCCACATAGCACAGACAGCGTTTGTTCCCGATCACCCTCTGAAGCCACCCAAGCGCTGTTCTCTTGGGATGAGATTGGAGGATACTGGAAGAGGGGACCACACGGTGGGGGAGCTGCTTCTAATCCACAGACCCATGCCCAAGTTATTTGCTCCCCTTCCACATCTCCTCCAGAATTTGCTCTCCTCCTCCTACCTAGGGGGATGGCTGATGCACCAGGGCCTATTCACGTAGCTCAGTGAGTGTTCATCTGTATTGCTGTGCTGGAATAAAGAGGAGGCATCAAAGACAGCCAGAAACCTGAGAGGGAATTGGAATAGAAAAAATGAAAATGAAAGCAGAAACAGTTGATCTTTCTTCCAGAGCTCAGACCTCCTTTTCCAAGTGTCCATATCATCCTTCATGTTCTGAAATTTCTGCTTCAGAGCTCAGATCTGCATTGCAGGGGAATCCCCCCGCTTTATTCATTCTTGGAGCTTGGGCTGTGTCTGTATCAGCAAGGAACACTATAAAAAGAAAAGGCTGGGGGGGAGGGAGGGCAGGGAGGAATGGTAGGAAAGGACATTGTGCCTTCAAAGTGCTGCTTTACCATCTGCCAACACTAGGGTTCCTATGCGGGGAGAAAGATTTCCTGGCAGATTTTCAACTCATCTCTAAAGTGGCTATTGAAAGGTGTTCGAGAAAGGCAGATGAGGCAAGAACACCTTTGTTTTACAAATGGATTTTCTACTAGTAATAGAGCAAGAGAACCCCTGTGAAAGCTTTGGTATAAATAATTTATATTGGCCCTGTGCTGCAAGGCTCACCTAGACAGACAGGTACCTATTCTTGCAGAGTCATGCTACTGATGCATTCGCAGGCAAGCAATGATTAAAATCTTTCATCCCGGATTCAGGCTTTTATTCTCCCAAAGTTCTTCTTACACACACACACACACACACACACACACACACACACACGGCAAAGAAACACAATAAAACCTTTGGCAGTGTTTCTCTGTCGTGGCTCAAGATCGCAAAGGTTGAATGCCAATTTTTTTACTGCAGTGTAAATTAAAATGCCTGACCTAAGATGACAGATACACAGACTTGAACTCCAAATGGTCTTGTGCCCATTCCAAGCACCATTATAATAACAGACAAAGAATGATTGCTTGACACCATATTTTGATTGGCTTCAAAGGGAGTGGCTGTGGTTTGCAGCTCTCAGGAATGGACTCTCTATATGCAAGTACTTTGCAGATATGTCTCTTAAAGTGTGATTACACTCTGAAAAGTGACCTGGCACAAATGCCTTTGTTATGGTCTCTGAGGCCTGGTTAAAACTTAAATCAACCCTTGAGAATCACACTCCTGAGAGACACTATTAAGCTGACCTAAGCCCCAGCACAGACACCACTAGGTCAACAGAATTCTTCCCGCGATCTAGCTACAGCTTCTTGAGGGGGTGGATTAACTACAGTGATGGAATAACCCTTCTGTCACTGTAATAAGTAAGTGACTAAACTTGGCACTGTAGCACCATTGCTGTGCCATTGTAGTGTCTATAGAGTAGATGAGCACTTAGAATCTCTAAATCACTTTCCAGGTAGAGAAACTGAAGGTTTTTCTGACTGGCCACTCTGCAAACCTACCCTGGGCTCTGAAAGTCAAGTGGGGATGTGTCTCAAGATTGCAAACTATCACAGGTGATAGAGACTCCATCATCAGAACTTAGTTAAGACTTTAGCTGGGATAGAATCTAACCTCCTACTCCAGTCATGGCACTGGCTCTACTGTGCTAAAAGGAGTAAAATGTAGTAAAAAAAAAAAAAAAAAAAAGCCTTTTGTCAATAAAGGCAGCTGATCAGACTCGGAACATACAGATCTGTTGAGGATGGAGGGCTGTTTTTGCAGTCAATTTCTGACTATAACCCTGTTTTCATGTAATTTCAGTTTCACTTGATGGGTGACAAAAGTCTTGTGATGACACATACAAGCAACTCAAATTGGTTTCTGTTGTTTATGATTATGATTAATTTGTATTACCATAGTGCCTAGAAGCCCCAGACATGGACAGGACCACAGAACAAAAAGATGGCCCCTGCCCCAGTGACCCGACCATCGAAACATAAAATAGGAGATGATAGACATATACAAACAGACAAAGATGGGGGAGCACAAGGAAATAATGAGAGAACATTGGTCAGCTTGATAGCCAGTGATCTCAGTGTACCAGCAGCCTAAGCCCTGTCAATTTTTTTGTAGGCATCATGGCAAAGGAGTGTTTTAAGGAGGATAAGGAGGTAGATTTGCCGGTGTTTATGGGGCAGTGTGGGAGAATGCAGGAAGTATATTTGAAAATGTAGAGAGTGGGCTATGGAAGTTGGCATCATGGGCTGATTGGAGGCAGGAGTCAACATTTAAATAGCGAATGAATCACAGGATAGTTCTGAAGGGCCTGGAAAGTGAGGACAAATAGCTTACGTTGGATTTGATGGAGAAAGGAAAGCTAGTGGAGGGATTCACAGAGAGGGTGACATGTTCCAAGTGGCGGGCTGGGGAAATGATCTTTGCAGCAGCATTCTGAATAAGTTGCCGAATTTGTGTTAAAACTTAATACAGTACACAGCAACGACTCTGTATGCCGCAAAGGTAAGTGCAAACCCTATCAGCAAACAAGAGCGCCAGCGTTTTTATATGCGAGTCGTGTTTCATGTATTGTGCTCCAATTGAGTCTTTTCTTTGTACTGACTATTAGTTAGTTAGGGCCTGATTCTAAGCCTACTGGTGTCAATGGGAGACTTTCCCTGGTTTAGTGGGTTCAGGATCAAGCCCTTGGTGAGTTTACAATGCAGAGAGCCAGCACAAGGTCTAAGCACCACTTAAGTCCCACTTGTGCTGGCTTGATGCACAAAGGTGAATTTCATCCCATGGGACTGATCCTAGAACAAAGATGTCAATGGGATCTTTTCCACTGACTTCAACAAGACCCAAGGCAGGCTCTAAAATGCAACATGAACCTTGCATATTTTCCTATCATTGTATTATCTCTCTCTCTCGATATAATTTTTATTGGCTTAACTCTGATGTGGGTCTTTTTGTCTTGATTCCAGTCCCTGTCTCACACACGCATTACTAACGGGAGGTCAGCAAGTGAGACAATGGTATTTCTTTCTTCTGCTCTGTTCCAGCAGCAGCTGCAATTGGGGCAGCAGGCTCACATTCCCAATGAACTGTAAAACCAATTTAAAAACTACATTTCATGAATTAATGCAAACACACTGCAATGCCCCTTTGCTGGGTTGCTGAGGAGGCAGATTCCGGCTCTGAATTTGTTACTTGGCTAGGTTATCCTCCACTTTGGAAGAAGCAAAAACATCCTGTGATCATAGCCTCACCATAACATGCATAGTCTCAACATAACACCATAACCAAGGGGCAGGTTCTACCATGTTACTTATAGCCAGACTTCAGTCCTGCACCACACAATTTCAATTCATTGCCGGGATATGGTCCTATTTAATATTTCCTCTCCTTACTCAGGTTAAAACTTCCATTGATGATAATACCCATATCTTGTATAGCAATTTTCATCTATAGATCTGAAAGTGTTTTACAAAGGAGGCCTCTCTCACTATTCCCATTTAACAGGTGGGGAAACTGAGGGACAGAGTGGTGAAATGATTTGCTCACTGGGAATTGAACCCACCTCTCATGATTGCTAGGCCAGTGTACTATCCACTAGACAATACTGCCTCTTGCTGGAAACAGGAGGGCCTCTAAGTAAATTTGCTCCTGCAGAAGGGAAATTGTATTTCTGCCGCAGCAGCCAGGGCACACAGATTTTTAAAGGCATTTAGGCACCTAAAGATGCAGATAGCCACCTAGTGGAATTTACAAAAGTGCCTGAACATGTTCGGCCCTTAACCCCCATTGATTTCAGCTGGGAGTTAGGCACCTTCCAATCTTCCTTCCCCCATCAATACATGCCCTCAGCCAGGTTTCATACCAGATGCCCCTCCAGCGATGAGATCCACTTCATTTTGTATGATACAGCAAGGCAGTAAACACCACCTGTGTCATGGGCCCAGCTGATCCTCACCTCTGTGGCTCTTGCGTTGAAGTTGTTGGTGTGTGTCCTTGGTTTCTTGTTGTTTCCCCACACGCTAATCTCAGAATTCAGTGCATGGACATACACACAGCTGCAGGAGCTCTGGATGGCTAAATTGGGAGGCAGTGCAATGGGTTAATGCATTAGCCTTTTTACCCAAGCAACATGAGTGGACATTTAAGTTGGGTTAGAAATGTGGCACTGTCTGTTAGCAAGCACCCAGACAACTCCCCTCCCAGCTACCATAGTCTCCCATGTCCTCTCAATGACCAGTGCATTCATTCACTACCCCAGGTCCTATAAATACTCTCACAGGCTCTGTCCCAAATCTCCCATGTACTCTGAACCCATCCTACCGCAAACCAGCCCTTTTGTCATAATAGTGATGGACCCAAAACAACCTTTGCTGTCCTTGCTCTGTCCACTTGTTTACTTGAGACTATTCTCAGATGCCTCGTCATCTATTCATTGTCTCCATTTGCATTGCTTTCTCCTCTAAAGAGCTCTTTCTCTCTTCCCGGGCATGTTGTTTGTACCACCAAAGTGGAAAGATGATAATCCCATAATGTACTATTAAAGTCAATATGCCTGGGTGGCTCCCTTAACACAGTGAATTTATCCCACTGACTGTTGGCAAGAAATGGAAGCCACGCCTCCCAGTGCAAGGTTTATTTTTCAGGTTTGTTGGATGCGAGCAGGGAACATGAATGGCTTCAGTAACTGTAAAATAATCCATAAGGCAGGCTGCTTCTCCTCATCATCTTTCAGAGGGGTTCATTCAGCTCAGGCTTTATGTATGATACAACGATGAATGGAATTACCGGGAGTTCTACAAAGCGACATTATTTATGGAACATTATCAAATAGCATCCAATTTCTTAGCAGGCAATTTTGGTACCAGGTGGAATTTTGAGATTAAAATGAGATCCCATCAGATCATTAAAATTCATCCCAAATATGAACAAAATAACCCTAACCCTGAGACAGAAATGATGTTGGCATCTCCGCTAAATTATTCTTAGGAGTGCTAGTGACTTGTACAAATCTACATCTATTCTAAAACCAGAGGAAGCCTGGGAACCCAGAGGATGTTGCTTATGAGAAAGAAAGCTGTGTATCATATATATCTATAGCCTTCCTTTCTGGACAAGGCAGAAAGAGGCAATTTTTTCTTGACAGTGAGATCTCCTGTGTTGTGGAATACTCTCCCGTAGGAAGTGGTGGAACCTCCATCAGCGGGGACTCTGAAAACTAGAGTGGGCCAAGATCTAGTAAATGTCCAGTAAGGAACAATCCGGCTTTGGCCAGGGCATGTACTAGGTGACCAGGTCTTTTCCATCTCTTAAGACTCTTCAATTCTCCAAAACAAGTTCATTAAATGAAGCTGGGTCGCTAGACAGCCAGTTACAAATTTTCTTATCTTAATTTGACTTTGGGAATCTCCCAACTTAAATGCATTACCTACTCTCACAAATTAAACTTGTGCTCCAAGGTTTGGTTTTGTAATATTTGAGTGGCTTAGCTGAATAATATTGGTAATGTTTTACACAGCTGTCAGAAAAGGATTTATCAATATGCAGGTTCACCCGGTCTCATATTCCCCCTCCTCTGTATGACAAGGGGGCCAAAGGAATCATCATTGATGGTGGTTCAAGGAAGTACTGAAAGGACTGGGGCTAATGCCCAGGGTGCCTAAAATAAAACCTAGCTACAGTAGACAGGGACTAACTCTTGCATGTGTTTGCTCCCCGTGTACTGATGCCCGGGCTCCCGTTGCTACTACTAGAACACAAGAAGAGGAAGGCTGCGGAAAAGGCCCCAGAGCTGGTGTTCACAAGACCTGGGTTCTGTTCCTGGCTCTATCATCATTTTCCTGTTTGGCCTTTGGACAAGTTATTTTGGCTTCTATGTCACTTAAGAGCTTTTGAAAATTTTACCCTAAGTCCCACTGACTTTCACTGAGACTTAGGGTATGTCTACACTACAGCCGCTATTGTGGCACAACTATGGCACTGCAGCCTAGTAGTGTAGGCATTTCCTACTTTGATGGAAGAGAACTACATCACACAGGGTGCAAAATTTTTCACAGCCTTGAGTGACATTGCTAATTTGACCTCATTTTTAAGTGTAGACCAAGCTACATGGTCCTAAGTGGCCTAGGACTTGTCTACATGAACATTTATCTCATGGGTGGCTGGGGTGTGACTCTACCCTGGACTAGCCTGTAAACTAAACTGTCCGTGTGGACCCTGCTGACACACAGTAATATTAACAACTTGTGCTTTAATTAATAATGCACTTTAATGGAAAGATAAATGTTCATGTAGAAAAGCACTAAGACACCTTTAAAATGGAGCATAAGTCACTTACACACTTGGAAATTTTTTCTTTAGTCTCTCTGTGCCTCAGGTCTCCCATGTGCAAAATGGAGGTACTAATATTTCCTGCTTCCCTGCAGCAGTGTTGGGAAAAATCTACAAACACCTGAGAGGTGTGCAGAATGATGGCATACATAGATGTACTGAGATCATTAGAAATTTGGAAAGAATTGTTCAAGGAGGAGAGCGGGTTGATAGAGTCAAGGACAATCACAGTACCATGAACCAAGAAAGCTCTATATAGCCAGCAGCAATGAAAATAACATTTACCTTCAGGATAGGACAGTTACACGAGTTGTACTTTCTGTGCTCAAGACAATGTGTAGGACCACAGTTTGCTCACTCAGGGCTTCTCTACACGGTGCTACAGTGCAGTCTACAGGGATGTGAATTAGGCTCTAACGTGCTTTAACTGCCCCGTGAAGACCCTGCTGACGCAAACTAAAAGGTACCTCATGTGCATTAACATAGTCCCGTGTGGAACTGTTTATCCTGCTCAGGTAAAGATGCCCTCCCTAAACATGTATTTTCTCCTCTTTTTTTTCTTTCTGTAATTGAAAATTGGCCTCTCAGGGTCCAATTGTAGTATCATTCAAGTTGGTGATTACTTAAGTGAAGTAGAGTGTGATGGGGTATTCACCCCACCGGGGTTAATGGAGGCCACATGGGCCAATTATCCTATTAGGCTACAAGATGGGGGAATTCTGGCTGAGAGAGGAAAGCCCTAATTAGGGGGAGCTCACCTGTGTAGGAACAGGTAGGACTTCTATAAAGCCTGGGAACTGATAGCAGAAAAGGGCTTCTGAGAAGTAGTTTGCAGTCACTTCCTGGAAGAAGGAGTTGAACAGGTAAGGAAAGGGCTCAGGATAAGACAGTAAGGTCCAGGAGGGAACAGACCTTGGCTGCTGACTAGAGGGTCCCTAATCTGGAATTTGGAGTAGAGGGTGGGCCTGGGTTTCCCTGCTAACCACAGGGGAAATGGCATCTGAGAGGCAGGGAATAGGAAGACTGCTAGTGTGAAGAAACAGGTTTCAGAGTAGCAGCCGTGTTAGTCTGTATTCGCAAAAAGAAAAGGAGTACTTGTGGCACCTTAGAGACTAACAAATTTATTAGAGCATAAGCTTTCGTGAGCTACAGCTCACGAAAGCTTATGCTCTAATAAATGTGTTAGTCTCTAAGGTGCCACAAGTACTCCTTTTCTTAGTGTGAAGAAAGACTACCTTGGAAGAGGGGGGAAATATGTATAGTGACCTGGCTGAAGAGCCAAGTCACAAAAGAGGAGCACCTGGAGTTGTACAAGCAGAGAGAGAGACTGGCAGCAGGGTATGCTGTGAGCAGCAGAAGGGAGCCATCCACCTGGAAGGTGTTAATCCCCAGAGCAGCCAGGAGGAGGTACCGCTAGTGATGAGTGGACCCCATGATGAGGAGTCAATGAACTTGCTTTGTAAATTGAAGTGAATGGTGTTATGCCAGGTTTATCCAGGTGTAAATCGGTGTGATTTGACCCACTGATTTCTAGGAATGGAACACCCAGAAGATGGTCTTAAGTACCCTGGTTTGCCTCCATGTTTTGATACATGGTTCTAATACAGCTGCTCATCAAGGCACTGAATTCCCCAAGCTGCTTAAGCATGGGCCTATCTTTAAGCATGTAACTTGAATGGCACATGCTTATGTACCATGCTGAATCATGGCCCATATCTGGCTGAATTTTTATTAAGGAATCCCTCCATGATTTAAGTTTAAAGACTTTTAAAAAGTCTCAGTTTCCAAATTCCTCCTTTGCTTTAAGAAAAGGAGTATTTGTGGCACCTTAGAGAGGTGCCACAAGTCATCCTTTTCTTTTTGCGAATACAGACTAACACGGCTGCTACTCTGAAACTTGTTTGCTTTGAAATTTACAGGATGGCAAAGATAGCAAATTTGGATGCTTATGTATAAGGATAATGGTTTATTACAATGCTGACAAGTGTGTGCAGAGGAGAATGATTTGGTCACTGTGGAGTAGCAGCTTGAATACACCCTGAATTTTCTTTCTCAGGCAGTTCTCCTCCTTTTGGTCATTTTTAATAACGTTTGGGTTTTTTTTCTTTTAGCCCCCTGCCTTGTATTTTCAAATACAAACTTTTGGTAGGAAGCTATTCTCCCCCGCACCTCCCCCCCCCCTTTGAGCTTGGAGCACTCTTTCACTCTTAGAGTGAAATCCACCCACATGTCAAAGGCTGTCCCAGGACCTCTTCTCTACTTCTGTCCCACTTAAGGTCTCAATGGGTTTTAAGTGAGACTTGAAGCTTGGTTCTGACCCTCTGCACAGGGGCTATTTGACCCTTATGTAAATAGGCTTTTCTTCCCAGATATTTTAATACAGCAACTTTAGGAACCTTTTCTGTATTCAGTGATTTAACTGAAGAGTTCGCATTCCTTGTCTGACCCACTTTGCCATTGACTTCAGTGGGAGCTAGAGGTGTGCAATATGGGCCCATCATATTAAGAAAATTATCTGCCATTAGATCCAACAAGCAACTAATAGAGTTGTCCTCCTCCTGTCACCTTTAAACACCTGCAAAAACAAACAAAGGCTCCATGAGTGCAATTAGCATCCATGGAATGCTGAGTAAGCTAGATTAATCATTCATGAACTAAACAAATATGTTCTAGTCCCATTAACTGACAGACAGCATCTCCTGTTAACTTACTTCTGCTTAAAGTATAGCTATTAACCCCTTTTAATCAGCCATTATTCTAGTTAAACTCTTTGGTGGGCTTGGTTATCGGAGACAAGTTCTGCTCTGACGAGATCAAATTAAGAGTGCAGAAAACTTGTGCCAATTAAAGAGCACTGTCTGTAATTTTGTTACAACCTAATTAAAAAATTGAGATATGCTCCAGAGAAGCACCCAGCAACCTGTTGGCTCTCCAGTGCAGCCTCTTTCTCTCTGCTGAGTTTTTTCACTGTTGAATTCTGTCAGGCTAAACTCAACCAGACAGGTGTCATAATCATCTGCTTTAATGTGCTTGCCTTCTGACATAGGTATCTTTTCTGTGTCTTTTGTACCTACGACAGAGTCCAAAATCTAATTTTTTTTTAAAAAAAAAAATGTGAGTCACATAAAGTTAATATACTTACCAGTTTTCAGCTCTCCACTTAAAGTCAATTATCTGAAGTAGATATGTAGGTTACTGCAGTTCCACAGCTTGGGTATGATTCCAGGTTGCTTTGTCTCCTTATTTAGGAAGCATGCTGTCTAGTGAAAATTTAATATTTTAGACTTCTGGTGGAGTGTATTAAATTTTGGGATTCCCGAGGTCATCTTCAGCAGGAAACATTTGTCCACGCACAGAGAAATTGAGTCTCTTGACTTTCACTTAGAACACATACTGCCTGGTTTTACCTCACCAAGAGGCAGAGATGGCCTGCTGGTGCTGGGACAACTGAAGTTCTTCCAGCCTGTGTGACATTCTAGCAGCATTGTCCTGTAGAGGTCTCTGAAATACCCTGACTCTGAACAGAAGGCTGGTAATGAGGCCCAAAGATATTATAAATGGCTCTCAATTGTCAGACAAATAATTCATGGTTCCAGGCAATGGTAAATAGTGCCCAGGTCTGTCATTGCTTTACAATGACTGGCTGAGGCTTTAACAAGATTGAATCTTCATGAGACAATAGGATGAAGAGAAACACACAGAGCTGGATTCCCAGAGGGGGTTAGGCACCTAACTGCCACCTTAGGTGTCTAAATCCAAAATGTAGGTCCTCAGAATTCCTGCCTAATCCTGTAGGTGGCTAAACTTCCACCAATAAAGTCTCCAGGGTGCCTAAATTTCTGCCCCTGTGCATGTGCCTGAAGTGCCTGAGCCCCAGTTGGATGCATAAATTAGGCATAGCCCCTCCAGCTCACCTGCAAGGCCCAATCAGGGTGATGTGTTCAGAGGCCATCTACCAGGCTGGGCCCCTCACAAAATGCCTCTGTGGCCAGGGGAGTTGGTCTCGCTCTTGTACTCTTTAGCCTAGTGATTAGAGCGCTCCCCAGACAGTGGGACACCCAAGCTAAAAATCTCCACTCTGCCTGATGTAGACCAGGGACTTGAACTTGGGTGTCCCCTGTTCCAGGTGAGTGCTCTAACCCCTGGGCAAAAAGTCATTCTCCTAATGAATAGTGAAATAGTCACACAAGGTTCAACAGGCACAATTGAGAGAATACGCCATAGCTCAGTGAGTGGGGCGTTCTCATGAGATGTGGTTCATATCCCTGTGCTACATTGTGGGGAGGGGATTTGAACCCAGGTTTCCCACATCCTAGGTGAGTAGTCTAACTGCTCTACCTTATCAGGGACGGGTGCACCAGCAGCATCTTGTGTTTTGTGAGAAGAGGCTTAGGCACCAAACTCCAGGAAAGCGTTGATGGCTGTGAATCCCAGGTGGAGACAGGTGCTTCCCTCTGGCTCAGACTTAGGTGCCTACGTCCCTTTGAGCCCTTTGGGGCTAAGCACCCCCCCTTGTCAGCTTTCCTATTGGCTAGCTTAGGCATTTCCCTGTTCAGTGCTCTGGCTTTTGTGGATCCCATTCTTAGGCACTTAACTCTCCCTATGTGTTGTACTGGGAGTCTGGTTGCCTCACTCCAGGTTGCAGATTCTCTTTGGCAGATGAGTGCCTAAACATGTGGCATTGCAATGCTGAGTCACAAAAGTTCCTTTTGTGGACCTAGCCCTCCATAGTGTAATCAATGCAGCTAAGTAACTGTGCTGTCGTCACTTTCTTTGCACCGTGCCTATAAATCTTCCCAAATTCGGCTCCCTCCGGAGACCACCCCCAGCCATTTTGTTACCCCCGTTGCTGCAGCCTCTTTTGTAGAGATGCACATGCTGTGATCTCCTGTAGAGACTTCACTTTGGTTCCTCCTTGTTTTTTTTTCTTAATCTAAAAAAGCTAAATTGATGTCTGCTTCGTGAGTCATAGCAGTGCTGCTCTGAGGCACTGGCAATCCCAGTTTACCCAGTACATGAGACGGCCATATAGACTCCTAGCAGCAGTATGTCAGTTTGACTAAGGCCTTTTCTAGATGTGGGGGGGAAAACAATATAATCTAAGGTGTGAATGTAAACCAATATTGTTCTACTGGCTTCACCACCAGTAGGATATTCTGATCTAAATCAGAGTATCCAAAAGTGATTCTTTTGGGTTTAGTTTATGCCCCTTGGGAAGTGATTTATTCCTTTCTTCTTGTGGAATAAGTGTCAACATTGCAGGGTTATAGCTGGCAACATTTTTCCATATAGACAGGGGTTAAGGTTTGGTTAAGGAAACAGGGAAAAACTCTTGTAGCTAAAACACTTCTTCATGGGGACTCCAACAATACTTACACATGTGTCTGAGCCAGCACAGGGACTGTTGGAACCTACTGCTGGGATAGGGAAATAGAGTTTAAGGCCAGAAGGGACCATTGTGATCATCTAGTCTGACCTCCTGCACATCACAGAACCTCCCCACCCACTCCTCCTGCAATAGGCCTCTAACTTCTGGTTGAGTTACTGATGTCCTCAAGTCTTGATTTAAAGACTTCAAGTTACAGAGAATCCACCATTTAGAGTAGTTCAAACTAGTAAGTGACCTATGTTCCATCCTGCATAGGAAGGCAACCCCCCGTTTCCCCCCAGGATCTCTGCTGATCAGTTCTGAGGGGGATGTCCTGAGGTAGTGCCGATTACACACTGCCCCTTGCCTGGGGCCTGTGGCTAAAGTCCCATGCTAGCCCAAATGATTGATTGGTAGCCTACATTGGAGAGCAAGAAGGTTTTATTTAGCATTAATTCAAATAAGCTGTGGTAAAATAAGACATGCCATGGCAGTGATGACACAGCTTTCAAAACCAACGTATTTCTTTTTCATACCCTTTTGTGTTTAAGGATCTGCACCAACTGTAAGGAATCACTGCCACATGTTGTGACTGATGTGTATGTAATGGAAAGTGCCTGGTGCCCAGTGCACATACAGGACAGAGTGTCCTGTGCTATCTTGGACTTCCTTGCATTTTGATAGTCAATGCACAACAAAACCAGAGAGAAATGACCATATCCTGGGGAAACAATAAAATTGTATGTGAAAAGAATACTATAACACCAAGTATCTACAGCATTCTTGTTGCCAAGTGTCTCAGGCAATCAAAATATCATACATTGTTGCAGCTGATGTTCTGCCCTGCACCTGTGTTTAATTACTCTGGAAGCAGAGCTAAACAGAAGAGCAATTTGAGAACTGCTATTAGGAATTGCTAATTTCACAGCTAGTTAGGTGCTCCCTGGCTTCTGGGGATTTTTTTTTTTTTAATTTAACTGGTTAAGAAAATCTAAGGTCAGGTCTCATTTCAGAAATGTGCTGGTACAGTAATGTTGGTTAGTGTTCACTTACCTTTTTTTTTTTAATGACCCTTCCATGCTGGAAAAAGCCCTAGTGTCCATGCAGCTTATACCAGCATAAAAGTGCTTTTGCCATTATAGTTTGGTTTGCTTGGGGACCTGGTATAAGCTATACCAGCAAAAGCACATTTTTGCTGGTGTAAGCTGCATGGACATTATTATAGCTAGAACAGCAAATCTCTTCAAGGCCTAAGTGGGCATCTTGGGATACTGAAATCCCACAGAAAATACCCCCTATCGGGTGACTAGGTAACATATGCCTATGCAATCCTCACTGACTGGAAATTTTGACATTATTCCTATTCAGCCTTAGCCCAAACTTCGCAAGATTTTATGCGGTGTTAACTCTAGGGATTCTAAGCCCAAATACTGCTGCATGTGCCTTTTTTTGCCCCTTTTTTTGGCAATTTTTCCCTAAAAGTCTATTCTGACCTAATAGATAATTTGCTGAGGCTCACCTGTGACAGCTGCAGACTTCTGTACTGATCTCTAGTCAATGCAGGACTGATCAATCAGTGCTTTCATTGCACGTTAGACAACTAAATGTAAAAATGTCAGGGTAGTTTTAATACTACTACAAACAACTCTCAGATTAAACATTATTTTAAGGCAATTCCACCCTGAATTCCTCAGTAAAATAGGGAGGGGATTACATGCTCAGAAAGGAGATTGTTGGGCTTAAAGCTTACCAAAAAGCAAGATTTGGAAAAAAGTCTGGTTTTTAGCAAATGGGTGCAATCATTAGTAATACAGGTATTTGGTGTTTTTTCTCAATAATGGCAATGTGTTGGGTTGACTGCCACAAATAGTCAGCAGCATAAAATTGATGCTCCAATTGTACCAGGACAAAAATGCCAACCTTTTTAAAATACAACATACTGAGCCTGGTTACAGTTAGAGGGGGCTTGTGAGGTGGAGAAGGAAACAAAACATAATCTTGGTCCATTTCTCTGATTGGATATCTGAAGTGAGATCAGAGAAATGAACCAGGATTATGATCTCTCTTACCCCAGCAAAAAGCTAGTGGAGGAAGGTTGATTCTTGACATTAAGGTCTCAGGATGGGACTCGGGAGATATGAATTCGATTGCTTGCTCTCCCAAACTTTTTATGTCACCTTGGGCAAGTCACTTATTTCCTCTGTTCTCTCTCTGTGACATGTAAATAGTGATGTCACTTGATGGAGGATTCTCTGCTCCTTGAAGTCTTTAAACCATGATTTGAGGACTTCAATAGCTCAGAATAGGTGAGGTTTTTCACAGGAATGGGTGGGTGAGATTCTGTGGCCTGCGTTGTACAGGAGGTCAGACTAGATCAGAATGGTCCCTTCTGACCATAGTATCTATGAATCTATGTCCTTTCCCCCAGCCCTTGGTCTGTTTTTGTCCATTTAGATGTGAGGCCTTTACAAGAGGACAGTCTCTTACTATGTATATGTACAGCACATAGCACTGGGAGTCCCTAATCTCAGCAGGAGTCTCTAGGTGCTACCATAAAGCTGCTAATAGTAACAAGCTATAAATCCACTGCTTCCAATGAAGTTACTACTGACTGCTGTTCAATAAATGCAGTAGTTTTCTGTCAGCAGAGGAGAAGATTGGTAAAAGCTGATGTAAACAACAAAACTCCATCCTGTTAGGTTCTCTTCCAGTTTTAGAATTGGGTCTGTACATTTCCTTTTGTTCTTTGCATCTCTAGTAATGCAGCCCTTAACCCATGAGTAGAACTGCAGTTAGGAGTATCTAGATTGCACTTGGCATCAGACCGGCTGCTCACTAAAGCCACTGCATCTCCTTATCCCTGCCTCTTTGCTGCTGAGAAATTCCTTAGCTGCCTTGATAACCTGGATTCCAAAGGTCAGGAAGATAAGTAGGCCAGTAAATACAGAGCCAGTAGGCTTGTTTCCATCTCAGTATTGATACAGCATTGATGGGAACTGTTCCTTTTTCCCCTAAGGTCTAGAAATAAAATCCTTAATCACAGAGGGAAGTGGTGAGATTACCGGTAATGCTGCAGGGATAGCAAATGAAACCTCATTACACACATCCAGACCAGAGCCCCACATGGATAATTACAGGTTGTCTACCTAAAATTCTCACTGTGTATTTTAAATTGGATATAGTATTCATCTCCTGTGCCAAGATAATACAGCAACAGGCACCCCAAGAATGCCTTTAATAAAATATATTACTACTCCAAACTAGGTGTAAAACCCCTTCCATTGCTGTAGCATCTACAGCTGTAGCACTCAACATGTAGACATTCTGTAATTCCAGCATTGAGCCCTGATCTTCTAGCTGATCCTTTTTTCTTTTTAAAAAAAAAAAAAAAGACCTCCCATCTTGATTTAAAGAGTTCAGGTGAGGGCAAATCCATCACATCCCCAGTAAGTTGTCCCAGTGGATAATCACCCTCATTGTTAAATGTTTCAGAGTGATAGCAGTGTTAGTCTGTATTGGCAGAAAAAAGTACTTGTGGCATCTTTCTTAATGCCCAAATAAATTTGTTAGTCTGTAAAGTGCCACAAGTACTCCTCATTTATTGTTAAATGTGTGCCTTCTGCAGATTGGGCAGTGCTTCACACCCACTTTGTAAGAAGCACTTCAGGGAAGGGTCTGTCTGCTTCTGTGTTTGCACGGTGCCTGGCATAGCAGGGTCCCATTCCTGGCTGGACTTTGGGTACTGTCATAATAAACATGACTAAAACAGTAAGTATAAATGACTGCAGTAGGTACAAGGTGCATTGGGGAATCAGGTCCATTGTGCCTTCCTGCTGATTGCAAGCCCACTTTGGGGAAGGGGGGTAGTTTGCCTCTGCAGCAGCCCTAAACCCAGGCAGTGGGTTAGAGCTAAGTTGTGGCAATATATATTGTATGGTTCTTAAAATATTTCAGGATCCTTTAGGATGTAAATTGCTCTAGGAGAAGGAGATTCATTATTATGAAATAAAAGAGCTGCTTTGTTCAAAATGTTTTTTATGAAAAACTGCTTTTTGTCAAAATGCAAATTTCTGAAATGTCCATTTGTCATAATTATGGGGATTTTCCTCAAACTGAAAATATTTTAGTTTTCAGAACTGAAAATTGAGAAGTTTTGGCCAGAATTTTGTTTTTGTTTTCCCAGCAAGAGCCTGAAGGCTTTCGATAAAATCTTTTCACTTTCATAAATTTTTGTGGAAGCATAAAACATTTCTCAACCAGCTCTCTGAATTAGCTACAGTAATAGGAAAGCAAATCTCTGCAAAAACCCCATACACTCTCTGTAATCCAAGAACACGTCCAGTCTGGCCTGAAATGTCTGGGCCCAGTTGCCCTCACTGGGGATACAATTAATGAAAAATAAATAACAATATATTATCTCTGTTATGATGACTGCTAAGACTTTCAAGACAAAGCCTTAACCACTCACCTCTGTGCATAAATACTGCAGCTTCAGGGACTGTGCTTTGTTAATTTAGGAGTTACTTGAACTTTGTTTACAGGCACCTGTGTGTTGCTGTTTCTTGGAGCAACCTGTCATAATTGAACCTGCAGTTCATTACAGGAACAGCATCTGCTAATTATTCCCAGAAAACTTAGTATAACTTTTGCATTATGCATAAAATATTAACTAGTTGTGCAGTTCCTAGATACGCAAGCTGAAGGATAAATGTTTCCCCACTTGAGGACTAGATATAAAATCAAGCATTCCAATTAGTTAGTGCAAACCCAGGTCTCATGCAGAGAGGGTGGTGCTGTCACCTACCTCGACAATCCAAGATAGAACTTTCTATCTTTAGCAATAAATAGCTCAAATTTCCTGCTTCTCATGTATTGAGAGTTGCCATGGGTCAGGGGAGGGCTTTTTGTTATTTACAACCAATTCTATTTTGTTTTCTTTCCCATCATGTCTTGGGCACTGAGATTTTGCCTGCTCTAGGCAGGTGACTATGGATAGCCAGTGATTACTGGCCCATGTTTCACTGTGATGAACTAAAATTACTTTTTTTTTTTAAATAAAAAAAAGTATATATGGCTATAACCCACTGTGGAGTGTTACAGCTCCCCCTCTGATCATGCTCCACGGAGGATGAGTCTGTTGCAACCTCAGGTAGGATACCCTGGGCTTTAGCTCAAGCTGTATCAGTTCATGCATTTAGCTCTAGAGGCCCCCAGTTCAACCACCTGTGTGTTGGCCAAGATGACAGCCAGCACAAATCCTGTCCCACACCCCCACTGACCCTACTTGAGATCCCTGTGCCAAATAGAATCTGTGCTTCTGCTGTGCCTGTGGTCAGTCAGGACAGAGAGAAGTTGTACATTGTTCATACTCCCTAGCCCTGGGGCCTCTGATGCTGGCACCCAGGAGTTGCAATTGGTCCCCTGCAGAGAACCAGAGCTCTCAGCCCAGCTGCTCAGGCTATGCGCTGGCTTCTGGGATTTGGCCCACAATCGCTTGAACAGATGCAGATCAGTGCCTGCTGTCCTTATTCTGCTTTGACACCAATTCATTTCAATATTTTTGCTTATGTTTCAGAGACAAAAATCAATAGAACAGAGGGAACAATAAAGTTTCATTGAGCAGTAATGAGGTAGACTGTAGCTATCACAAAGTGCAGCTAGTTGCTGGGAGGATTCCTCTCAATGTTCTCTTATCTAGAGATAAGAGCCTCCAGTTAGAGGTGGAATCCAGCTCAGCTAAGAGATGGGCCCAGCCTGAGCAAACCTGAACTGAGGGATCCAAACCTGCACATCCAGAGACAAGTTTCACAGCTTGTTCCTCCCCCACATGCATCCATTCTGTCTAATGCACTAAACTAACCACCAAAATCCACACACTCAGCTCAAGGGCGCTTGAAATCTCTGGGTCCCAGCTCTGGTTCAGCGCAGGCTCATCATAAGTATCCAAAAGTTTGTAAGAGTTTGAATTCTTCACACTCCTTGAAACCTCACAAGAATAAGCCTCCCTGTGAACTTTTTGACACTTCCTCTTCCTTCCCAGTCAGAAATGTGGTGGTAGAGCACTGTTGCTCATGGCATTTGGGCTTTCTTGTTTGCACTACAGGAGAGAAACTGTTTCAGACCCATGAAATAGCCTGGTTTATTGGGGGGGAGGGAAGGGTTGGGTCAAGTTGATTGATGAAATGAGTGAATGGGCATTGGTTCTTTAACTGTAAACTAGTTTTCCTATCCCTGTTCTTGACAGATGGGGAAATCTGAGAAATCCCTGATTCAGTATAAATAGGAAATGTATGGACAAGTTTCCCCAAGGATTGCAATGAAAACTGACCTCCCTCAACAATTAGTCTCTCAAGGTAGATGACTTGAGTGATCTTTGGCAACATGGATGTGCTCTGACTGCTGCATTCAGTATGACAACTAGGCTGTAATTGGTAGGCAGATAATCAATCAAGGCCTAGATTGTACATTAATGCTGGTCATCTGAGTTTAGGACAGGGATTTGTCACATAAAAGCTTTTCATGGGGAACCTTGATACTCTAGTTGCAAACTGTCACTGATGCACTTCGTAGGGTGAACAGGCTGAGAGCTCCAGGAAGCAAGTTATACTTAAGAAAATTCCTGTTTCTGGGTCCTCAAGACAAAGGAAATCACCTAGGGCCTGAACCAAAGCTCACTGAAATCTTTCTCAAAAAGAAAAGGAGTACCTGTGGCACCTTAGAGACTAACAAATTTATTAGAGCATAAGCTTTCGTGAGCTACAGCTCACTTCATCGGAATGCATCCGATGAAGTGAGCTGTAGCTCATGAAAGCTTATGCTCTAATAAATTTGTTAGTCTCTAAGGTGCCACGGGTACTCCTTTTCTTTTTGCGAATACAGAGTTACACGGCTGCTACTCTGAAACCTGAAATCTTTCTGTTGACTTCAACCCCCTGGAGAGGATAAAGGCCACTGATCTAATCTGGGACTCCACATAGAATCAGCAGCCAATGCGAACTTCTTTCTTTTAGCCTTTATTTTTAGATCAACCATGAGAGGCTTTACTATTTGTTTGGAGACGCTATTTAACAGCTCCATGTATGTCTGGCTCCTCAGAAATCCTTCCTTCATGGTTAGCTTATCTGCATGGAAGGCGAAGCAACCATGATGACTTGCCATGATAAACGCAGCTCCAAGCTAAGACAGCGGGGCCTTGTCCACCTTGTGAAAATTCATGTCTGTTTCTCATCAATGGGGCAACTACAGGGGTACAAGCGCTAGTGAAGATTGAGCACAGGTGGCTGTGGCAAACAGCAGATCAACTGTGAGTTGCCACTTGTGAATAGTCAAATTCTGACTGCAGTGCTAGGTTATATAAGTCATATGGTGGTATTCCTGTTTCATGATTCTCTAATTAGCTAACATAGCATGAAATGCAAGCAGCAAATATCACAGTGTATAGAATTTGCTGTACTAGTTTAAAAAGTTATTTACTGGAGTGGTTGGTTGTGTATATCTAATCAGGGACCAGAAAAAATGACTTAATCAGTATGAATTGCAAATTGATGGTAATATTTGTCATTTACCAGTCATGTGGTACTCTTTCTGTTCCCTACCTGGATAACTTAAGTGTAGAGTGGGGGAGGAAACCATATTATTGTGGGAAGTTTTGGAGAAAAATGTGGTTCTCTAAATTTCCTGTAGAAACTTTTATTACACACAGAGCACAGGATAACTAGTTCTAACTACTAAATCTACTTTTTTCCTTGGATGTGCATTTTCAGATCAGTGTCTCTGTGGGGCTGCAACAAGCAAGGGAGTGCAGTGGACCTTAAGGTTCAGCATTTGTGTCCTGTCTCTAATCATGTTACAATTAACACATGTTAAAATGTGGTTTGTGTTTTTTTTTAAAAATGCCCATTGTGTGCTCATCCAAAATTGCATGGGTGTCTTACACACTTCACAAATGCAAACACCTACACAGGACTATAGTCCAGTATTTGTGCATTCACAAGTGCCACTAAAGTGGAAGTGTAGGCATTTGTGCCTGCAAACTGTGGAGGTACATCAGTGCATGTGCAATTTCCCACATGAAGTAGGCCAAGTAACTAGCCATCTTTTAGAAAATGCATTTAGCCTTCTGCCATGGTTGCGTTTCTTTATGTGGTGTCTCACACTGAGAGTAGTGCTAAGGCTGGGAAAGGGTGTGTGACACAGAATCTAATGTGACTGATAGAGGAACTCCTTTCTCAACAGCTTTTCAAAATGGTTTCTATCCAGCTTCACTGCATTGGCCAGGTGCTGCAATGTAACTTGCTGCAGAGGGTGATGGAATATGGGTTGCATAACAATGAAACATTGAACACTTGAAGAACTGCCTCAGCCTATTGAACCTAACCAGGTTAATTTGAGCTATTAGACTTTAAAAGGCACTTGAGAATCAGGGGGTGGAAAAAAGCAGCTAAAGAACGCAAAACCTACAGGCAGGAAGACAGGGGAAAGGGAAGGAAGAAAGATGCTCTCTTGAAAAGAAGAGTCAGTCATCTGCAGTGGAACAGCTCTCCAGGAAGGGAACATAGAAGGAGGAAAATTCTTATTCTGAAAAGAGAGAAAAATGAAAACAGTAGGAGGAAGAGAAGGATCAGACAGGAGATTTACTGACACAACCATGCAAAGGGAATGTAATTCACCCTGCAAAGAAACTGACTGTCTAGGGAGTAAACCAGCCAAAAAGGCATTTGTCCTGGGAAGAAACTCTAATTTTAAAATTTTAAGTCTGTCTGATCCCACTGAAATCTATGGTAACCCCTCCCCCCCTTTCATTCCAATGGAATCAGACCCATTGCTCTGACTTCATTCTGATTTCTCCCTTCTCAGGTAGGAACTAAACATGCTGTCAGTGAATTTGATGATGATGATGGAGACTTTAAGTCCAGTGGGTAGGACTGGCAGATGCCGAGATCTTTGGCTCTGCCATTCCATCTTGTTCCCAAGCAGGAACATCCTGTACTCCCCAATCTGATCTACTAAGCAGGGAGTGCCAGTTAGATAATACTACTGAAGAAACCCCTCCTATGACTTAAATCTGGGTATGAACTTGGTTCAAACAGGGCTGGTAACAAGTGCACTTGATCCACAGTTCAGCTGAGCTGGGTTTTTGGTATGGTCAGTTCCTGCAAGAAGGTCCAACCTCCTTGGGTTCTGGAGAAACTCCTACAAGCTGCTGAGTGCCAGTAAATCTCATTAACCTCACTGGTAGTTAATTAACACATTGCAGGATAAGGCATGAAGTACGGGGGTTGGATTCCTATCAACTCTTGTGATTTGTTCCATTGAGACAGTTTATCATCTGAAAATCAAAATTTTCCTTTTTTTTTTTCCAGTAAGTTTCTAGCTCTTATGGCAGCAGAAAAGAGCCTGAAACAAGTCTATCCAGAAGGCAACTCAATATCCCCACAAATATTAAACTCCTGTGGCTTTTTTATTTTATTTTTTTTTTTTTAGGCAACCTCCTGATTTTTGAGTGGCCCAGCTCATGGGTTTTTGATCCCTGGGGCTTGGCAATAATGAGTATCAGGGAAACCCATTCTCTAACCTCCCATTCCCACTACACTGCCAAGTACCTTTCAGTCTTAATCTCCAGTGTTATGTTTTGCCTTTCTTGCATCTGAATCTCAAGCAGCTCTTTAAAAAGGGACACATTTCATATATCATGATTAAAAATACCCTGTTTAAAAAAAAAATACAAAATCCCAGCCAAGGAAACCATATATATATATGCGCACGCACACACACATACACAGAGAAAATGAGCTACGATGGCTGCAGTGGAATTATTTATACTTTATCCTACCTCCAGAGAAGTCTTTAGAACCTGAGATAAGGTAGCCTGCTTCAGAATCCAGAGCCCTCTCTCCTCTGTGCTTGTACCCAGCTCTCTAATACTGTCATGCTGGCAAGAAGAAATATGCAGTCATCCTTGCTGCAAATTCTGGCAGGGTTATTGTCAACTTACTACTTTTTGACACAAAGCCAGAAATGAAGGGCATTTGCATCTTGCAATTTTGCTATTTGCTTGTCTCACTTCTGTTGCTCCAAATGACCTACAAGGAGTGAATAGCAGGCAAGAGAATACAGGAATGGAGAGAGATTGAAGCAGGAAAGCTAATATTTTACCAAAAAAAAAAAATCCCACCTTTCTCCTTTTTTTGGGGGGGGTGGGGTAGGGAGCGGGAGAAAACAATTAAAATAACACTTTCATTTGTAGATTTCTCCTGAGGTTGGAAGGGCTTGTCATGGGGAAATCACAACCACTACTTTTGGCTTTTGCTAAAACTATTGTATAATTGTGGATGAAAGTGTGCAGTCTGCTCTTGGACCAGTGCTGGCCAGTGACCTATTTATAATGGTGCATTGATAGCCATCTGGGTATATTGCTTTTTTAACTTATTTCATATCTTGGCAACAACACATTATACATCATAAAGGCTGTTTTCTTTTCAGTATAGGTCGGTAGCACTTACATGGATGTAATAATGATGCTGTACAATTATACGTGATTAGAAATAGCACAATGATCCTTTATATATTACTGCAATACTAGGATCCTGTGAAATACCAAACAACCCCACTAAAAGCAATATCTCCTTTAAAACATTTATATATAATTGTTTATATAATTGTATAATTGTTCCATACATGTTAAACAACTCAGAATGTACAGTGACTTCAAGGTGTCAGTTTCAACATTAAATGAAACTTTATGGTGCAATATGCAGTCATGGGTGCAATATTTGGTGCATTACACTCACATAAGGATACAGTTACCTTGTTGTGAAATGGTTAATTTTAAAAGGCTGGAAGAGTCACGCAGCAGCCATCAGACAGAAGCCAAATGTACATGCAAGAGTGCAGCCAGCAAATCACAGAGCCTTGGAGAGAAAGCAACAGAAATCAAATAAATCTGATATTGTTAGCTATATTAGGAGATTCTCAACACCCCCCTGGAGTTCATTTACATGTGCAGCTATGTAATACACACTGCAATATAATCATATTTTTGCAGATTGTGAAGCTCTTCTCCCCTGAGGTCCGCAAGATCATGAGGTTGGGCGAGAGTAAGGCCCATGAGGTCAGGGATTCATGCTTCTAACCTCCAGGCAGCAATGAAGGGGAAGTCTTGGGTGACCTGCCCAGCCCAACCCAACCCATCAGCCATGGCCATGCAGCAGGGCCACTAGTTCCCTGCCTTCTGTTATGCTTGGGGGGAGGGGAGTGGGGTTGTCCCAGAGCATGCCCCAGAGAGGTGAATTTGCCCTTAGACAGCATTAACTCTCTGGGAGCTCTTTCTGTATAGTGAATCTGTTTTTTGGCAAGGTGGGGGAAGGGAGGATGCTGCTTACTGATGCTCTTCCATTCCTCCTCCTCCTCCCATCACTAGTCATGTCCACTCTCTTCATGCAGCTCTGCAGAGGGGGGAAGTGTGGAAATGCTGGGGAGACCCCGTTTCCTGTTCGTAAGGGCTCAGTTCAGTTTTCTCTGAAGATTTACTCCCTTCCATACAATGCAGCAGATAATGTACAGATTATATATAAAGTTTTCCTAAAGTTGAAATGTGAACAGAATACCACATGTTGAAGAAAGGCCTCTACCCCCACACCTGTTATAATTATTGCTCCCAGATTCCTAAGTTAACTTCTAGACAGTTTGCCACTTTTGCAGGGGCAAATAAAATTTACATGCCCAAAATGATGCATTTACTGATATACTAGTTGACTACCCCTGCACACCAGAGAGCACAAATGACTGTGTCCACACACTGAGCATGCAGAAGATTGCACATGAACTTTCGTGTGCACGCGTGCATAGCTTGCACTGATGCTCCTTTTGGGGGAAAGTGGAGTGCAGGGCAATCCAGAACAGAAGACACCCCCTTCAAGGGGCCTATGTAATCTGGACAGCCCTCTACAGCTGAAGCATCAGAACAGCTCCTTGCTGCACTCAGGGGATGTGGGTAGGAGCTGGGAAATGGACAGGTGTATGGAACGCGTACATCTAAAACAAGTCAGCCTTGCAAGAGGGTTCCTGCAGAGAAGCAGACAACTTGCACCCCTCATTTACCTGAGCAATGCTGTCAGTCACTGGAGTTCTTTGCATCAGAAGAGAGAACAAGGCTTGAGAGGAGGAGAGCCATGGAGACAGACAGCATAGGCATAATGATTGGGGTGGGGGGGAGGTCGCATGGCATTCTAGTGTTAGACTTGGACAGGACCATGCTCCAATAGTCGGCTTCTTTGAGAACATATGTGTAACAGGGTCTGCCCCTCAAAGGGCCTGTCAATCAGCCCAGAGGGCCTGAGCCAAAGTTCAGAGGTCAATGGGGTGTTTAGTGGGCTATGCATTCTAGCTTTCAGCTAGCTAAGGCTGACATGAGGACACAAGGCAAGGCACACACCTTTACGGAGTGGTCATAAAAGATTCATTCAGGAAAGCTACAAATCTGAGATTCTTTCCTCGCGTATAAATGACTTTCTGTACCATCCCCTTACATATGTATGTATTTCAGAGACAAATAACTTTCAATCAGGGGAGTGAAGGGAAAGCCCATTTGTGTGGAAAAAGGGGATACATCTACACAGCAGCTGGGAGGTGTAATTCCTGGCTTGGGGAGAGGTGAATGCACTAGTTTGGCTCAAGCTAGCCCACTAAAAGTAGCAGTGTGGCCATGGTGGCATAGGCAGCAGCTGGAGTATGTACCTTGAATTTTGTATGGAATTGCACTGGGGCAGCTAGCCTGAGATGTCATCACTGCCACACTGCTATTTTTAGTGCACTAGCTCAGAGCTGGCACATGTACGTCTACCCAGACGGGACATTTAGCTTCCTTGGCTGCAGTGTAGACATACCGTGAGGTCCCTTGAAAGGCAGTACTTTTGAGTTATGCAATACATGTTCGAAGATCACCATGATCTATGTCTCCATGCACAAAGAACAAAACGTGTTAATCTAAAATGAGTTCTTGTAGTTGAAGGGAAATAACAAGATAGAGCAAAAGTGAAATTGCAAGAGAGCACAGTGTGTCTCTTTCTGCCACAGTCTGCGGAAACTCTGAGGATAAAATGGCTGCCTAACTCCACATGCAAGGAAAGTTTACACTTTTTTTTTTAAATGTGTGATAGGCAATTCCAGAAATGTGTATCCTGCATGACTAGAAACAATTACAGTTAAAGCTGAAGTAAAAGCAAAGAAAGCTATAGCTGAGTATACTATAGGTTATGGTATAGCTTGCTCATTCACAGGTCATTCTAAACCATAATGTATGAGTGTCCTTTCCAAGAACAGAGAGAGACAGGGGTGACAGTATGGGGGGGGGGGGAGGTGTGCACGCAATTATAGGAAGCAAGTAAAGAAGAGTCTCTTAGGGAGTTCAGTAATGCTGGAATGAGTAGAACATTGCAGGCAGCTCTCAGACAGCTGATCACTGACTCAGCGATTTCAGGTCACGAAAAGATGATTCCAGGAGGCTAAATTGATTGCAAAGGAGGTTCTACAAACCTGACAGCCTCAGAACAGCTCAACTTCATTTAAACTATTTCAAGGTAATTCCAGGAGGGCCAAAGCGGAGGGAGGGATGGGGAAACCAAGGAACGGCTGTCTGCTCTTAAAGTGCGCACACTGGTTTTTCCCCAGTCATTTTCTTTTCTGTTTCTCCTTCAAGGAATAATATTTCTTGCAGATAAAAATCTGTCAGTTTGTTTTGGTTTTTAACTGCACACTTCTTAAGGGAAGCCTTAGGGCCAGCTCCTCAGTGGATATAAATCACTGACTTCAATGGGGTTGGTGGATTTACACCAGTTGAGGATCTGGCCTGTGGATCTATACTGGTAAAACTGGGGACTGTCACTTTTTAGGAGATGCTGTAGCAGAACTTAGTAAGATCTATTTTTGGTCAGTAACCGGTACAGCACCAGATTCTAAAAGCCTCCCATAATAAGGCATTCTGGGACAAGTTGACCATGGAGGAAGCAGAAAATCTAATATTTGCAGCATATTAGAGGGAGGGAGAGAGGTGAAATTGGAGTGAAGCAATTTTTTTTTTAGATATTTGGAACTTGAGTCATCTGTCAATATTAGTGTAAACATTTACACTTGAACAGGAGTCCATATAGTCACTTGTCTATCAGTCACTTACTACTGAGTCTGCCTTGCTACCCTTGTTGATATTTACACTAGCTTTTTATTGGCTGTAAGAGTCAAATATTTATCAACTGCACTCGGATATCCATTGCACTGAGAATGTTTGGGTTCTGTAGCAGACTGAAATAAATGGTACAGTTTCCACGCTGGAATTTTCCTGCCGCAAAAACTAAACCATGAGAAGGCAGGGCTGGTGCATTATTGTTTCAACACAGTCTATTGCCCTAATTAGGATTATGGTCCCTTTTTGCTAGTCACTGTGTATAGACATAGTAAGAGATGGCCCCTGCCTGGAAGAGCTTACAGTCTAAAGGGAAAAGGCAGGCAAAGGATTGGAGATGGGGAAGTGAGGCCCAGAGAGACTTGCCCAAGGTCATACAGGGAAGTTTGTGGCAGACTTGGAAATTGAACCCTCTTCTGAGTCCAAGTGCCACAAGACCATCCTTCTTCCTTGTGTAAACTATACTGGTAGCAAATATACAAGTGGAAATTCTGCCATCCAGTCAGAAAGCAGAAACAATAGCATGTGACTTAAAGGTTCAGTCATACATCACTACCAACAAGTAGCAAGCAGCTGAAGCAAACAGTTCACAAATGATCCACTGACTTAAAATTGTTTATCCAAAGTATTGGATAGAAAGTCATGAATAACCAATACATTCCAGCTGTCGGGTATGACTTGCAGATGATTCCCAGAGGAAAGGGGCCTGATTCCCAGCATATGGTCTGCTCCCAATGAAACTCGTCTGAAACTGCCTAGAATCAAATGGATTTTCATCAGTACTGTGCTTTCTCTGTGGTGGTTGGATTTTTCTTTTTTTAAGTCAAAACAAAAAGCAAAATCCTTTTTGAAACTCAGTGATCTGAGACCTGAGTTTGTAACCAAACATGAAACCCAGTGAAATTTTGTCTTGTTTGCAACAAAGTTGGGAACATTTTGCATAGTTCATCATTCATGATGAACTCTCATGTCTGGCATCTCCTCAGAAGTGGGGTGTTTTGAACAGAGAAGAGTACACTGGTATTCTGTACAAGTCAACCTCGTGCTATACATGTCATGAACACTTAAAGTTTATTTCCATTTCTACACTGCATAATAAGATGAAGTCCTCTGTTAAAGGGCAGGTGGAGGAGCTCTCAGGGGGTGGCAATTGTAATGCCCATTGTTACTTACTTTCTGTTTTGTCCTTTGGCCACAGGATTATTGGCTTAACAAGGTGCAAGGAGTCACTTATTCATTAGCTGAGGGCGGATTCCTGGAATTTACACAATTAGCCACCTCTTAGTCCAAGGGGGAAACACAATATTTGTGTCTGGCTGCATACAAGAAATTCTGCCAACATTCTTCGTAAACATTCTACAGATTCAACAGACTTCTACCAGACGAAGTGCTTCAGGGTTCAGCTGCTAGGGATGGATGTTACACTGCACATAACCCCCCTATGAACAGTATGGGTTAAGGTCCTTGATACAGTAGAGGGGAATTCTGCAAATGGCTCAAGGAGGTCCCTGTCATAGGCTTTGATGGGGCATTTTCCTCTCCTTATGTCTTCTCTAGCCTTGCCCCGACCATAAAACTACATGGGCCAGGTTCAGACAGAGCTGCTTTGGTTTGATGTCACCCTCCTTTGAGAGTAGTCATATTAAAAATCTATGGGGCTAGTCATAGAGTAAGGTACTTCTCAATGTAAGGGGGGCAGAATCCAGCCCATGGCACACAACTTTCTATGTCCCCCTCTTCTGCTTCTCTTTTTCTGATTTCTCCCTCTTAGTGTCTTTTCTTTCCTTTCCTTCTGGCTGCTAGTGGCCAGCATTCTCCCCACTACCCCTGTGTTGACATGCCTGAAATATCTATGCTTCACTGGCTGGGCTCTTGGAAGTGTTTTGCGGCTATCACCTCTTCTAGAGAGACACATTCATTTGTCAGCTTATGGAAGGAATTTCTAGCAATCTGTGGCAACACCACAGGCCTTAATCTTGTTGCAAGTACCAACAGACCATTAGCATACAAGATGTTTCCCTCTCACATTGCGCTTTAAGGGCCTGAGTTCTTTTGTTTTTTCTTTTTAGAATCCTAAAGGAAAATTATGTAAGCATACAGTAGCATATGTCCTATAAATAACATTAAGAATTCATGAGATGGTAGCCATATGGAACCGTAACACTGGTATTGCTATTGCACAATAGTCAAGTATTCATTTTTCTAATGAATTCTTTAGTTGTTGCATACGTTTCTTTAGTATCAGAAATGCTGACACGACTCATCTCTGTGGTTTATTGAAACAATACAGTTCCCACTGGAGTTCAATGCCTATGCTATTGGCTTTGTTCTAATACTTTGTGGAGATGCTGGGAAGCCAAGGATAGGACTAAAGGCTGCTGTTTCTCAAGACTGCCCTCTTCTGGCAGTTAACCTAATTCTAGTGTGTTGCAACAGTGCCTTTATATAGGTGCTAGGTAGCCTGCAGTTGCTGATCTTGCATTTATTCAGAAAGAACTACAGCACTAGTGTGGTTGAGAATGATTTTATATATTTATCACAGCTGCTGTAAAGTTTAATGTAATCTAGATGTTTGCGTTAATAAACGTGTGTGTGTGTGTGTGAGAGAGAGAGAGAGAGCGGGCAAGGTGACTTATTGAGTGAATTGAAATCCTAGTAGCAATATTTTATCCAGTACTATCTAACCATACTCTTGTTCTGTGTAATAATTAATATCTGCCATGCTTGCTTTCTCATGGGTATAGCAATGCATGTCCTCATTCCCTAGCAAAATAATATTTCAGCATCGTTGAGTTAATTCTCTCATGTCCTCCTTTTGTGCCTTGTTAGTTGTACAGTTACTGTAAAGTTTTTGACCAAACTTTGCTGATTATCCCTTCTGCTCATTATCTCCTATCCCTGAACACATCCTTAGGGAAAACCTGTATATTTTGCTTTTCACATTGCCTGTTTTTTTTTCCCCAAGCAAAATATACAAGATCTCCAAAGACAGTGTTAGAATCCTTAGCACTTCCAGTGCAGACCTATCCCCATTGTATTGGTGAACATTTCTCCAGGTCACAAAGCCTGACTACAGCTTTTTTTTTTTTTCCCTAGGGCAGGCCTAAATACATGTAGCAGTTACATTAGCCATGGATCTATGCTGCAGGATTGTGATATGCTTCTCCAGTTCTTCCCTGCAAAAATATTTCATTTCTTTCCCTTTGACACCAGTTAGAACATTTTGCTCCATTGATCCCATTTAAAAACAGTTAGTAACTATTTGATTCCATTTGAAATTGGGACATAAGCTGATTTACCAGCAAGCTATTGTTGTTCTTATAACCAATTAAAATGCCCAGTGAATTGATCCCTGGTTGGAAACCAAAGGTCATTCCCACCCAGATGATTCAGGCAAAGTAAACCAGTTAAGAGCAGCTCAGTCCAATTTCTTTCTTGATAGATAATGATTGGGGTTTTCACCGGGGATTTGAGATTTTTCTATTGATGAAAATCTGCCTTTTCTGATACTCCAAGTTATCTGTCTTTCTAAACTTCAGGGCTCTTGCCAAATTCATAGGCAGCTCTGTGAATGTGCTATGTCCCACAAGAGCCATGCATTTTAATCTGAAGTGGTTTCCTTTGTCCCGGAACCAAGAGCAGCCTCCGTGCTAACAAAACATATAAGACCCAATGATGCATTTGAGGAAAGTTAATTGGCAAGGTCCCCGTTCAAGATAGAATGTTTGTTTGTTCGTTCCTCCCCTGATGGTGGTTCTAATTCAGGAGTGCATCTATTGAATTAGATTTGATCTGCAGAGCCATGTAATATTGAATATTCCAAAAATCAAGCTCAATAGGAGATTAAAGGATAACCTTCATTATCCCTGGTTTTTGTTTTTTGGTTTTTTTTTGTTTTTTTTTTAAAGGCCATATTTGCCAACTCTCTCACTGCTGGACCTTATTTAATGTCCATGAAGGGCTCAGATGGGGCAATGATATCTTTCTCAAAGCTTCCCCCTCTTTGTGCCAGTGTATATAGGAACTGCAATGCAGAGCAGTAATTTCTCTCCTCTGGATGGTTTTGGGGTTAAGGTAGTGGGCTGGGATCGGGGAGGTCTGGGTTTACTTCTTAGGTCTGTCACAGACTTTGTGTGATCTTGGGCAAGTCACTTACTCTCTCTGTGCCTCCATCTGTAATACGGGTATAATTGTGCTTCCCTTCCTTACAGAAAGAAAAGGAGTACTTGTGGCACCTTAGAGACTAATAAATTTGTTAGTCTCTAAGGTGCCACAAGTCCTCCTTTTCTTTTTGTGAATACAGACTAACACGGCTGCTACTCTGAAACCTTCCTTACAGAGATGCTCTGTAAATCCATAAATACTAAGAAGGTACTCTGGTGTCATGGCAATAGGAGCTATCTAGGTAGCTACGAGACACAAATGTTCCGGGGAAATGTTTATATTTGTTTAAAGCTCTTCCAATGTGTAACTTAGTTACCAAACTGAGCTGATCTGTGCTTCTGATCTCAGTTATACTGCAGTAAATCTGGAGTAACTTCATTGATTCATATTGGAGTAACTGAGCTCAGAATTTGGCTGCCCGTTAACACCTTCTACAGTAGATGCTAATACAAAGAAGGCACAATGAAAGACTGGTAACAAGCACAAATGACCCTTTTGTGCAGGAAGGCCAGATGAATACACAGCAGCACATTAGAACTGCTCTTGGCTACCTGGTATGTGAATTCCCAAAAAAAAAAAAAAAAAAGTAAGTTCATTGGGAAGATCTGGGCTATTACACAAGGCCCACCTTTGCTCCCCTAACACTGAAGTCACTGGGAGCTTTACCATTGACTATAATAGGGTCCTAATCCATGGTGTAACTACTCTGCTGAGTTTTTAAACATGAAGCTAATGGATATCAGTGTAGGAATGGCCAACCAAGTCAGGGTCATTTCTGCAAGCAGTTGACAAGTACCTCCAGCCTTCAGGGACGCGGGTACCATGTGCCTTAGAACAGTTGAGTGTCTTACGCTGTGTCTCAGTAGAGTTAAATTGCCCCATGGTGTAACTACATTGTAGCCGATGTAACATCATGATTTTAAAACAGCAGTACCTCAACGTAGAATGATTTCACTTTACATCCCTCTCCTCTGGAAAGCAGGGCTTTAGTACAGAATCCTTTCCCTAGCAGAGTAACAAGGGGAATCCACCTTTTAACTTCAGACCCATCATTTACTTTAGATATACTTGCCTGTAAATGCTTTGTTCTAAGAATGTGCATGAAATACTGACAAGCCTCCACTGATTGTGAGTACAGCTTTAAGAAAAGCACACCAGTGATTAAACGTTATGCAGTAACTTTGCATCCTGCCCCCTTGGAGTATAATTTTATTAGGGAATTGGCATCGTCTGGCTGTTATGATCTGATGCCTGCTCTTTCCTAGGCAGTTTGATTTTCACTATACATATCATAGGTAAAATTATCAGACAGGGGAACTCTGTGATGGCTTTGAACACAGAGGATCAGGATCGCTTTTAGCTTAGTGGTACCGGTTCCAGACATCCTTTCTATTAAGGGTCTCGTGGGCAGCACCTACTCACTCTGAAGCAAGGCTATTCTCCATTATCATTACTTTCATTCAGACAAGATTCTTTAGAACATGCAGAAAGTGAGGCTAAGTGGTAGAGTGGGTGTAGCGAGGCGCATGCTGGGCTCCTCTGGTTTCAGCCCCTGTTGCCCTCTCCAATCAGTCGGGAAGGCCTCAGCTTGATGCAACGCCAGTGTTATTTATAGTTTTCCCACCCCCACTTTCCACCTATGTACAAGCTTCACAGCCAACTCTACCTTGTGCAGGCCTGGCCAACACCAGACCAAACTGCTCCCAGCTCCCTCTGTTCCTGGCCTCATTCTTTCTCTCCCTGGTTTCCTTCCAGCCTTTATAGCCCTAGCTAATGAGGCTGGCAGGTGCTGCCCATTACCAGGCAGACATAGGGCTATCCAACCAGCCCCAATCCATTCCCCTTGATTGGGGCTGGAGTGGCAGGGGTGGATTAACTGCTTCTCACTCAGCACCCTGTCACAGTGGGCTAATGTGATGTAGTTTCTCTCATTAGGAGAACTGAGTTCAACTGTGCCATAGGTCACAATAAAACAGATTTATTTATTTTTTGGGTGGTGATCTCTATGGTGAGAAGGAAGCGGACAATATGGAGTACAAGGGATCCTGACATACATCCAACTCAGTGGGAGTAAAGGCTGCAGAAATGGGGCAAGTTCACACAGATATTTTCAGTCACATGGGCCTGATAAAAGCTTGTCAGCTTGCCCAGGTGTCAGCCTGTCCAGGGATAATTTCGGGAAACCAGCTAAAGAAGGGTTCTTCCCAGTGGCACACACTCACCCAACTAATCACTGAATGATTAGCAATAGGTGAGCCAGTTCTGAAAAATGTAGAAATTGTCCCACATCCAAACCTGGATCTGAACCGCCTACTTGGGGGAATCTCAACTCTAGAATTTGGGAAGGAGTCGGATGCAAAGCTGGGATCAGGAGCAGAGTGCAGCCAAACTTTGGAGAAGCCCAGACAACAATGTTGTGCTTGAAGTTCACTTGTAAAATAAAAGAATCCAGTCTCATTGAATCACCTTCCCAGAGCTTTGCCCATCCTATTTCTAAAACAGAATCTTTCCAGAGGGTCTGAATGTTTGAGAGAGGGATGTTTCCTTTCTGGCACTTCCGATTAATATGCAGAAATGGAATGATAAATGCCTGAAACCTTGGGAGAGAACCTGCTCTTTCCAGCAGAATTTTTCCAGAGGCAAGAGATCTGAATAATGCTGAGAGGTTATAGATGAGCACCCAAACTGAACCTGAATTCAACTTTTAGAGATTTGCCTGGCTCTTGTTGTTAATTGTATTAGAGTATGTGCTGCTATCATGCCCTATGGTGACCCACAGGGTAAAAGATAATTTTTCATATTTAGGAATGTATGGTGAAATTCAGCCATAGGCCAGGTCTCCTGTGGTATCTCTGCAGCACCTTTTCTAGGGGAATTTCCCTGCTCCCTGGGCACCTCGGCTAGCAACTGCAGAGAGTTAATTAACTGCCCTAGGATGTGGCCTCCCCAACACAGGAAGCCCCGTTATTCTGGCTGTATGTGGAATCCAAGGTTTTAACCATAAAATCTTCTAAGGGACTATCACTGTAGTGGCTGATTGTGTCTTTAATCCCCACAACACCCCCCCTCAGGTGGGGTAGGGAGAGGATAAGTGATTTATCCATGGTTAAGCAGGGAATGGAACCCTGGTCTCCCACACACTAACCTTGTGTCCTAACCGTGGGACCATCCTTCCTCTCTAGAGCCTTGATCTTGTCCAGGGCTTATTGTCAGTGCTAGTGCATGTTCATTAACATAGAGCACACCTTTAGGAACTACAGCAGATTAAATCTGAAAATGCCATTAATTTAAATAAACACATTCGGACAGGATCATTTTGGGCCACAGCCTTTCTCAGGATTAACCTGTTTTACAAAATGGTCTGATGTGGCATACAAGGCTGGTTTTGTGTTTGTTTGTTTGTTTTGTTTGTTTGTGGTTTTTTTTATGATGATTGTGTTTGGCCCATTCTACAGCTGAAAAAAGTCAGCTCATTGGATTTCATTTTTAATTTGATCTCTCTGATTTAGTGATGGCGCACTGCATGCTGGGAGTGTGGGGGAGCCCGAACACTTACGGTCAGTTATATTTTCATGTTCCATAAGTGGTGCTTTCTTGGGAGTCTTTACTCCCAAAGCCAGTAGCAGTGGTCACACAGCTCTGTGCTGCTGGATGTGAGGAACTGTGCAGGGAGAGGGCTTTTCATCGCACGCCAGCCCTTGGCGTTTTAACACTCGGAATATAATTTTAGCATACAAGCGTTTCACCTTGAAACTGTCACGCTATTAAGGCAGAGAGGAGGACAGGTTAGTGGCCTTTTCTTCACCTGGGAATAGCCCCAATTCAAAAATTGCTGTCCCTGCGTTTAGATAAGGACAGGAAGGAGTTGGCATTGATTCAGCCGATCACAGATTGCTCGTTACATAGGGGTAGCCCTTGATTAGCTCAACCTCAGCTTTCCACTGTTCACCCGAAGGGGATAGCAGTTATGCAGATCTCTAACCACTGAGTGCAGAAGTGAAGCTATTTCCAAATATATGCCTGGCCTGTTTGGTTTCTGTGTCTCTGAGTAGATATTTTCCCAAGTGCCCTGCATCCTGCATATACACACACCCTGCTCCTGTTGCCAACAGCCCACACAAAGATCTCCATATTCAAAAGACTTGTCTGCAAGCAGCTAGAAGAAGGTGAGCTGATGGCAATTGGATAACAGAGCTGAGACCAGAGCAGATAGTCTCATATGTGAGCATAACTTCAGAGCTTTTGTCACTTTGCAGCAATCACCAAGAATAAGAGTGTTGCATCAATCCACCAGATATATAGTCCCTTCCTCTGAATCTTATTTAAAATTTGTTTGTTCAGGAGCTTGTAAGATCTCCACCCTTCAAAAGTCTTGTTATGCACTGAAAAGGAATTTTTTTACCCTTGGAGTGCCCTAATTATACAGAGCATTGATTTTTACAATGCATTCATGGATTGATTGTACTACTATGCTCCTCCCACAGGAAGCAGCTTGAACACTAGCACTTTTTGATCTCTCCAAAGTATTCCCTAAGGTGAATCAATGGCTCTTGCATCTTTTTGTCCCTTACTTAACTCTAAGGGAAGCTGACAACGTCTTGCTTCTAAAATGAGCTGCAAGAAAAACATCTGAATATTATTAATTTCATCCAAAAAATCTCTTATGTACAGCAAAATATATTTTGTTAAGATAATGTTCCCATACAGACCCAGCCAATTGTAATAAAAGAAGAACCAGAGGGACTTCCATACCAATTACCTTTAATAAACTAGCCAAGATAGAGACAATGATACCATAAGAAACAGAGTGCATAATAAAAGATGGAAAAAAAATCATTAAATGGTTTACTAAAGGTGGTGGGAAGACGGAGGCGATTTAAGTTTTTTATGGCTTTGGCACATTTGTAAAAGAAATCTTGAATATACTGGTATAAACCAGACTAAACCCTTTAATTTGTACTAAAGCAGAGGTTCCTCTTAAAGATATTAGCTCCAATTTTTAGGGAGAGTGTGCCAAGGTGGTATTGGAATAGACACAGATTCAATCTGAAGGCTTTAATTCATGTCCTAACGAATGTACATAATGTTCTGAGTGACAGCATGGCTCATTAAGGGCCTGCTCCAAACCGCATTGAAGTCAATGGAAAGATTCAGGTCCTAAGAGTAATCTTTCTGCAATAAGACCCAACGCAGAGGATAGCTCCTAGAGTGATGGATTCATTTGGGGTTAGCACTGAGATCCCTATTGGATCCTAATGAGTCTATATCTGCTGGCAAATACTTTATATGGAGGGTTGATTCTGCTCTCATGGGGATACTGGAAATCATGCCTTTGTCCATTCTGTTCCTTTGTTTTAACTTAGATCTGTGGAGTGTTTCAATCTGGCATATCTTGCAGTAAGGTTTGATTTCAATCTAGTCCCCAAGTTTTACAGTCCAGGAACCATATATTATGTTTGTACAGCACCTAGCACAAAGGGGCTGGGTTCTTGGATTTACAAGTAATTCGGCTTGGAAGGCTTAGGTTTGTGTCAGTAAATGTTGACTTCACTTTATACACACAAACCGATGAGAAAATATTTCCATCAGCAATTGAAATTTACATAGGCAAAGTAAGAGAGGCTACGTGAGAATTTATTAGTTTCATTTAAAGATATTGATTTGATATATTTTTGACACGTGATGTTGACCACTTATATATAAAGCTGTAACATTTTGAATCTCAATGGCTACTGGCATTGAATAATTATTGTCCTACCCACCCGTTCTGACCCTCCTATAATTTCCTGCAACTGTAAACATTTAAATAGATTATATCAATGTCAATATTTTAAAAAATAAAGTAAAAACTTTTAAAGTTTTTATCTGTCAACATTATATTTAAAAACACCAAATTCGGCCAAGCCTACAAATAACAGGCTGCGGGGGGAAGCATGGCTTGAGGTGCTGTGGAATGCATACCTGAGCTCCCTGGGACCAAATGCAAAGGGATTCTTGGAGAATCTGAATGCAGGCTAGATTCTGTGGGACTGAACCCAAGAAGCTACAGAACATGCGGACTTCACAGCCAAAACTGCAGTGCTCATTACATCTGAGGAATGGGGCCCTATGAACCTTACCTCTCAAGCCCTCGCCTTTGGGATGGCAGGATTTATCTTTTCAGCTCTAAATAACCTAGAGAGGTAGTCAATAATTGGCTGAATGTTCCAATTCATCTTTCCCTGAAAAGAAATGTAGCCTCCTGTATCAGAATAGTGCCAAATGGATAGAGTGCCATGGAAGATCCAACACTGTAAACCACTAAGATCAATGTCACATCTCCTGCACTAATGCCTAAGACTTCAGAGAGCAGTCCAAAAAAGTCCCATATTGTGTCTTTGCAATTGTAGATTTCTAGAAGTGGAAGGGGAGAAGGGATCCCTCCTGACCCATGGGAGTGATCCGTTTAAGCCCTGAACATGAGCTGTTTTCCTTTATTTCCACATGCCTTACCCAGTCCCCTGCTCTAGTCACCAGACTAGACTGTCCCTATTCTCCAATAAGAATTTTGGCATTGTATGATTTTGGTGCCTTTTGGGCCACTCACATTATTACTTTGTAATGTAACTTAAATGCCAGCTGCCTTTGGAGCAATATCATCTGGGCATGGCTCATTGCAGGTGGATTCTATGGCCTCTGCCAAAGCCTGTGGTCTTGAAATTAATCTCTGCTAATCTTTAGATTGAAATCAAGCTTTCTAACATGGTTTATCCCAGTCCCCTTTTTCTCCATCCCCTGTCCCATCCTGTCCCCTGCCCAAAGTCGGGACCATTGATTCTACATAGCCTCTCCTGGCTCCAAATGTGGTTCAGTTGCTCGCTAATTCACAGTGAGATGTCTTCCAAAGCCTTCACAGACTGATGATATAATAACAGCTTGCTCATTACTGCGAATATAAATAGTTGAAGCATCCCCTGAGAATGGACGCAGCTGGTGGAACTTCACATATTAGCACCGCATTAATATTTATGGCAGCTCTGTGTAAGTATGCAAAATATTGGCATGCCTCCATGCAAAAGTTTACACATCTGTCATTACTGATTCTGCCTTAATATCATACACTGGTTAGCAAGCTGGAGTGGAGCGTTTAGATCCCTGTCCACACTGCAGCCAGAAGAACAGTTTACAGGGCCCTGCCTAGCCTAGTGTCTTTGGGCTTGATTCTCCTCTCAGAGCAGTATAATGCCATTCAAGTCTCAGAACCTGATTCTGATCCTATTTAGGCCCCAAACCTACAAAGCACTTATGAATTCAGTGGGACTGCTTATATGCATTTCTCCACAGGCTGTGGCCATTTAATTGAAGTCAATGGCACTGGTCTCCTAATTCAAGTTAAGCACATGCTTAAATGCAGTGCTGGAATAATGTCCTGATCCTGCATGACTAGGATGGCGCTCCCTTGGCTTTGAGAAACTTGGATTCACGTAGGTGTGAGATTAGAGCCGGGTCCAATGGAATTAAACTGTTTTTGTTTTTTATACTCCAGTGCTGCACCAGTGGATCCATTGTCTGCACTGATGTGAGGAAATGGGGTGGCGTCGGGGGGGGGGGGGGGGGGGGCTGGGGAGCCTGGGTTGGATTTTGAAAGGACATGGTGGGAACTTGCTTAATTGTTTGTCTAACATTTAAACGGTCTCCGCTAGGATTCCAGTCAGTCACTTCCCCTCAGGTTAAACGAGAGAGAAAGTAATGGTGCCATACTTTAAATATGCTTTTTATATCCTTAAAGTTTAAAGAGAGTTTAACTGACAGATGGCCTGCTGTTTGCAATGAGTCTGTTGCATGGCACTTCCTGAGGAAAGGAGCAAGGAGGGTCCGTGCTGCCCTGTAGCTTCAGGCTTGGGTATTCCTAGGAGGACTAAATTTTCCACCAATTTTTGCTCCAGCTGCAAGTCCAATTTTAAATGAAAATAATATCAGAAGGTGCTATTCTTCAGCTGGTGTAAATTAGCATAGTCTATTGGCTTCAGTAGTGATTTGCACCAGCTGAGGATCTGGGGATGTTAATATCTAGCTTTACTAGTTTAATCTTTGAAAAATCACCCTGCATTACAAGTCTATTGCAAATTTATAACCACCTTAAGGATAAAGAACTTGCATTTAAATAGCACCTTTCATTCAGAAGGATCTGAAAGCACTTTTAAAACTAGCCAATATTCAGGGGCTGTCCATGATCACAGCACCCACTCCTGAAATGAAGCCACCTCTCAAATGGAAACACAGAAACCATTTAACAGTACCCCACAACATTGCACAACATTTTAGGACAGTAGAGGATGAATATCCTTTCATTAAAGGAAACCTCATGAGGCATGCAGCTAGGCAGAATGTATTACCTGTGCTCAGACACTGTACACACACATGCACTCTCTCAATTTTTTGTACACCAATGCACTGGTTTGTGATGGGAGATTAAATATGACCCATTCTGTGTGCAGCTTATGATATCCCTCTCCGCAGTAGGTGGAGTGTGTTCCAATTTCAGTGCAGTGTTAATGAAATATGAGGCATGCTGTTGAAATCAAGTGTTGAATCATGATTTATAAAGATGTTATGAAAGTGGTTAATGGCTCTATTAATGGAGCCGTGATATTTGGCATGGTGGCTTTCTTTGGTCCCTTTCATAGTATTGGGTGTTAAGAGTTCAGCATATTCAGTAGTAACTGTCGATCATCATTTCCCAGAGTGTGGAGGCATAGGGGGAAGAGGACGAGCCTCTTAAAAATCTTCTCCATAGGCTCAGCTTTCCTTTAACAACCAGATTTGTTTCTAGCTGTTACAGTTGGCATTAAAACCTTCAAAATAGGATCTGAGTGTAACCAAGTCACTAATTATTGCCTGAATTTGCAGATAGTCTGAAACAATAGCTCTGAGGTGTGAATTGTCTCATTCTTCTCCTTGGATATTAATTCGGAAGATGCCAGTGATACATTAAATGAGCATTTTCCAAAGTGTGGAGAGCAACTCTTGAGGGAATGCAAAAGACAACCTGTGAAGGGTAGGAGAGATGCATAAATCAGCAGTGCATAGCAGGGCTGCAGAGATTGGCTTTATTTTCGTGGAGCAGATAATGCTGCTGTAGCTGGTGAGATGAGATTCTCAGTTTTGTTCCAGCAGCCTCTTTGTGCTGCCTGAGCAGTATATTCAAGTCTGTTGCATTGGTACAAGCTTCACTTTGCATTGGTTTTGGATATTTAATTTGCATTAGGGGTTCGCACCAGTGTAGCTCTAATGGTGCAGATTTAGCTAGAGCAGGCAGCTCCAAAGTCTTCAATGCTTGCTTTATAAAAATGACTTTGAACCAGACAAAACAATTGTTTGTTGATAGAGATACATAGAATAAGCAGCCAAGTTTTTATAATACTGTCCACAAGCTTTTCAGCGGGCTCTGAAACATTCAGGGAGTGACTTGAAAATGGCTTATTTGCTTCTTACTAAATCCCTACATCCTCCTTTGAGAGGATACTGACAGTGCTGATATGAAACACTTTGTACCCCACTGCTGTCTTCCATCCTGTGTCTCAGACTAATATAAATGCATCTGGGGTAAAGTTCTGGGCCCAGATCCTTGGTGCTGGCTGGGGAGCATACAGCACAATTTAGGAGAAAGTGTGTAAGTCCCCTAACTTGCTCTGGTTGACAGAGTAGGTATTATGTTATCAGACAATGCAGAAATTAAGGGTTTGATTCTGCAATGCTCATTCAAGTGAGTAATCTTTTCCCAAGCAGGCAGTGCAATTGAAGTTCAGTAGGATTGCTCCCATGAGTCGGGACTATTCATGGGGAATAAAGTTAATACAGGAACTGCTCACTTAAAGTCGTCCAGGTTAACGTTGTTTGTTTGTTACGTTGCTGATCAATTAGGGAACCTGCTTGTTTAAAGTTGTGCAAATGCTCCCTTCTAATGTTGTTTGGCAGCCGACTGCTTTGTCCACTGCTTGCAGGAAAAGCAGCCCGTTGCAGGTAGCTGGTGGGTGGTTGGAACCAGGGTGGACCAGCAGCCCCCCATCAGCTCCCCGCTCCCTTAAGGTCCCTGTGCAGCAGCTGCTCAGCAGGTTATCAATTGCCAGCAGTTCAGCCGTCCCTCCCTCCACTGCCCGGTGCTGCTCCTGCCCTCTGCCTTGGAGCTGCTCCCTGAGACTCCTGCTTGATGTAGGAGTGGAGGGGAAAAAGAGGGGGGCTAATGTCAGGATGTCCCCCTGCTCCTGCACCCCGCTTACCCCATCTTCCATAGAGCAGGAGGGAGGGAGTTGCTGCCTTACCAGTCTCAGCTTGCTGATCTAATTAACAAGGCCATGTACTTCTGACCCCACTCTTCATACTTAAAGGGGAAATGTGCATCTCTCTACCTCTCTCTCTCTAACACACACAGGATGTGTGTCTGTCTCTGTCTGCCCTCCCTCCTTTCCTGCTACCTTATAGAGTGAGAGTTAACCCTTGAGGGCTCAGCCAATTGCTAGTTCATCATTTAGCAGTAAGGTATTCCCTGGGAAATATCCCACCCTGTGACTCCTCCACCTCAACCAAGCTTCACAATCATCATCACTGTGCACCAGTATTAAATTGTTTAAAACTTACATGTAAGGGGTATGTGTATGTATGTATAGTCTTTTGTCTGGTGAAAAAAATTTCCCTGGAACCTAATCCCCCTCATTTACATTGCCTTATGGGGAAATTGGATTCGCTTAACATCGTTTTGCTTAAAGTCTCATTTTTCAGGAACATAACTACAATGTTAAGTGAGGAGTTCCTGTAGTCCCAAATTGTAATTTTTGGATTTGTTGCTTTCAGTTCAGTTTTTATTTATAAGATCACTTATAACCTGGCTTCTTGTTAGTCCCAGAGAACTGGGGGAAATACTGCAAAATATGTTCCACTAATGTTTGCTGGAAGTTTGTAAATGAATTTTCTTTGGATATGATTGATTACAGAAACTGAACAGAAAAAATGCATTTGTGCAGTTGCGTTTTACTGGTGTGGATATTTGCAGAAAGCAAATTTCAAAGTTGTGTCTAGATGTTTACAGAAGACCAATCTTTAATTTGCTGGCACAAGTATTCACACTCCAGGAGTCATTTCAACTTCCTCCAGTTAGAGCTCAGAAATACCATGTGACTTCTGACCAATCACAACTACCCAGCATGTATTGAATATCAAATATTCTGAGAGAATTGTTTCAGAACAATCCAGTTTAAAAAATATTCACAACGTATTTCCAATAATGAATACACTCAAGGAAACCACAATTTGCCTGTGGCTCTCTGACAAGCAGCGAAAAAGGCTACATTAGTTGGATAAATTATTAGTTGCAAATATTTGCTTGATTCTACAGAAACCCACGTTCTTCGCATAAATAATCCTTAGAGGACAAAAGGTCAAGGAAGACCTATTTCCATAAACTCTTGTCCCCTCAGGTACTCTAGCTAAAATAATTGATGATACATAATTGCTCATACCTTTTTATAAAAGATAAAATGTTTCAAAGCTAATTTAGACCTTCAGACAAATGGCTTAAAGAAGAGCTGCTGTACTGAAAAATGTCCATGCCATTCTCCCAAATCATAGTTTCAATGCACACAGCCTCAGCCTGACAGCTGAATTATGTCTTTTATTAACTATTAGTAATAGAGAGCACTTAAATCATGGTTTTCCTGTAAAAGAGAGATGTGTTCAACTCGGATCTACACATTTTTAATGCCATCTTTCTTCCTTTTACTCCCACCCATAAGATAAATTTACTTACTCAACAAAAATGTTTTGCTGAAAATAATTCATCCTTCAGTGTCCACTAATGTACCTTGTGAGTAATGTGAAATGATGCAAAAATTACAATGTACTGGACATGTTTGGAATATTTAGACATCTTCATGTTAAAGGTTACGTATACCACAGCAGTGAAATTATATTCAATGATTATATTTTATAATGTTGCAGTGCTGACTTTTAAAAAAAAAAAAAAAAAAAAAAAGCTTTGATCAGATGCATCCTGAATATAGTGAGGGTACAAACAATTGAATCCACTGTTTTCAGAACAGCTGGCCAAGCCAAGAACCAAGGTTCCAAAACCTGGCCACTCATCATGCTTGCAATTTGCAGGTGTGAATAGTTGTGGGCACAATTTTGCATGCACAATTATTTGCAGACCTAGTTGAAGTAATTTAGGCATCCAAGTAACTGATCTATCTGTGGTATTTATGTCGTCCTCATTTTTGTAGCATCTGAGCGCCTGACAATCTTTAATGTATTTATCCTCACAGCACCCTGGTGTGATAGGGCAGTGCTGTTAAATCCATTCTACAGATAGAGAGCACAGAAGTTAACTGACTTGCCCAAGATCCTATGGGAAGGTTGTGAGTGAACAGGAATTTGAACCAGAGTCTCCCAAACTTGGACTAGTGCCCTAACCACTGGACCATCCTTCCCTTATGATTGCACCCGTAGGTGCAATTAGGTACTGAGGTAGTTAAATGAATATAGAAAGGGTGCCTATTATTTTGCATCCATAGACTAAGGCTACAAAAAAAACTCCAAAAGAGGCCCAGATAAGAATGGGCAGAAGCTCAGACCCCAAATTGTGTATTGTCCGTTAAAACTTAATTTAACAATGGTTTTGCTCAAAGGGTTTAACTCCCCCCAGGCAGAAAGCACACACGAGGGCTGTGCACCACTTTGGTCTCACCTCAGCCCTCAGAATAGAGTTAAAGTGGGTTTTGAGTGTGACTTTCCGAACAAGGCTTGTACTGGCTTTCCGAACAAGGGTGATTTTTCACCTCTAGGGCCCAATCTGGTTCCTGCCGAGGGCAATAGTGAAACTCCCATTGACTTCAGTTGGAACACCATCTGATTCCCTGCATGGTGAAGTTTATAAATGTACACATGCTGTGTATATTCCTTTCAATGCCTAGGCAGAACACCAACCAATGAACCACGCTCTACAAGGTGACCTTTTATTCAAAGGACGGCAGCCCTGATATCGAATCACTGTCCCTCTGCTAAGAACTCTGCATAGGCTCTGCAGTTCAGGGTCTGCATTGAGAATGATCCCAATTACAACTGATTCTTGGACCCACCATGACCTCCTGACCCCCAGAAAGGAGTGCTGTCAGCTGAGCTGCACCGATGCTGATTGGCTCTGGAATTCTACAGCATTGTTGGTGACGAGCTGAGAATTCCAATGCCTCTGTTTCTAAATGGAGCTATTGCTTCAGGTGCCACTAATGGGCAAAACACTTGTGTTTTGTAAGCAATCAAAAGCTACCACTTATGTAGCATTTAACATTTTCATTGCACTGCAGAAACATTAACTAATTAGTCCTCATGCCATAAAGATTTTTATCCCCATTTCCCATCCCCAAAGCCCTCCAGCTTAATTTCCTGCAGGCTCTTCTAAATTACACCAGGTGGACCCTAACTCTACCAGGAGGAGCAATACCACAGAAATGTTTCCAACAGAGATGCTAATGTGAAACGAGGCATTGTCTGCTACAATTGAATCACTTGAGTCCTGCATTAAAAATCAGCCACGTGGAATGGTCAACACAGCTCAGTTTCTGCTCTACCCCATAAGTACTATTGATATTAATTAGAAGAATCAATAATCCATTGGAACGTTGGCATTTCAGAGATATCCTGCCTCTTTCCAATACAGGGCAGAAACCAAAGTGGAGAGCAACAATGATGCGCTACAGCACACTAAAGGAGCTTTTTTTCTAAAGTGTAGGAGGTGAAGGACTAGCCAGGGGAGGAGTGCATGGAACAATGACGGTGCAGATTTCCCACTTGCTGCACTGCTAATGTGGCCAGGTAGAACAGAGGTGTGATTGGTTTTATTTTCCTGAGTGGGGCTCAGCTTTCAAAAATCTGGTAAACATTACACCAAGATATATTCCTTTCATCAAGCTGTGGAGAAACAGAGTGTAACACTTTTGAGAAACTAGTTACATAAACCACTTCCAGAAGGAGAAACAAAACTCTCGCTGTTGCCATTTGGGAGGGGGAGCTTTCTTTAAAGAGAAACTCCTGTTACATCAGTGATGGGTTCGGTCACAGAGATCCCCTTGGGACTGTCACCCGATATGCTGAAATTAGCTCTGAGCCCATTTTCCCTGCCAGCTTGGGACTTCCAGAACCCTGCCTTGTTGAGCCAGACACGCTAACCCGCTGCAACACAGACCCAGGGCCTGGGTTATGCCATCAAAGCTGCAGACTTTAATTAAAAACAGCTCAGCAGGTTACCTGTCTCCAGCACCCAGATACCCAACTCCCAATGGGATCCAAACCCCAAATCAATGTTTTATTCTGTATAAAGCTTATAAGGGTAAATTCATAAATTGTTTGCCCTCTCTGTTACTGATAGAGATACGCACAGCTGTTTGCTCCCTCAGGTATTAATCACTTACTCTGAGGTTATTAATAAACAAAAGTGATTTTATTAAGTATAAAAAGTGGTTTCAAGTAATAACAGCCAGAACAAAGTAAGTCATAAAACAAAACACACAAGTCTAAGCCTAATACATTAAGAAACTGATTACCGGTAACATCTCACCCTCAAAGATGTTCCAATAAGTTTCTTTCACAGACTAGACTCCTTCCTAGTCTGGGCCCAATCCTTCCCCTGGTATAGTCCTTGTTAGTTCCAGCAGACATCTCGGATGGTAAGCAGGGATTTTCTCATGACTAGTAGCGCCTTTTGTCCTGCTCCACCCCCTTTTTATAGCTTTGGCACAAGGCAGGAATCTTTCTCTCTGGGCCCCCAACCCTCCTTCTAAATGGAAAAGTTTAAGATGGATTTTATTATCTGGTGACATGGTCACATGTCACTGTAAGATCCCTAGTCTCCATTCCCCATGGGCTGGCCCACATGTACACAGGAAGGCTTTCAAGTAACTAAGGCCATTTACACCCTTAATGGCCTCCACTTAATATGTTTACATCAATTATACAAGTTTAATCTTATTCTCCTTTCTCCAACTATAGAAATAATACATGCAAACAAATAGGATGAACACACTTAGTAGAGTAGAAGCTTTCTAATGACACTATACAAGGGGTATTTAGCATAAAGCATATTCCAGTTATGTCATATTCATAAGCATATTTCCATAAAGCATATGGAGTGCAACGTCACAACATCCCATCCAGCTAGTTAAGCCTGACACATCTCGTAATAATCTGACAACTAAACCAAACTTGGGATCAGGTTCTCAGCTGGTAGAAATCAGGGAGCTCTGCTACCTTCAATGCAGGTGTGTTGGTTTACACACACTGAAGGTATAGCCCTCAGCATGTAGATGAAGCCAGACCTGAATTCTTATTATTTATATTACAGTAGCACCTAGGAGCCCTTGTCATGGAACAGGACCCCCTTGTGCTAGGTGTTGAACAGACATAGAACACAAAGACAGTTCCTCTCCAAAGATCTTACAGGCTTCTGGATATCCTTTTGATAAGATGACCTGCTAAACTGGAAACCTAGCTATGGCAGGGGTTCTCACTTAAGACAGCATTATTGTTTAGTGGCTGAGAACAGGAAGATGGCTGGATGACTAACTTTGGAAATCGATAGTTTGATAGCTTTGGGCTGTGTTAATTATGACCCTACCAATGAACTCTGATTTCATTTACATGTCCTCTTGAACAGCATAAATGTTTCCAAAATGAGAAAAATACCTTTAGTTAACATCACAGCAAGGGAAATGACTGCTTGCTATATTCTCAGTAGGCATCTTTACATGGAATGATGTAAACTGACTCTGAATTATTTATAGGTTTCAGAGTAGCAGCCGTGTTAGTCTGTATTCGCAAAAAGAAAAGGAGTACTTGTGGCACCTTAGAGACTAACAAATTTATTAGAGCATAAGCTTTCGTGAGCTACAGCTCACTTCATCGGATGCGAAAGCTTATGAATTATTTATTGAACCGAAGACATCAAATTGGACAATTAAGCTTAAACTTAAATTAAGTCCCCTAAAAGGAGGGCCCTGAGCCTTCTGAAAATATATCCTCCATAAAAGGCAGGGGAACAAAACACAGCAGGATCTGCCACCGTCAGTTGCAAGGTTCAAACCCGTTCTGGGAACTCGTGAAATTCTTTCCACTGGGACAGATGAGCTTTAGTGGTAATCTGGTGGTAATGTAGCATTGTAGTGATCAGGGGATAAGGATAGTCCAAGGGTTAGGGTATTAGACTGGAACTTGGACACTGGAGTTCAGTTCCTTGCTCTACCACAAATTTATTGTGTGACCCTTGGCAATTCACTTAGTGTCTCTGGCCCAGACCCTCCAAGGTATTTAGTCATCTAATTCCCATTCATTTCAATGGGAGTTAAGTACTTAAATATCTTAACAGATAGGGAACAGAGATACAAAATGGGGACAATAGCACTGCCCTATCCCACAGGTGTGTTGTGAAGATAAATAGGTTAAAGATTGTATGGTGCTTCCAATACTATGATATTGGGGACTGTTTACATGCCAAAGATAGAGCAAGGGATCCATTCAGAACCAAAGCCTGAGATTTTTATGTAGTCCAAATTCTCATTGACTTCAGTGGGAGCTTGGCTAAGTAAGATTTGAGTAAAAACTGAGCTACGCGAGGTTTGGCGGCCTGATCCAAAGTCCACTGAAGTCAAAGGGGGTCCTTCCACTAATTTCAGTAGTGTTCTCCCTTGAACTTTTGCTGAATTGTACCATTCTGTTGCTACTATGAGTTGGGTGATGAAAACTGCAGAAGGTCTAGACAACTTAATCTGTTTAATTTCCTCCATTGAGGTCTTCTATCCTCACTGATAAAAGACTATAACTTGATCATTTTTTAAAATATTGTTCCTTTAAAATCTTTATGGCTCAAAGTGGACTGAGATCATTAGAAGTTACTTTGTGCGGTTCAATCAGTTGCAAAGGGCTATTTCAATCACTCTGTACCTGGTAAGAGGAGATCCCATTTCCAGAGGCAAAAGGACACAACTTAATCACTGCCTTGCTTGTTAGGTGTGTTAACAAGTTGTATTAAGCTTCATCGGTGGGAGCTCTCTTGCCAGATTAAAAATGATCGTTCACTTCTCCATTATTACAGGGCATCATTTGTTTTCTTTTGTTTTGCCAGGCAGTTGCATGCCACTGTGATTTTACATGAAAATATATGACTGATATCACCCAGAAGTAATTAGGTTTTAAAAGCCTTGATTGCAATAGACACAAACGTTATGGCTTTATGGTACTACTGCATTGCTATCAGTTTTATAGTTTTTTGATTCTGCAAGTATTTCATAGATCTGTCAATCGGAATAACTTAGTTGACATTGACTGGGGCCATTAATCAGAGGGAAGCATAATCTGCATTCTTATTTCTGTGGCTAAAGTTGCAACTGCAGTAGAAGCCCCACTCACCCAGCCTTGCTGCATCCGGTAAATCACAGATCTTCAGTGTTTTATCCATTTAAACAGACCCACTTTGAGAGATGTCCTGGGGTATCTCAGGTTTCAAGTAACAGACCACTTATTCTTCCATCTCTTAGTAGAATAGAGGTTTGTTCTTTTATTACGTATTTATTTAAATATCTAATGTTGTGTATATAAATATTGGATGTTAATGCCCAGACAAAATGTAGTTAGATCATTTCATCCTTCAATGGGGAGGGAGGTATGTTTATAAGGATTCATTGGCATATTGAAATTCTAGTAGGAGTGGGACATTGCACTTGCCTTCTTAACATCTCCGTTAAGCAGAATGTTAGTCCGAAGAAAAAGCTCATGTGTTTTTAGTGATTGAGTTTAACAAGCCTGTGTTTATATTCATATATAAACTCCAGCAGTGTGGAATTAGACCACTAACATTCAAGGCAGTTCTGCTATAACTGAAGAACGCTGGAACCTTTTTGCTGCACTAATCCGCACTGCAACAAAGTACAATATTGAGATGGTGAAATCCTGGCCCCATTGAAGTCAAAAGCACAACTCCCATCAGTTTCATTGGGGCCAGGAATTCATCTGAAGTGTCTACTGCCGATTCAAATCTCTGACGGCAGAGCCAGAAAGAAGGTATTACTTCAGAAGAATTTGCTTATAAAATGCTTCATGCTGCAGGTTATAAAACAATCCACACACTTTTTAAAGTTTATAGTTCTCTTGGCAAAATGTATCGCCCAAGACTGGATCAGTACTAATACTCTTTAATTTTCTTATAATTAGTCTCACAAGATCCTCCTTCACCCCCCAAAAAAGCACAACAATTGCAATATATTTACTACTTTTAAATTCCCACTTTATTCCTCTCTCTTCTGATCTCAATTTTACAGTGAGGTAACCCTACTAATTTCAATGAAGTTGCTTCTGATTGACACCAGTGTAAGTAAGATCAGACTCAGGCCCACAGTAAATTGGGCCTTATCTGTTCATAGTAATCTGTGCCTTACAGCTACCCTAAAGTAAAAAGGGCATGATTCTGCACTGACTTACGCTCTATCTAAACCCAAGTCAATGGCATTGCAAATCCATGAAGAATTTGGCCCTGAAGCTCCCGTGCACACCCCAATCTAGGTTGACTTGTAAAATCTCTCACACTTCGCATCAATCTACCATTAGGCTAAGAATGAACGGTGATCTGGAAGCATGCCAAGTTCATGCCAACTCGTTAGGAAATTCAAATTGCTTTAAGCACAGGGGCCAAGGAGCCTTTAGTACATGCTGCAGAAACTGTGATGGATTGGACCATTCAGAAAGTGATCACCAAATCAGGATTTCATTCTGGTACAGGAGTTTCTGAACTAGACTTAAATATTTTGAGGGAAAGGGCTGAAAAAGGACAGAAAAAATAAGCGTATAGATAAGCATGTAGATATCTTTGGCCTAGGCCATGGAGCGCTTGGAAGATAAGGACTGCGATCAAAGGAGGTTGGATAGCCGTGTGTCTAAACCATCCAAGGCAGAACAAATCCTGCATCTTGTGAGGAGGGTTAGACTAGATGACCCTTGCAGTCCCTTCTGACCCTATGGTTCTATGATTCCAAGTCAATCAAGTAGAGTAGTTTTCAAGTGTGCTCATTTCTTGCATTGTTGCTATAATGAAGGGAGTTCTGCCTTCCTGGTAATTTGGGTGAGACTTTGGGGTTCCATTATTCTAGGAAGGAATACATTGGCATGCCTAAGAGCCGGGCTTGTCTTTTATCTGCTGATGGACTCTGGATAATTGTTTGGCTCCTGATGAAAATAGGGGGCTGGTTTACACCTCTTTAAAAAGAGAATTCTAGACTGCAAATCCAGGAAGAAAAAGATTTGAATCGCCAGCAGATGAGCACAATTTCACTTGTCCCCTGAGCTATCTGTCATTCCTTACACTGGGGTGTATTCTTATCTCATTGTATCACTTAACATCCATTAATGCTTATGGGAGTTATTCCAGCTCATGGAAATACCCAAGTAAGAATTTCCATAAAACCTTGAGATTCAAGGTTGAGGGTTAACTTACTTTAGGAGCTGTAATTCACTGACCAGGGAAGTTCCCGGTGTTAGTAGACAGAAATAGCAAAGAATTTCTCTAAAACTTGCTTTACTCTCGGACAGGACACTTTGGAGGTACTTAATTTTACACTGGACTGAACTTTAATCTAGGGGCATGTATTCAGTAAAAACATTAGGGTCTAGATCCTCCACTGGAGAAAATCTGCCTAGCTTTTTTGATGTAAACAGAATTATTGTGCCCACATCCTCAGCTGGTGGAAAGCTTCACACTTCTAATGAAGTGAATGGAATTAATTAGGTTAGATCCTCAGCTAATGTAAAATCTAGCTCCATGGGCTTCAATGTACTGCACTGACTCAGGATCTGGCCCTTTTCTTCAAATTCTGACATTGGAAGTATGCACACAGGACTCCTATTGACTTCAGTGCATCAAAGGGCAGATACAAAAGCAGATCTTTCTGTTTTGATTTGTTTTAGTTTTCCCCTGGGAGGATGTGGTTGGGAAGTAGAACCTGATGATGGGTAGAAAATACACTGGCAAGCAGACTAGCTTTTCCATCAACTACCTAGCTATCTATGGGTAGGCAAGCATGCAGCTAACATTAAAGGTATTTTGGAGGTTGTCAAACACAGGGCCCAGCCACACAGAAAACCCAACTTTCAAATACATCCTCAGATGTGCCTGTAGCGGTTGTTTTGCAACAGGTGCCATTTAGAAAATGGAAAGTGCCTTGCTATTCAGTGCTGTCTCTTGATGAATTAGCACGTTATTTCTCTTGAGCCAGTTGCAGTTTCAACACCAAAGAAACAACCCTTTTTTGGCAGCAGGTCCTAGGGAAATCACAATCAAGCCTGGCAATCAGTGGATGTTAATAGTTTGCCTGTGCATTAATTAATGACTTTATCTCAAACATTATTTCCAAGGCTAGGGGGGGAGATCCTAGATAGATACGTGTTAGAAAGAACTGATTCAGCTGCACTAAATTCCATTCTTCATGTGCTCAGCTCACATCTGAGTGGGATTCCTGCGGTAATTGAAGTTAAGCACATGCTTCTGTGCTTTGCTGAATCGGGTCTTTGTGTAGTTCTCCATTTTGTATAATACGAGGTCCTGATATTTTTATAGTCTTGCCTGTTGTATGAATGGAATCCTTCAATGAAAATACCTGAGAAGAGAAGGAACAGTATTAAAATGAAATGCTAATAGCAGCTCAGATTCCAACTCTCAGTTCCACATTTAGTTTTATCCCAGTTTCTGGGTTACCAGCTTCCCAGATCCCTTTTGCAAACCATCTGTTTTCTATGCTAACCATCAAGTACTTATTCCTAATAATAATGCTTTGTGCTTCTAGGGCAATCATTTCAGGATCTAAAGCCCCAGTCCAGCAAAGCACTTAAGCACATGAGTAATTAATTCATTGGTCAAAAATCAAAATGTAATGAACTTGTACTTTGTCTCGGAAATATAGGATCATACAGTCTTTCAAAAATCACTGAAGAGCATTGGAGAAACACTGTTCCAATTTTCCTATAAATGCTTGGTCTTCACTAAAGATTTTGTAGTCCCAGATGGAAACCTTGTTTATAGATCCTCTTGGATGTAAGAAAACAAGTTACTAGGTTGAGGTTTATGCCATCTATTTCTACTAATCTAAAGAGACCACAAGAATCTACAGTACATGTAGGATAATACAACCAGATATGAAAAGAATTACCCTAGTCTGGATGTAAATTTAAAAATAAACTTCTGATGAGGTAGTTGCAGTAGTAGCTCCATGACTACCAGCAGATCGACAAAGAGCCAAACAATTTTGGGACTTTGAACTAATTTTAGGCATAGTTCACAGGACCTCAGGACAGAACAGGTTACAAACACAGAATCCCCCAAATAAATAAACTTCTGAGTCCAGTTGGTTGGAATTTTCCAAAGATTTCTTCAGATTTAGTATTTGGATTTCTCCCTGCCCCCAAAAGGGGGCAAAAAGATCCCCAAAAAGGTGCAGGGGTGTGGGGGGGGGGTGTTTCAACCAGCTGCAACCTTGATTGAAATTATTTGAATTTCAAAAGTTCATTGAAAACGTTTGACATTTTGATTTGGAAAGAAAAGAGAAGATTCAATAACATTTTTGTGGGTCTTTCCCCTGCCCCCACATTTATATTTGAACATTAGTGCAGGAATGGTCACTTTTTAGGTTGCATTTTGGAGAGACACAAGGGAATGATAAGTCTTAAAGAGCTTAGGAGACTGCCATAAGGTCTACATACGTTTCTGCTTCTCTTCTGGGAGCAGTAGCACACTGGTTTTCATAAATTCATAGACTTTTAAGGCCAGACGGGTCTATTATGATCATCTAGTCTGATCTCCTGCGTAACATAGGCCCATAGAATTTCACCCACTAATTCCTGGATCAAGCCCATTAACTTCTGGTTGAACTAGTGTACGCTTCAGGGATGAATCTGTCTTTGAGGGGGTCTGTCTGTGTTAGTAACAATATCTTTTGCATGGAAAAGGAAATAGCAAAACATTGACGCACCCTGCAAAGTTAAAACTTACATTCTTTGAATCAGTTTTGAATTAGTCATAGGTACATTGGACTTGGGGGGTGATATGGCTGTTAAAACCTTCCTCACACACTTTGATTCCTTTTTGTCTGTGCGGACAGATACCGCTACCTTAAATGGATCCTGCTTAGATGATGATGTCCCAACTGAAAATCCCCAAAATTAGAAATTAACTAAAAAAAAACTATAGAGCTTGTTAGTGATACAGTGTTCTCAGACTGAGAGCAACAGTTTTTGTGATCTCGTCTAGCCGGGGAATGATGGAATACTGGCCTGTACAACCAACAAGGAAAAATTAAACTATGAAAGTAAAAGGAATTGTTTTTTATTGATTCTGCCAGACCAGACAGTGCAGTCTGGGGGCTGCAGAAACCAGAGGATGGAGGCAAGCCCATCTCTACTTCTCACAGCCATTATAGGGGAGGTATGTTTCCTGCCATTGTCCCCAATAGAGAATTGGATTAACAACTGCTTTGCAAAAGGGGCCCTTTTTGGTCTGGAAAACCAGCTTCTCGGTAATGCCCCATCTTATTTCTGGCAAAAGCCCAGTTTCCTTATTGACTTTGATTGACTGCAGCATCTCTGTCCAGCAAAGTATATTCTCTTTTTAAAGTGCTTTTAGCTCTGATGCCCAACTGGTAAAATAAATCCTATGTAATGAAATATGCTCTCATTTGTTTTGAAGAAGAAAAAAAAATCTTAGAAAAGAGCAACCAGTAAATCTCTAATGAACTACAGCGCACGTAGCTGGTGTATAACTCATTGCATTTTTAGCAGAAAAACCTAATCCCCCTTTCCATACCCGTAACTCCCGTTCACATCAGTGGGAGTTGGGATTACACATGTCTTTGCACTATTGGAGTGGGGGAGGGGGACACGGACTTCAGATTCCATGGGCCTGATTCTCCAATCACTGACACTGGTGTACATTACAGGTAACTGCGGTGATATCCATGGCATTACAGCAGTGTAAACTGGTTTGAATGTGGGAGAGTGAGACTCGCGAATTGCCCCAATCCTGCCAATTCACTAGCCAATTAGGACCCCTTTCTGCCAATTCACTAGCCCACAGCAGTTCAAAAGTCAGTGTAGCCAGTCACAGGAGTTCAATCCTACATAATGGGATCCTTTAGTGGAATACAGCCACTATAAGAGATCCTACACTGCTCCCTCCTTGCAGCTGGCATGGGGTTGTGTCTATGGGAAAAGGGTGTGTCCATGATGTCTCTGTATCGCAGATGCTGTAATGGCCCCTTTGGTCTCCTGGCAGATAGTGTAAATTAGTGCTGCTCTACTGCCACTCCGTTACCCTTGGGGACCAGCCCATGGTCAAGGGAATGCAACCTGAGCTTAAAACAACCCCCATTTTGTGTAATGAGCTCCTCAACCAGAGCCAAGGATCAGGGCCTGAGAGGAGGCAAGAAACCTCCATGTACAATGGGTAGCAGGGTTTATTCCTATTGAAAATGGAGTCAGGCTGCAGAATTTGGCTTCAGGTCTGGATTTTGACTACGCCAAAGCTCATGGCTGTTTGGATCTTGTGTTCTAGTTAAGCCAATTATAAAATTAGAGGCCATTAGCTGCATCTATATTCGCATTTGGATTTCACACCTTCCCCAATGGCTTTGAGTGATTTAGATCCAGCCTTTGTGTTCAGGTTCATCTCATCTTCCCGTTTTGGTATTACACATTGCATACTGTAAGTGAAGGCATCTTTAAGTACTATTGGTGAACCTCTAAGGGGTGGGTAGTTCGGAAAAACCTTCAAAACTTTGGAGCTTGTCCAAAGTCCTTTGGATGCAACACTCTGAAGAAGCAGGTTCTCTCCTGGGGTTTATAAGCTTTTCTAGTGGTGGTGTGGCTCTTTTTCCAGATGGAGAGATGCATGACACACCTCACTATTTTTAACTTAATCAGATTTATTGAGCCTCAAGGAGGGTTTTGGCTTGGTACAAATCAGGAAAGAAGGTTTATGCTGGTTCCCATTTTATCCAGACCACTTCTCTCCATTTTAAGCACAGATTTTCCATAGGAGACGCTGTACGAAAAGGTCCCATGCGAAAGGACAGCGTGAAAGTGCTTCGTGAATCTCAGCAGCACCAGAAATCCCTACCTATTCCCATTCTTCCCTCTCCACATACAAGAACAGTCTCACATATGCTATAAAGAATCCCTTTTTCCTCTTTACTTTCATAATACTTTAAAATAATGGTGCGCTGCTACTGAATTACAAAGCAATTCCCTTGGACGTACCCATGGCATACGCATTATTAATACCGAGTGAATCCACCATGATTTATGTTATCGTAGTGATTTTGCATCTCGTTTATTACCTTCTGGAGATCACTTTGCACTCTGCAGTGATTTTTAAGGTAGCATGGAAATTACCATGTGAATCGTGTCTTCTAAATCAATGCAGCCTTTTCCTGCCTGACAATAAAACTCGCTTGCGCTTTTCAAGGAGGAGATATTAGTTAATGCTTAATTACAATGGAATGACAGGTGATACAGACAATAGAGTCAAATAGGTGCATCATGATTAAAGGGCCTTCAATAGAAATAAGTCATGAGACACATCAGGGCACACGTTATGGAATGAAATCAAGGCCTCATTGAAGTCGATGGGAGTTTTGCCACTGACTTCAATAGGGCTAGGATTTCATCCTTTGTGCACTAAAAAAGGGTGAGCTAACTCAACAACATTTGGATTTTGGTTTAGATATTCTAGCCACATTGTTCAGGGAATCCAGCCTGAAATGGAAAGACAGTGTGGCATGAGGACATTTGTGTTGTGTCAGCAGATCGTGTCACTAATCTGCCAAATCGCAGGTGTAATGACACAATGCTTTTGTTAGACATCTAGGATCAATGATGGTGTGTCAGCTTTTTAAAAAGCACAGGCTAACAGATCAGAAGACTGTAACTGCCCCCAGAACACTGCTGCCAGAACTCCTAATAGGTCTGACTTCCTTTGACGATAGGACTCCAGTCTTAAATTCTCATCATTGGTGACTGCCATTACAATTCAATCTTTTAAAAATGAACGTGAAATTTGCCCTAGAATTTTTGCAGTGGGTTCTGTTTAAGTGTATCATCCGTGACAGAGCTGGGCAAATGGTTCCTGTGGTGATGAGGCAGACCTTTGCATTGAATTCAGAAAGTTGCAGGGATATTTCTGCGATCTGAATTTGAAAGCCCTGAATGTGCAGGCAGCTGTGGCAATCTAGTTCCCAAAAGAGGGAGAAATAGCTAAGCAAATTGCAGTACCCATGTAAAGTTTAGACTTTTTTCCTATGTCATGTACCTTTAACCCTGGACTCCTCAGGGACTCTTCTGTCTGCAGAGACAGGATGCCATTTTTAATGTATTTCCTTGCAGATTATTAAAGGAGATGCATGTGCACACACACAATGTGATCTCTGCAGTTCTGCAAACACCAAACATTCAAGAACCATGAGCCAAATCCAAGAATTCACAAGATTGGCTTAAACATCATGTGATTTTTTTTAAAATATTGTTTGTTTAAAATGTCTTTCTATTTGTCCTCTTGTGTTTGGAACCTTTTAGGGTTCCTGTTCTCGAGTTTTTTTTTTCTCCACAATCAGGAGAGCCAGAAAATGAAAGCTGAGATTCTCCCATAATCACCTGACTCCTGGAGCGGGGGCTTCAAGAAAACCTGATATAGCGCAAAACTTGCAATAAAATCACGAGAGTTGGCAAAACTTTCTCTTTTCTCATGGAGACTTTCAGTTCATTCTTGTTTTTGTTCTCTGGATCTAAAATCAAGGTCATTCTGGATGGAAGTATATGGCTGCTCTTTTCTGTATTGAAACTTGTGACCTCAAAAATCCATCTGCACTTGTGTCCACTTACCTGTGCAAAAGTCTTAGTATAAGAGCGTCAATACATCAGCCTTTGAAAATCTGGCTGCAACCTTATGTCAGTAAAATTTCCTCTTCCATGCACACTACATGCTTTCATGCTCTGTAAGAATTCTCTCTGTATTTGCCTGACAGCAGTACAGAGTTATTATTGAACACTTTGGACAGTCCTAAATCCTTGACAGGATTTCACTGATCCAGGGGAGCTTCTTGCTATTCCCCAAATGAATTCTATGCATCTCTTTGAATATCTTGTTTTGTGACTATGCTCAGATAAAGCTAAATTACAATGGAACATTTAAATAAGATTTACCAAAAGACACCGAATCCACTGTAATCCAGCAGTGGCAATAAATACAATGTACTCTCAAAGACAGGATGCTTAAACGTGACAGATACCAAACAGAGAACATGCTCTAATTCTTGTGTGACTCTGGTGTTGCTTCCACTTCTTAAGGAGGTTTATTTTAATTTCACAAGCGTTGCATATAAAATGGACCATTTCAGTATTACCTGATAGGGCTCTCTTGTAAGTGATGCATCTCATAAATAAAATGATACATTAATAAAAACTGCTGGTATCCACACTGTCTATAATTATAATAGTAAAAAAACCCTGGAATTGCTACTAGCAAAATTACACAAGCCAGGGCCATAAGGAAACATTAGCATTCTGTAAGGAGGTAGCCACGTAGCCAAATAAATCCTCTTCCTTAAGCCAGCTAGTTATTGTCTGTATTACTCATAAAACACATCTCACAGAAGACCCTTACTGATGAAATAAGCCATCAATCTCCCCACATTTCTATTCATTTTCCATGTGCGCTGAGAGCAAATGTCATTCAAGGCATTACAGTTCTCTCAAACTATATTAAAATACATAGTTTGATGTTATATCTTTTGGAGCCTCTCTGTTCATAAATTGCCACTGCTGATTGGCACATAAAACATATTTTATAACACCATAAAGCCCCAGAAGATTCAAGATCACTCATGTTTGTCTTTATGGCTCAATGTGTAGGACTTCTGGAAGCAAAAGCATTGTGTATTTCATAACAGTAATGGTAGGGTACTTCTGGAAAGGAAGCATCAGACATTTCAATAAAACATTATTACCATACTCCTTGATGACTGAAACATTGTTAGTACATAGGACCCTAAACCCTTAACTTGTAGACTGTAAACTGGTGAGTTTTCCTAATAAATCAGCTTTATATAGGAATGTAGTTATTGCTTTCAGTACCCAAGGCCTGGCTCTAAAAAGGGTGTGAGGTGGGGAGGTGAGAGAGAGAGAGAGAGAGAGAGAGTGTGTGTGTGTGTGTGTGTGTGTGTGTGTTAAATAAAACTTAGAATGATGAGTCTCCTGAGAAATAAAAAGAAAAGGAGTACTTGTGGCACCTTAGAGACTAACCAATTTATTTGAGCATAAGCTTTCGTGAGCTACAGCTCACTTCATCGGATGCATTGAGCTGTAGCTCACGAAAGCTTATGCTCAAATAAAGTTGTTAGTCTCTAAGGTGCCACAAGTACTCCTTTTCTTTTTGCGAATACAGACTAACACGGCTGCTACTCTGAAACCTGAGAAATCAAGGGGCTCTTTGTATTGAAAAATACTAGATCATAAACTAAATTATTTTCCTTGGATCCATCACATTAGAGAATCCAGAAATATTAAGGAAATGTAGGCCACAATCCTGCAAAGAATTTAAACACATGATGGGACATGAGCGCTGATTAGGTCTCAACTGAAGTATTGTCCAGTTCTGGGTGCCACATTTCAGGAAGGATGTGCACAAATTGGACAAAATCCAGAGAAGAGCAACAAAAATGATTAAAGCTCTAGAAAACATGACCTATGAAGGCAGATTGAAAAAATTAGGTTTGTTTAGTCTGGAAAAGAGAAGATGCGGGGGTGGGGATGGTGTCGGGGGCAGGGGACATGATATGTTTTCAAGTATATAAAAGGTTGTCACAAGGAGGAGGGAGGAAAAATTGTTCTTCTTAACCTCTGAGGATAGGACAAGAAGCAATAGGCTTAAATTGCAGCAAGAGAGTTTTAGGTTAGATATTAGAAAAAATTTCCTAACTGTCAGAGTGGTTAAGCACTGGAATAAATTCCCTAGGGAGGTTGTGGAATCTCCATCCTTGGAGATTTTTAAGAGCAGGTTAGACAAACACAGTCAGGAATGCTCTAGATAATTAGTCCTGCCATGAGTGCAGGGGACTGGACTAGATGACCTCTCGAGGTCCCTTCCACTTCTATGATTCTATGAAAGGGAATGTGTCTGAGGCCCGATGCCTCACGGGGCTATTCCTGGGGTGGTGCAGTTCATGCCCCACCCTTTGCTCAGGCCTAGCCCTAAACAATCATTTCTGTGACATCACAATGCATTGCCAAGAAAACAACAAGGCATCAAATAGCCACCTCAGCTGGGCACTAATAAATGCCTGCAGGTCTCTTGTGGGATACATGGTTTTACAGCATGTGAGTTGCAAGTATTTTCTTTCTCTAGTAAAATTATTTATTATTTGTATTATTGTTGTACGTAGGAGCCCCTGTCACAGAATCGTAGGACTGGAAGGGACCTCGAATGGTCATCTAGTCCAGTTCCTTGCAGGGATCAGTATTATCTAGACCATCCCTGGCAGGAGTTTGTCTGCTCTTAAAAATCTCCAGTGGTGGAGATTCCCTGGAATCATGGAGCAGGACCCCACTGTGCTAGGTGTTGTACAAAAACAGAACAAAAAGCCAGTCCCTGCCCCAAAAAGCTTACTATCTACATATAAGACAAGAGATAACAGAAATGTTCATGACAATAATGACCATTCGAGCATGTTAATGAAAGGGGGAGTTTTACAATTCTAAATTAGATAGCGAAATTAAAGAAGGGGTATAAACCCCCATGCGTCAGGGCATCAGCCCAACTCTAATGGAGGAGTCATAAAAAGCTTTCCTCTTGGAATGATTATTCTGGTATTGTCCATAGTTAGATGGACCTTTCTCTGAAGCATCTTTTACTGACCACAGTAAGAGACAGGATACTGGACGTGATGGCTGACTGGCCTGATCCACTATGGTACTTTCTATCTTTCTAGGTAAATATTGGAAACCTGATTCTAAGAGTTGTGCTCCTCTAGCCAAAGAACAGGAAAAATACTGTGTGCACCAAAACCAACCATCACCGCTCAAATTTTTGAACCTCAAACCTGCACAATCTGTGGTCCATGAGCTATTTAGACAAATTCTTCATTAAATAACTGAGACTAATAAACATAAGATAATCATAAACTACAAGTGGGAAAAGAGGGAACTGAAAGGGGTGAGGCTAGATTCATTTTATTTATTGTGACTCACCCTTGCAGCTCTCACTGCAATTATCATTTAATATTTCAAATAATTAAATCTCAGCTGAATTTTCCCTTTCATTCCCCTTTAATAACACTGGAGTTGGATATTCCATTAAGACACTTTGCCACAAGCATTTTTGCATGTGTCTTTCCTGAAGCATCTGCTTCTATTCATAGTTCAAGAGTCCGGCTCATTGTCATTTTGAATTCACCTGGCATTCACTCTAATGCCACTGATCCTAATGACTTCATTTTGTATTCATGGTGGGGACTGCATGTACTCTTCACAGACATTCCACTTTCGTTTAATTTTAATTACTGGACACTTAGAATATGTTACTGGAAGTAGCTATTGCTATATTTAGCTTGGTGATTTTTAGACTGTACCATTCCCCTGCCTCCAGATGACCGCAAAATCCAGGGAAATTTGAAGCCTAACAAAATGCTAGCTTTGATAGCCACCTTAAGAACTTGGGATCTGATCCAAAGCTCACAGAAATCAGGGAAATCTTTCCAAAATTACAGGAAGGGGGCGCTGCTCCATGGGAGCATTCCCCCGCCAGGGACAAGCAGGTGATGCACTCTCGGTGGGAGGTGGTAGCTGCACAGATCAGTGAATTCCCCAACTGCCTTGGCTGTCTCTCCTCATGTGGAACAGCACTGGCTGGTGTCAAGCATGCGGGTAGAGCTGAGGTAGAGTCTCCTGTCTCCCCCATAATCCCAAGATATTTGTGTGATTTCTTTTCCACAGGAAGCTGTGTGGTATTTCTAGCCATTGAATTGAACATAAGGGCCCCATCAAAGCCTAGGTATAGTCACAGTGGACTTTTCACTACTGGAGCAGGGACTGGAAGCCCTTCTGTTTTCATGAAAGATGCATCTTGCCAGTAGACTTTACTGGCCCAAATTCTCCATGGGTGTCCAAAAACTGCCTAGCATGTGCACCCGCTTACCCAATCCCCCAACTTCTCACAATGGCATGTGCCCTAAAAATGATGACCGAAATGGTAATTGTGGGCAAATTTGCATCCTGGGTACAACTCGCACTAGGGATGATGTCACCCTGTGAATCTGTGTTCTGGACTTCCCAGACAAACCAATGCACTGCGAATTTATGCAAGGCCTGGTGGAAACCTGCATCTTAGTCAAAAATCCCAGTAGCATTTATACTGCAGAGAACTTAAATGGCTCTTTACCTGGCAAAGATTTCCCTTCGTTAATGTTCATGGGACATGCTTAGTAAGTATCTAGCCATTACAATAAATGTTGAAACTCGGCCAAGGTCTGGCATGATTCTGTCTGTTACCATGTGCTGTGTAGCTAATGCCTTGGTATTTGTATGGTTTCCTTTTTCACAGAAATCCCTGTAGTATTTCTATCCATTTAATGGTCTATAAGGGCCTCATCAAAGCCAGGTATAGTTTATATTGCAGATGGCTGCTGACATGATATAATCCACCCTAACAGGCAGGCTGTTAAAGGTCAGAGTCCCACTTCACTTCTGTTATTAGCTTTGAAGTTGGTAATATGCTGAATTCTCTCTCTGTGTCTCTTTTCTCCCCCTTAAAAAAAAAAAAAAAAAAAAAAAAAAAGACACTATTTACTGCCAGGCTCTTCATCAACATAATTGGTAGCTTCTTTAGTCTCTCTCCTGCTTTAAAAACTGCTGTAAATCAGCTGTACAAAGCCTGGTCTTTGAAAAATTCATGGGCGGAAGAAGAACACGAGCAACAGTTTGCAGGAAAGGGGCAGTGTCTGCTCCAGATGTGTGCAGATGGCAGACAGGGCCATGTCGTTTTCATCCTCCATTCCCCCATGCTGGCGTTGCTGGATCCAGACTAAAAACAGCTCTTAGACGGGAGGATGCTGTTGGTGATAACGATCCTGTCAGGATCAGCAACGTCTGTACCACCAATCCCACAACAATAGGCTGACGAGGCAAATAGACCTCTGTGATCCGAACTGGCAGGAAGTTCATTGGCTGGGCTAGAACTTCATCTCTATCGATTGCTTTCATCAATAGGAAAGCAACCATTCCAGACTCTTCCTCTCTCTGAAACGATTCTAGGGATGCTGAACCTGTGTGTAAAGCTTGTGTGCATGGCTACTTCTAAGGCAGCTATCAAAGTTTGGGGCTTGAATCATTAAAATAAGGCATACGAGAGACCCAGAGAGAGGTCTCAGAAAGCGAAAGGAATTCAAATTGTTCCCACTTTGATTGTCAGCTCTTGGAGGCAGGGACTGTCTTTTTGAGTTTGTTTGTATGGCACCTGGCCCAATGAGGCCTTTATCTGTGACTGGAGTGCCTAGGTGTTATTGCAATACAAATAATGACAATGCAGGGCCCAATCCTGCAAACACTTAAGCACATGCTTAAGTATAAGCATCCGAGTAGTCTGAGTGAAATGAAGTCAAGCATGTATGTAAGTGTTGACAAGATTGGGGCCCAAATTTTTTCAGGCTACTGTCCTACATCTGAACCCTAGTAATGTAATATAATATAGCCCAACTGCTTAGGAAATGTCACAGCCTCATGTAACTCAGTCAGAACACTGAATTCATCATGGAAGTTGATTTCTTTTTAAATTTTGCTGTGTCGTAGCCTACAAGGCAAAACTTTCTGCAACGCAAAATTTCCCCTAATTTGGAAAATATTACAGAGAATTATAATTTAGCCTTTGGATGATGGATAAATATTACAGGTATTCATGAATAAGAAGAAAAATTTCTCTCCTTAAGTCAGCCTAGGAACCGTGATTCAGGCTGATCCCTCTCTTGACTGTGGCCCGTACTACCTTGCTTCCAAATTGGACAGGACTCTGAGATCGCCAAGCTCAGCTGCTGTCCAAAATGAACCAGAATTGCTGGCCTTTCCATGATAACGCAGGAATGTTGTGCTAGCACCTAGTACACACAGGGCTGAATTCTGTTCGGACACACATTCTGACCCATTGATGTCAGGGAGGCTGACTAGAGAGCCTAGCAGAACTTGGGCCTTGGCCTTTTTTTGCTTTTTTTTTTTTTTTCCTTTTCCAAAAATCCCCAAAAGGATCGGGTTAGTGTGTGTGTGTGGGGGGGGGGCTATGATTGAGTTATTATTTTGTAGTATTGTCCTGATTAAGTAAGAGCATTATGTGCTTGACCTTGAAAGCTGCTGAGCACTCTTCCCCCATCCGGCAAAGCCTGTAAGCACATGCTTCACTTTAAAGCTTGGGAGTCATCCCATCGACTTCAGCGTTCTAGCAGGGCTTCCACGGAATATGCTTAAAATTAAGCAAGTGCTTAAGTGATTCGCGAGATCGGGACTTTTGCTATATCTGTTCTTTTGAAGCTATGCGGCAGCCCTTTCTGGTTTTTAAATAGGCCAGCTTTTCCTTTGCTGGTGCAGTAATCAGTTCTTTGATCTTGGCAGTATTTACGCTTTGCCTGAAGATGGCGTTAAAGAACTCCTGTCACTCGGAGGGAGAGCTGAATCAGGCCCACAGCAGCAATTGCAGTTCTATTAATACAGCACCTTCTGGCCAAAAATCACAGTTCATCCGACGCATAAAAAATGCACGTGCTTTCACATTTGACTACTGGATTAGGGTTTACTGGGAATAAAACAGCAGAGGTCACTAGCAGCCTTGCAAAAAGAAAACCTGGGTGTTCTTGGGGAAAAGGCTTTTTTTCTTTATATGTCCACAGATCTGGAGGTCTGAATTGCCCTCTTGCTTTTCAAGGTTATGTCTGTAATCCACACTCTTCCTGATTTCAAGTATGAATCTTCCCACTGTCGCATCTCTACCTGTGCAAATCTCACCATCTAGGACTGAAGGCTTGGCTTCAAAACATTTCAGTAAATTGTGAGACACCTTTCAGTAACCAGAAGGTTAGAGGGGTTGGTTTTTCCCACCCCCTTGCAGCTCCATATAAAATAACACAAACAGGTTAACAAATTCCCCCTGCCTTTTCACTATCCCCAAATTCTCCCATCTGGGAAATGTCAAAGCCAAAGAAGCCTAAATCATGAAGTTAATCACAAAGATACCTGGAGCCGGGGGGGGGGAGGGGGGAGGGCAGCATGGCCTGTGATGTTTACAGAGACACTTTCTTTGAATTCATATTACGCTTAACATTTCATGTTGGGAGAATTCCTGGGATCAGGGCCAGAATGCGGGTGGGTGGGGGAGGAGAGAGCCAATGCCAGAAAAAACTCAAAGGCTAACTGATTTACATAGAAGAGGGGCTTTCTCTAGCCAAGCCCAAGTTCCCATGAATAGGGGCCAATATTTGTTGAGCACCCTTGCCCTGAGAGTAGGAGCAAGGGGAAACCCCATGATACCCTTACTCAGCAAACAGGGAAAGTCCATGTTGCCAGAACATCATACCAAAGTTCACACCTCTGTTTTCCACCCTCGCAGAAGGTATTGTTAGGAAGATTTTTAAAAAGGGGGGGGGAGAATGTGTGTTGTAAAGGAGGCAAATTAGATCAATTAAAGGTCAATTAAAATCAGACGCAACCTTACTGGAATTATTGCTGAGCAAAAAGGCATTCCTCATCTCTGTCCTCACCCGCATCGGCATGGGTAGTGTTGACACTGAATCGCTACCGTGGCTCAGCTATCCCTCTGTAGTGGTTTAAGTGTAGGCATCCCTTATACCCCTGCAATTCTGCACCCTTCAGTAGCCCATGGCATGGGAGAATCTCCCAGTGTCCCCATAGGGGGAGGCCAAGGCTGCTTCTCTTCTGTGGCCACCCCACGGCGAGTCTGGCAGAGTCAGAAATAGAGACCCTGATTCTTGACTTTCTCTCGCCTGCTCTAATCATCGCAACACTGCATGTCTCGTAATGCTTCCTGTCAAAGTTCGGGGGGCTTTTGTGGAAGGATGTTTTGCCAGGATCATGTTGTAGCCTGGTCTTGAAAGGGAGACGTGCAAAGGGGAAACCACTGACCCACCAAAGCATGCTGTGAGGAAGTTGTTATGGCCATTGCTTAGCAGTGACTTTACACCCCTGATTATCAAGTGTTTTGCCCTCTTTTGGTGTAACATTACATACATTCCACCTTTATTTACGATTCCATCCTTGAGAACCAAACTTTTCTGATGTGTTATATAAAAAGGTATTTTTATGACAGGAGTAATTGATCATAATGGGGGTTAGCATAAACTGAAGTCTGTGAAGAGTGTGTGTGTGTGTGTGTGGTACACCAGAAAGTGTTCCAAAGAGGATAAAATGTGAAGGATGGGATAAATGCCAGTACATTCATTCAGCAGGGTAATATTTGTGACTCAGCTCTCCCTCCAACACAAAGTTCATAGCTAGATCCTGAGCTGAATCAGGACTCCCTCAGAGTTCAGCGTTGTTGCAACTTGACGTTATGGCAAACCAAGCTATGACATTCACTTCCCCGCTGTTCTGAAGGGTTGGTTTTAGCATTCCAGTTTGGTCGGTTAGAGTGACACACTGAGCTATGACATTCATATCCAAACTTCTCCAAGTTTCCATGTTGCAGTGAAGGCCCAATTCTAGAGCCCAAGCCTGATTCGCCAGAAGTTAAAGAAGTTTTGACACAGACTCGTCTGTGTAAGTCTAAATTCAGCCATTTCCTGAAACCTGTCATCTGTCTGTGCATCATTCACAAGCTTCCTAAAATTTCCTATCATTCTTGGCTGGTGGAAACTCTCTTTGGATCTTCCCTTTGTTTACAATGAGTAATGGGACGGAGTTAACAGAGGTTCCAGAGGAAAAGGTCAGCATAGTTCAAGAAGCATTAGGAAGAGTTTCTCAGGCCTGCTTTGATCTGTGGAGGATTTAACCAGTCAATAAGACTGCCTCAGAGCCACATCTAGGAAAGCAGCAGCATTGCCCAGATGCCCTATCCTTGGAGCCTCTTGAAGGTCCTTGTCTGTGTCCCTGGCCCCACTAGTACAAGTCACTTGGGGTTTATGGCTGGAAAGAGAGTGAGTCAACAGGCTCCGTGACTGGCAGTACCATGCACGGCCTCACATTGGACTCCAGTCGCCTCTGCCGCGCTGAGTGTTTGTAATTGCTGATGAGGCAGACTGTTTGCTCCTGCCACGTCCATGGCAATACCGTAAAAGTTTACAAAGGGCTAGAGCTTAATCATGAGCTTGTGAAAACACCATTCAGGGCTCCTCTGCCCCACGGTTCAAAGTCTGAAGTGTGCTCGCAGATTTATTCGTGTATTTATGGAACAGCTTTTCCACGGAGAGGAGTCATTTCTCGTAGGTATTCTTTATAAGAAACAAGATAAATGGGGTGAAAACAAAAATGCTGCGAGTGGAAAGGAGTTTTGTGTGTTAACCTCCAAACTCACCGGGCTAAGGAAGCCACATGTGCTCTTACAGGGCTGAATTTGTCCCATTAGCTTCACGTATGCAGGAGGATCTGTTTAAAAATCCTTGAATATATTGTGCCTCCATTTACATTGGAATTGGATAGCACCGGGGCTGAAGTATTTGGAACCTAGGATCTTCCCTCTCTTCTGACGTTGTTAAGACACAGTGGGTCAGACTTTCAAGTGCTCAGCCCCCACAGCTTGGCCCAGATTTTCAAAAGCACTCAGATCCCAGTTGCCCTAAATAAGGATCACATTTTAGGAAGTGTTTAGCACCCAGCAAGTTTCACTGTGACACCTGTGGCCTAGATTTTTAAAAACTGGCCCCTTACTTCACTCCCTAAACAGGAATGTCTCCAGTAGGTTCCCCATCATACACTCAATAGGTTTCCAGATGAGAAATAGAATCAAAGTGAACTGGCTAGTTCTGGGGACTAGTAATGGACCATTTAAGCCTATCAATTATTGGTTTGAATCCAGTCCAGGTCAGTAGGGAGTGAATGGTACTATCTGACCTTTTTCAGTGGTCTGTGTGAAATGTGGCCTCAGGGAAGCCAAGATTGGAATAGGCCTGGAAAGTTAAATACTTTCTCCCCCTTAGAGGTGCAGAAGAAGGTTGTGGCCCATCGGTAGGGAAGCTTGAATAAATGTTTTATTGTCATTAATTTTTCTCCTCCACTCTTCATTAACCATGTCCTAGGTTCTGAACCTGTTTTTAAAAAAGGAGTCCATAGATCTTTCCAAAGTCTTAACTCCTCCCAGGCTAAACCTTAAGAGACAAAGGCATACATACTGTTCATTGCAGAAGAAAGCACATGGAAATGGGGTCACAGGGAGCAAAGAGTTTATGTATGGGAAAGGCAGCTGAATGGCTGGAGTCCCATGCCAAGTAGCCACCTCCAATGCATCCATGGCTGCTACATAGGAGCTTAATTTCACTTGGTCAGGGAAAATGACATGGCCAGCCCAAGATGGGGAGGAACTGGAAAACACTGCTCAGCCATCATGTTTTCTTTTTCAAAACACCAGGGAGTGGTTGACAGGATGGCTGGGAATCAAGCTAGCCCATATGTGACTTGAGACAATCAAAGGAATTATCATGGATATTTCCTGTCAATAACAGCCAATGCGAATATTGCAGCCATGCTCCCTTTGTTGTTAATGCTACCAATGGGGGATGTTGGAGTAGACCAGTAGCTCTCAAAAGGCCACACACATCTGAAGAGAAGCACTCCTGTTCTTCACCCTGCTCAAAGTGCCTAGCTTCTGATCATCGTCCTCCAGTTGCTTGCTTCCATTGCATCTCCCTATAAAGATACTTGTGCAGATTGGGTGAGGGGAGAGGTGGCCATCAGGCCAAAAAGTCTGCTAAAACAAATCCAAATACTGTAAGACAATTTGACACCATCAGACTTTTTTCACATGTTCATCTACACTGCCCTCAGAAAAGAGGCCCATGAGTTCTCAGGATGGGCTCATGTAAGACACAAGCAAAGCATATAAATATAGGCATATCGGAAAGCTCCAAGGTTTCTAGTCCAAGGACATGGAATTATTCAAAGAGATAAGCACCAAAAAAGTTCATTAGCCGTAGAGGGCAGTATTTATTTGAACAGGACAAAACCAAGAGGGAAAATACAGTAGGCTAGCAAAATAAATATTTCAAGCTGTGTTTCCATTAACTGTAAATTCCCTTTGCAAATTATCCCTGGTTTTTTCCTTGCACTTGAAACCATTGTTGCTTTCAGAGACTTTGCAATCCTTATCTTGATTCAAAATGTTAAACTCCTTGAGTCAACGGTTCCTAATGTTTCAGTTTGTTGTTTCAGCGATTTATCAGAGCAATGGGAGTCAGAGTGAGATACTCTTTGGAAAAGTTTGCTTGAAATGTTGAAAAGGAAAGCCTACGTCTGAAGGCATGAATGGGATTTTTAAAAATAATGCCTAGGTCATACAAGAGACAGTGTCATTTTTCTGAAGCAGTTTGTTTGACAGTAAAAACCAATGCAACAAATACCCTTGTTGCACTAAAATTGTATTATTTTCAGTCTTTTATTCCACAAATAAGACCTTTCTTTTCTATTAATGTGTTTGGTTGTGCATACAGAAAATTCATTTCTGTAACAGACTGATTCTTTCATGGAAACAATTCTGTATTGTTCTACCTTCAGGTGCATTTTCCACATGTTTATTTGTTAGACATTTTAAAAGGCTTTTATATATTGGCTTTAATATATTGGCTTTATTTTTATTTATTTATTTTTATGGTGCAATATATATAATATAAAAATGTCTGTTCCTGTAAAAGGAATAATCTTGCTGTTAAACACTGGCCTGGGATACTGGGTTCAACTCCTGGTTTGCCACCGATCTGGATTCAATCCCAGCTCTGTTATAGGTTACTTGCATGACCGTGGGGAATCTGCATAATCCATCCGATGAATGCATCCGATGAAGTGAGCTGTAGCTCCACGAAAGCTTATGCTCAGATAAATTTGTTAGTCTCTAAGGTGCCACAAGTACTCTTTTTTTCTTTTTTTGCTAATACAGACTAACACAGTTGCTACTCTGAAACCTGCATAATCTCTGTCTGCCTCAGCTCCCCATGTATAAAACGGGGATAATGGTACCACTTTTGTCTGTTGAGTCTATTTAAATTGTAAACTATTTGGGGCAGAGATTCTCTTCCTGTCTGTTTATAAAGTACTTAGCACAATGACGCCCATAGGTGCTTCTGTAATACAAATAATAGTAAGTATTCAAATCTTTCCCTATACTAGGAAGACTACAGTGAATGGAAGGAATTCTGGACTACATTTCTGATGTTTAGTATTTGCTTGTGATGACAGTGTTTCCAGCTCTCATGATTTTATCATGAATCTTGCAATATTGTTTTTTTCTTTAACACCCCCCACCAGCTCCTGAAATCGTTATTATGTGAGAATCTCCACTTTCATTTTTAAAAAGGAGAGGTTCACACGCCTTGTGGCAGAGGAAAAACTTGAAAACATGAACCCTACCAGTTCAAACACTTGAAGACAATTAAAAGGAAAAAATATATCTTTTAAAACAAACTCGCATGATTTTAAAACAGTCTCATCATTCCGAGGGCCAAATTTGGTGCATGCTCAGTGCTCCGAAGGGAGGCAAAACCAAAATGGCCTCTGACAATCTACCATGACAGGAGAAATCTTTCTTGTCTCCAAAGCTGGGGGTCAGCTGACAAACAGGCCCCAATCCTACCAGTTGCTGGATACCTCTATCATCCCATTTATATCCTGAGGTATCATTGGTGTCGTACTAATAGTCTTCCTGTTCCTCAATCCCAGTTATGTGGATTCTGCCAGGACCTCCTGGGGCAGATAATTTATATATGAAATGTTATTTTTCTTAATTTTTAGTGATCAGACTCTGCCATCATTTACCCCGTTCATCTCCTGGAAGGTTTCAGAGTAGCAGCCGTGTTAGTCTGTATTCGCAACCTGGAAGGTGGCCTGAGGATAGGATTTGGCACCAGACAGTTGAGGAGAGATACAGTGGCCAACGATGAAAATGAAGTCTGAGGGTAAAAAGCATGGTCTCATATTTAGGTCACTCACCTAGGCCTTGGGAAACCTGGGTTCAAGTCCCTGCTCTGCTACAGACTTCCTGTCTGCCCTTGAGCGAGTCACTTAGCCTCTTTGTGCTTCAGCTCCTTGCCTGTAAAATGGGAATAAAGTAATTCCCTTCCTCACTGTGGTACAGATAGCTCTAGTGAGGCACTCAGATGCCAGTAATGGTGGCCATGTAAGTACTATAGTTTATGTGAGGTTTGCCCTGCCAGGGTATCAGCAGCAAAGTCCATTGGTTTCCCTGGTAAATACCACGGGGATGTGTTTTCTGGGCATAATGGCCTTTCTCTGCCCAGAGAGTGCTTGAGTTATGCTGTCCCTTCCCACTTCCGAAGGACTGGACTCTTCATGCCCAGCAATGTTTGTTGTGTGACCTGCCAAGATTGGGGTCAGGCGGAGGTCGCTCCAAAGGAGAGAAAGCAGCCATTGCCTTTGTGCTTATCAGCTGCATCCCTGGGTGTAGAGACACTCAGGTCAGCATAAGGAAGGTGGCTGTCAAGGACAGG